>NC_071288.1:43756597-44058263 GCF_943734705.1 Anopheles coustani | reverse complement strand
GATAGCGCAACGAGCCAGAAGACGGAAGAGAATGAAGGTGAAGAACAAGCTGTTGCGGAAGTTAATGCCAGTTATGACGCTAGCTCTTCCGCTATTGAATCGGATAAGCAAATCGTACAAGATGTCACAAACGATATGTTAGAACCAGTTGTGGAATCGAAGGAGAATGTATCCGATAAACCTATCACCGAAGTGGACGACAGTAAGGGTGTTGAAAGTAAAACTTCAGAAGATCCTGATCCCCAACCGAACTTGTTCCAGGAAACAGCAGATAGTGTATCCGATAAACCTATCACCGAAGTGGACGACAGTAAGGGTGCTGAAAGTAAAACTTTAAAAGATCTTGATCATCAGCCGAACTTGTCGCAGGAAAAAGTGAACCCAATAGAAGGACATGATTCAGAGGAAATTTCTGCTTCAAAAGAGGACAGTGGTGATGTGAGTGATCTTAGTGCTACAGAAATAGGTGCACAGGCCCCCGAAAAAGTTAATACCGAACTAGCGAGTGCAAATGGAGATGATTCAAACCCTTCAAGTGACGGGAAAGATGATCAACCAGAGGCACACTCAGTAGATCAAGGGGAGCAGCATTCCTTAGAAAAAGAATCAATGCCACTCACGGATAATAAAGATGCTGAAGAACATCCCCATGATACTGAAAGTTCGGATAAACCCTCCGAGAAGGTTGAACCAACGGCTGCTTCCTTACAGATCAGTTCGGATGAAAAGGCTCTAGAAGTGGAGAAACAAGCTGAGCCACAAGCAAGTGAGAAATCCCCAGAGAATGCTGAATCAGTGGCGGCAGTGAGTGATTCGGTTGAAAAAGGTAAGGATAGTGAGGAGAGTACAGAAGATATGCCTGATGTGATGAAATCGGATGAAGAAAAGGATTTAAAAGCACCCGAAGAACCCCTTACACTGGAGAGCGTGGTAATGGATAATATGCCCCAATTTTTAGCCGGGGGTACAGGCGATGAAGGCAATAATGGGGAAGAAAATGTTGGAGAAAAATCCTTATCAAGTAGCAAAGAGAGTACTGACAAAGATAATGGTGTAGAAGTATTACCGAAGGGGTCTACCACTGAAAGCAATCCAGAAGAAGGTGGTACACCCGCAGAAGTTGAAGCTAGTCAACAGCAAGATGTTGCAGATACAGCCAGTTCCGAGGCACTGGCAGAGGTAGAACCTTCGGTCAAAAAATCCGACGACGCACCGGTAGGCACGACAGAAGAACCAATGACACCAAGCACATCTAAAGTGGAGAGTGATTCGAAAGAGGTCATCGACAAATCTGATGACGTATCGGAAGGGTCAAAGGAAGAAGCAGTGAAAGAAAGTGCAGCGGAACAGAGTGGTGATTTGAAGGAGATCGTCGGTAAGTCTGCTGATACCCCGATTGGGTCAACAGAAGAAACTGCGAAAGGAAGTGTAGCTGAACAGGAGAGTGACTTGAAAGAGGTCATTGAGGAACCTTGTGTTAAGCGTGAGAAACGGGAGGCAAGTATGGAGGAAGTGATCGAGGAACCTTGTGTGAAACGGGAGGTAACACCCACAAAAACAACACGTCCCGATAACGACGATGCAGGTGGTGGCAAGCAGGTGGAGGAGTTAGAAGAAATTAAAAAGGTGGACCTCAGTCAGCTGAGCAAGGATTCGGCGGAAGCGTTGTTCTACAGCTTGAAGAAAAGTGAACTGGAGAACCAGGAGCCCGATGGGTCACCGGAAGCGGCTGCTCCGGGTGCTGGAAGCCAGGAAAGTAATGCCGATGAAGACGACAAGGATGTTGTTGTAGCGGAGGAACCTCCGGAGATGGTGACGGAGGAGGCAACCACGAAGCGAACGTTCACGGACGATTTTTTAGATGAAGCCCCCATCACTGAAACTCAACCTGCTGATGCCGGTGGATCGAGTGATGGGGTACAGCAGGACCGGATGGAGCCCCAGGCACTGACGGCACGATCATCGTCCGAAGCGGCCGAACAAGAGGATGAATTTAATCCGATGGTGATGGTATCGATGCGCTCGAAACAGTTCCAGGAGCAGCTACACAGCAGAGTCGCTGATGGGGAGCCCGGTGATGAGGAACCGACAGAAAAAGAACCGACCACTACTCGACCACTCATGAGAAGGTGTATGACGGAAATGACCGGCTTACAGCGGTATGATACGTTGGCGGACGATGATCCGGTCGATCCACGCCGGTACGATCCGGACTACGTTGAGGAGGAGGATCAGTTCGATGGATATTACATCGGACACATCAAGAATAAGATTTTAGCCTCTTCGGTTTCGGTCGCCGACTCGGACTACTTCGATCCGACGCAGTCGTCGGAAGAACCGGTGGATGAAAACAATGTTCGCACGGCCCTGGAGACGATCGCGTCGACAGACACCGAGTCCACCATCGCATCGCAGGCCACCATACAGCAGGCTACAGCGGGTAAACGAAGCTACCTCCGGAAGCATTCGCAGAACACATCCTCCAACATTCCGTACGCATCGTTCGGGAATGCCGCGATCGATAAGTCGCTGGACGAGTTCATCGAGCGCGAGGAGCAAAACAAGCAGGACGAGGCGATGGCGGAAGCGGCCACCAAAATCCAGCGCTCCTACCGTACGCACAAGAAGCGGTTGCTGCGTGACTACCACAGTACCATGCGTACCTTCACCGAGGACCTGTCGGCGGAGAGTGGTGAAGAGTACCCATCGAATGTGATCCAGATCAAGCTCGATCAGAAACGGCTTGGAAGTGGTAGGGCTCTACCGTCGATTGGGGACGGAGGTGAGGAAAGCGATTCAACCCCGGTCAATCAGCAGCAGCCGCCACACCATCAACCCCTCGGAACCGTCAAGCGGCCAATGTACAGCCTCAACATCGACGACTACGATACGGTTGCGAGGCGCATGACGCTAACGCGTGGCGTTGCCCTGCAGCGCAACTCCACGCCCGAGGATGACTCGGGAAAATCGACAAACGCGTCCACCGATCGTAAGCCATCGTCGCTGAACAGCGTGCCAACCCCGGAATCGGCACCGGCCAGCAGTGGTTCCGGCGAGGGACAGTTGGCGCGTACCTCCTCCGAAGAGAAGTCCGACCCTCTGAAGACCGAGGAACCGACAGCGGGTTCCAGTGGCGAGCAGGACCACAAGGAAGGCCACAGTTCATCACGATCAAGTTAGTAGCGGAACAGAGACCGACCGGGAGGTCATGCACGGTGGGACAGGTGGAAAACTGAGAGATCTCTTCTTCTTTTCCCTCTCTCTCTCTTTCTCTCTACCCCTTCCCTGCTTGCGTTTCATATCCCGCTCTTTTCCTGTGCATACGTTCTACTGTAGGGCCACAGCGGACCGCTCCGGCCGCTACGGGACGGGACCCGGAACACGGACCGTTGCCGAAGAATCGTACCGCCATCGCTCCGCTGGATGTACAGAGTCTGCTGCTGATTGCCCGACAGCGCACCATGCCGGTGCAGATGGATTCGTCCGTCATCCGGGTGCTGCCGAAGCATATGCGTAAGCGGATCAGCAGTGCCGGCATGCCGAACGGTGGTGGCAAGCGTAAATTGTAAACTCTCGAGGTAGCCGAACCTGAGTTTGCTGGTTTCAACGCCGTGCGTACGGCGCCCTTCTTAACCGAGCGTAGTAGAACCATACAATCTGATAGCGGCCTTTAATTTCCACCGCATTTCCATCCACTGTAGTTGCGTTAGACTGTAGTGAATTGCAAAGCGAATATAACCACTAAACAGTTGATGAAACCGTTTTCAACATAGCATTGATTGTGTTTTCCTTTAGTTTCTATTAGCTTACCAGCCCTTCGACACACTAATCACCCATTTCCGCCGTTCTCGCATCGCACAGCGTTACAATGTAGCGTATTCCGCTTCCGCTCACATTCTGGCATGGCTGTAACGCTGACGATGTGCATAGTAAATCGTCACGGTTCGTGCCACCCATCGTACAGTAACGGCGTTCATCCAATGAATCATTGCCTCTTTTTCCTATCAGCTGTCTAATCACCAAATCGAATAAAAAAGTGTACAGTTTGCATGACAGGGTGTTTTTCAAACCAATTTAACTAATTGTAGGTTTTCTTACCTTTAACTCTACATCCATTAGTCCAACAAAAGGGCGAGTAGAAATTGAAAGCAAACATTATCAAATAAATGCACAGTACAGTGTCTAGAACTGTTGCTTGAAAGAGATAATATAATGTTTTATAAACCAATTTAAAACTATCAATAAAAGAGCTTGTTAATATCAGCAATAAAATCACAATTTCTCTTTCTTTCTAAAGAAAAAAGATGTATTATGAAGTTATTAAGAATATTTACAAGTGGCGAAATTGATTGATTAGAAAGAAAGGTTTTTGGGTTGATGTTATTACTCATCATTTTCAATCCAATTTTTTTCCCAAATTTTTTGTACAGAGAATTTGATTATTTTATACCGCATTATACATATTTAAGTTCGTTTTATTATATAACTTTCATACTTTCATATTTTTGCAACAACTTAAGCATTAGGCTTTATTGATGTTGATGGCAAAGTGTAGCGTACATGAGTTAATTTGTCGGTTGGAAAGCGGCATTTTTTCGGAAAAATTTTTTTTGCTAGCAAAAGTAAATTAGTTCTTGAAGATTAAATGTTGCTCTTTTTCTTGAAAACTTGATGGTTAAACTCGATCATTTTGTTCCTTTATGTCTTGTGGTTTTGAGAAGATGGGATATTTTTTAAAGTATCTTGTCAAAGTTTTACGCAGTGGTTTAGCAGTGAGTACATGGCGCACGCTGTGAAATATAATTGGCGCAACCCTGGGTAAAATGGTATCTAAACCCGGTGTCCATCCTGGTTGCAGCACGTAATCTTTTATTAAAGTGACCTCCATTTAACCATCTTCATGGTGGTCGGCGTGAGCTTTTAGCCCTCGCTGGAAACGTTGATAATGAAGGCCAATGACACAGCGGTGAATCTTTTATATGGTAAGGTAAGTAAGTTGGTGTTTGATGTGAGTCGATTTGGGTGTTCCATTTCATATGTTATACGTATACATTTTTTATCTACAATCCACTTGCGACGATCAACCTCCCGCGGGAGCTAGCGAGTGTTTGCGAGCTGACACCAATTACAAGCACTCGGCCGGAGATAAGAAAGGGTTGGCCTCTCTTGCGGAGTGGTTTTTACTGACCCAAAACGATATGGGAAGTATGCATTCCACTGGCAGGTAGTTCTGGTGGTAGTGATGATTTTAAAACCGCTCATAAACCGCATTGCATAAGTTTTGATAATTTTTCCATGGTGCAGGTCTTTCTACAAAATATGTTTACATATGACTTTATAGGGACACCTTGTTTTATGATATTTTTAAACAGCAACGTTTACTTTGCGCACACCTACCTGAAATAAGCAGTCCAGGAAATAATGGGCGCTGTCACAACAATCGACAAAGGCTTAGTCATTTTTTCGTCTGTTTCAACAGTTTCAAACAAAGCACGTGTTTGAGATATAGATGAACCCTTCAACCTTGGAAGAACAAAGAAATTGATTCTATTGGCTTTACTGTTAAGTGGTGTACTTCATTTCTCCTGCTATGTGATTTATTTTGTTTAAGTGCATCTAATTAAATGTTTGGGGGTTTTTACCATCAACCTTCCACTATGAAACGCTATACACCTTTGAAAGCTCTGGACGAAACACCTACCCCGGCGGTATCACTCAATTATGACGAATTTCATAACACCGGCGAGGGAGGGAATGGCAAAGGTTAATTGGAAACTTGTGGTTCGAATCTCCCATCGGCCACTGACGAGGACTGTCCGCTGTCAGGGTGGTTACGGCGTCGAACTACGCACGCGATTGCCCGGCCATATCGGGGGCGGAAGGTGGAGCAATGACTTAAATTCCGCATTTAACATACGCGCATCGGGTACCGGACGTCGCACATACGGCGGAGCATCGCACATACGATAGATACATTTGACAACCGCGGTACGGTGTTGTCCGTTGTGCGGCTCTGATGCTGCTACCGCCTCTGCTGCGCTGACGTCAATCCACAATTGAATCTTACGACCCGGATCCGTCCGACGTCGTCCATTTTTTCGACCACCCGCCAGCGGTTGACCCGCCGCGGAACGGCCCTCCCCGGAAACTGAAAGACTGGGCGGAAGCAGCAGCGGCACGAGGCACGGTGAAAGGAAGGATGAAAGTGTCATAAATGACTTGACTCGTCGGTGTGCGGGGTGTTTTTTGCTCCGCCTCCCCGAGTGGGAGACAGTTTTCGATTTGGGCATAAAATCAACAAATCATCAACACACGAGGGTCATCGAGAACCACCGCCATCCAATATATGGCATCTGCTCGGTGCACCGACGTCTCCAGGCATATCCACGGTACCCGGACGGTGTGCAGCATGCAAGATTTTGGCGATCATCTCACGGCCGCAGATCGATCCCTTTTTAACTGGCAGGAAAATAGCATCGAATGATCTACACCACCCTGAACCGGAGCGACCTTGGCACCCTGTAGGGGAAAAATTGTCATGGGAATGGAAACCATCCGGCGTTTAATTCCACCAGGTTGGGCCTCTGATCGATCGATCGGTCGCTACCGAATGGCGCAGTTACGGAAAGGTGTCAATCGAACCGAAAACAACTTCATTTCCTGCCGGGCCGGCCAATGTCTTGGCCACCATTAACTCATTTCTCTCGGGTCGCATGCGATATGTGTGATTTGCGGAATTTACAGTGCGGGACCGAAGAGTAAGTCCAACGAAAACTATTTCAATTTTGTTGAATTTTTTTTTAAAGCTTCCTTTAGATTGTTACAAACATGGATCCTCTTGATATTTTTCAAGAATCATATATCTGTGGAATCAACACCATACGTGAAACTAGAAGGTTATAACATCGACTGATCTTCTTCTTTTTGGCGTAACGACCTTGTTTGGTCATGCCTGCCCCGTTAAGGGCTTACGAGACTTTTAGAGCTTAGCATCGAATGGATAACGGTAAAAATTAGTAATTTCATTTCAATTAGACGTTTAAATAGGATATGTCCGAATATAATCAAAATGAAGAGGAATCGATTGTACTCTTCAAACGAACATTTCTTAACTAAAGCAAATTTTTCAAAATCTTCAAACACCCTACGTATAATCTTTAAAATCACAATCGCTTAAACTGTTGAATATTTTTGAAAAAGTGTACCTTTTGAACGCTTACGAACAGTGGTAATAAGATATTCAATATGTATTTTCTCGCCATGATTATTTGAGCCTTTAGGTACTTAAAACCAAACTTCAAAATGTAATAATGCTTATGTTTATGCGTACCACTGTTCACCTGTGTACTGCAGCAGTATTGGAAGGTACAAGATGGGTATGATTTGAGGGCCAGGGCCAGATCAACGGCCGCGGTGCGTAGTAGAAGGATGTGGTACCGATCGGGAGTAGCTGTCGTGCCGGTATCGAACGATGGACATTACCAGAGACTATTAATAGTCAAAAACTACACGCCAATGACTTACGGCTAGTTCGGGTGCTGGTGCCCTTGCCCTCACTGATGGCGAAAAGTCACGCCGTTTCCGTCGCATACAGTTTTAAATGCTGTTGACCTGACGAAGCTACGAAATGGAATATGTAATGTAGTTATTTTAAATAGTTTTCCAACAAGTGGGTTCATTATACAACATGTCATATTTCCCCATAATAATGAGCATATGAAAAACAATAAACAATTCCGTAAACATGTTAAATAAACTAAGCAACGTGTGGTTTTGCTACGACATCGACGAAATCGCACGAAGTCCACACATACCGGACTAACGCCCCAAAAATGGTTACTCACCATCGGCCAAATGCTGGCAGCCGGAATCGAAGGGTCCCGCAATCGTAGATGGCGGTGATGGAGAGCCATTTCGTCTCGTCTCTAAACACTAAAACGCTTTACCACACCACGATCTACGTTTTGGCAGGTGGTTATTAATAATCCGTGGCCCGAGAGCACATGCAGCAGTAAGTGCATCCCACTTCCGGTTTCGGTAGTGTATTGGCCGAGGGAAGGGCAGCTTCGCAACCCCTAAATCGCGGTCAGTCATATTTTACGAAAGTTCAAGTATGACCAAACACGCTCGGATCAAACCACCATCAGCCATAAACGTCTTCCCTTTCATCGCCCGCCCTCATCCCGCGCCAACCAACCAACCTGGCCACGGCAAGGGCGAACTAGTGAAAATAAACTATCGGCCACATGCACACACACACACGGGCGCGCGCGCGCGTAAAGCCCATTGCATTGGCCTGGTTGCCGTTTACCTCACGGAAAGTGCTTGTAAAGGGCCGTTGGAGAGTTTTCTCGAGCGGGTGGAAAACTGCAAACTTGTGAAAACTGACAGCACAGTCCGGTGGACGGTTGGGGATCATGGTGCGAAATGCCGCGGCTGATCGTCGGCCGTTGAAAAAGATCCTGTTTGAAGGGGGCGAGGAAGGCCGGATCGGCCGATGGGTGGACAGTCCCTTGCGGTTCCACGGTATGTATACCGATGCTGGTGGTTATGGTTTTTGCGGTTGCATTAGCAACGTCTGTGCGATTTTGTGCGGTTTGTTTTAGTGGCCCACTCCGGCCCGCATGCTGACCTTGCAATGGAATCTCGGTTTTCGTGGCGTGCGTAGATAGGGGCAGATTATCTAATATATGCCATTGAAGTGTGAACATATAGATTAAAATAATTTTCCTTTATTGGTCCAAAAGTAGATGCACCAGTAACATTTTAGGAGACCACACTTAGACATCCTTATTATATGGAAAACAAGAAATGCACAGCAGTGCCTTAGTAGTTATTATGCAAACTGTGAAGAGAAAAAAAATTGAAAAGAATAATTTTACAAACGAATTTACTCCAATATTCTTTAAGATTATTGAAAGAAAAATTCGATCGTGCCATAGGAATTTATATGACCTAATCGATTATTCCTATTTTAGATTTGCATTATAAATTAAAAAAGGCCCCTCTTTCCTTCCTAACAGAAAACGTACAAAAATAGTTTGAGTTTACAAAAACAAATCTATATCAGCACCTCAAAAAAGACGGTAATAAACTTTATAACTCAATCTGTTTTATCTTTATGGTGTTTTTTCAGTTCTGATGATAAACAAATGTATTTTATCATGTAATGTAAAATTTGGCAAAATCACAAAAAAAAATTAAAAGTATCTTCTGCCCTGTTTGTGCGTTTTGGAACATTTCTCCCTAATTGATGGAAGAGTATCAAATTTACTATTGTTCGATAGTAACTCTTAATGGTTGTTCTCCATTGGAAAAAAAATCGTTCAAGTCCTATTTAAGTACAGGCCCTTGAGACCTTCTTTATACTATTGTTTCTTCCTCACTCATAACAGCACGAAACGGAAGCGGAAGGTTGTTGCTTACGCATCGTTTTCGGTTTCTCTGGTTCTGGTTTCACCCTGGGCAGCGGGGGCGGGGACCATGATACGCCATGGAATGTGCACGGAATTTTTATATGCATTCATCGGTCACTAATTTTCAACCAGACCTTCTTCTGCTCACGCCAACCTCTTGCCACCTCCTGACCCTTTTCAGGTTATCGTGACTACCACCGACGACGACGACGAATGGACTGGCAGCACGCACGAAGCAATCCGGGCGGGTCTATTTTGGTGGAGTGATATAATTTTGGGGATGCGGCCACGGGTTACATTAAAACTGCTTCCAACTCTGACAAAACCAGAAGGAGTAGACCACGACCGTTGGATGAGCGCAAAAGAGTGAGAGATGGTGATAGAAAAAGAACGTTGTTCAAATGTTGATGTATGGCCGTTTATGACGGTAAGGATCGGGCAATAACTTTGGACGGCTGACCGACCTGCCGGGGGCCCGTGGTATGTTCGATAGCCGGCGTTGGGCACCGTTTAATTTAAATCGACGTGGTCTAAGAGCAATGTAACTCTTTGTTCGTCTTTGGCACTGACTTTGTGCTCATGTTCTTGAGTTATGTTTTGTTTTATGTTCACGCTCTTCCAATGCCAATTGTAAGTAACGTGCGGGTATTTGTCATGCACTTGATGATGTTTTTAACAAAATCGTACATGTTTATGCCTACCGAATTTAGTGCAGTTATTTCTGCTTCTAGTAGTATACAACAAGCAACAATGTTATAGAACACACACTGAACTGACTAAAAGAATGAACTACACAAATTAATGTGTCTTAAAACGAATAGGTAGTGTTTGTTTGGTTTCCAAGAAGGAATTATTTCATTTACGTCACTAACTAGTGTAATTGGAGAATTGCTCTCGAGCCATCGTGCCTTAAACTAATTCATTACCTACAATCAATGCTTGCACGGGCGTAAACTTCATCGGCCAATGGATTATGCAACATCCTTGGACAAATCAGGGACAGTTGCACTCCGTATAGTGTTTCTCAGACCCCAACGTCCAAAAGTATTTCAGATTTTCGGTTCAAACTACTACCAAAATATTTTTATACACAAGAACCTCGCTTCGAACCTGAACCAATTTTACCCAAATTGCTCTTACAATACTTTAAAGCTTTGGATACTGTGTTAGCGAGATTTATTTTTATTTTATTTTTAAATATTACACAGTATAAAATCATAACACTTACGCCCACCTATAACCAATAAATAAATGCACACCGTATGCGAACGGATGCGCTTTGGGAATCACTGGTATAGAAGATGGTCTAACATCACGCGAAGTGGAAAGCCTCGTAAGTGATCAATTCGATTTCCCTTTAATTGCTTACAATTGACTTTGAATCGCGTTACAACTGCTTTTCGATTTTATTGAATATGCAACCGTTAGTTTAAGCCTTTTCTAAATAGAAAAATGTTATTTTGCTAGTTCAAGCAGCAAGAAAAAAAGTTTACAACGCATATGAAGATTGTCCTTCACACGACGCGCTCCATTCGGAAGTGTTTCAATACCGCACGACGAAGTTTCTAACGAACTTCAATCGAATGACAAACGAATCGTTGAAATGAAGCAATCAGAGGCAAGCGCCTGGGGAACCAAAAATAGTCACTCGTGCGTCTAATCAAATCAACTTACGGGCAACATTGGCCGACCGTACTGCTGACCTGTCGTATCGTATTTTATTCAATCCTAACGACTTAATTCTTGCAAAAGGAAATTTCCACACACAAAAACACACGTTGGTTCGCGGGAACCGTCGAGCCTGGTAGTCAAAGCCATCGTAATTGGAGACCCTTTGGCGCGCAAACGGACCGAACGGCTATTTTCACCACCTTTTCCTCCCTTGCATCCGCGAGCTGTTCTGTTGGTAGATGGTGAAATGCATTGAATGCCGTTCGGTACAAAAGAAATAGAATTGGATGCACTGAAGAGAAAAAGGAGCGTCTGGTGGTATCTGATGACGGTCAAAGGCACACAATTTCTTTTCAATGTAGCTTTTGTCGATTCTCCCACCCCGGAAGGAGTTCTGGGTTCGAGGTGGTTTTATATGTCGTACGATTTATGGCACTCTGAATCGTACGATGTGATTGATATTTTTATTATTGCGTGTAACTCTCGTTCTAAACGTTTTTTTCAAACAAATATTTACCATGTGATAAATGGTTCAAGGCGCGAGCAACGCAATCAAGAGTGCAACGTTACCTGAGTCTTCATAAAGTGGTTTAAAGGGAAAGATAGCGTTCCACGTGTTCGTGGTGTAGAAGTGTTTGAAAGTAACTGATCTTTTGTTTTAAGTGAAAAATGGCATTAGTTTCAAAACTGATTGGACAATATTTGTATTTATTGAGTGATTTCCTTCAATTGATCAGCCGTCTTGCAGTAATTACCTTTAAGAGACAGCACAACCAACGACATAAAAAGATGTAAAGCTTCAATCAATCATTAGCGCAGCAAATAAAACCAACTCAAAAACAACAACAGCATGGGACTGAAAAAAAAATATGTCAAAAGTCGTCCACAAAAAGCCCACAACGGTTACAAACGCAGCAGAACGCGCAGAACGAACCATGGGGCACACACATCGTATGGCCATGACCAACAATGGCCAATAATGGGACGCGGCCGCTCACCACTCACTCAAACACACGGCCCGACCGAATGCTGTGTGTCTACTTTGGACCGCGATGGGATTTTTGTTTTGTTTGTTATCTTTTTTTGTTGTCTAGTTTTGTCCACGGACCACGCGGTTCCCCCGCGTGTGGTGTGATTTTTAGCTGCGTAAATACGTTGTACGTCCAAAACCGAAATACGAATACCGGTGGTATCGATTCTGTCCGCAGATCGCCGGTGGATGACATCTCTAAACGTGCCCGTCCCCGGTTTCGTACCATTTACCGACGGTGACAGCCACTTGGTTTGGTGGGTTTGTTTTCCTTTTTGCCTTCTGCCCTGTTTTACAACATTTTTCCGCACCCCACCACCCCCCACCCCAAAACCGGCAAGTTGAATTGTTTTCCCACCAAAAGATTGGACGGGTGGTACGTTGAGATGGCATGGAGCATGCATTTTAACCCTTAAACGTTTTAAACCAGTAAATTTCTTCACTCCTACAAAAGTAAATTTTTGGGTTTAAACTCTAAAATTATTATTTGAATGAGCTAATGATTTGGGTAACCCACTGAATGGCAATACAACAACGGAAAGTTTAAATGTTTGTATGTTTTTTCACGATACTCTTTTTATGTTCACATTGTAAACACTTGAGCCTTTTGGTAGAAAACTCTAATAAGACGTTGTTAAAGAAAAGCATTTCTGATTGAGTCGTAGTGTTTTCTAACATTGGTTTATGTTGCCGAGTGTTTGTTTGCTTAAATATCTGTACAAATTATGCATCGAACATATTTTGGAAATATTTTGAAAATCATAAAAATAGCGCGGTTGAATTATGGTTATGGTTTTCAAACAACTCAATGCCTGCAAGGGTTAAAAGCGAACTGCTTTGTCCATGAACTCCACAGGTGATGCTGATGATGCTACTGCTGAAGGTATACCGAAAATATATGCAACACTGCGAAAGGTCGCTCGGTCTCTAATGTTCCTTGGTACCGTATGTATGAATTCTTCAGGCTCGAATATTAAAAACACCAAAATCCGTGCACACGTTGCTAGTGAAACTACTGACACGATTTAAAATATAAATGAGCAAACATCAAATATAAGTAAGCAACAATACAAATCAAAAAGAGAACAATGAGATAACGCACAGCATCGCTCGCCTGACTAGGTCGCCCAACCAAATGTCGGTTCCGTTCCGCAAGCGATCATTCAAATCATCCCCAATCATCATAACTAAAGCTGTTGTTAGGTGAAGAATTTCCATTTCTAATGATTTGCGCGTCCGCTTCATTTTCATTTTCGTACAGTGCACGCGCAACTCTTGATGAAGATCGCTGATGAGATCGCAACAAGCAGCCCCCTCGGGTCCCCCTTCGTTGGCGCGGAAACGGTGAGGCCATTGCCACCCCTCGGAAGGAGGCCGGCATGACGCACCAGCGACCGCGGTCCGGTGTTGTTGCGTTGGATGGATTTGTTGTTTGTTGTTTTGGAAATTTGCTGCCATCCGGGCGAAGTAGCGAGCAGAGCAAGAGGGTAAAATCCCTACACTGATGGACGATGAGTGAAGTGTATCAACAACTTTGGCCGAATTTGTACAGAGGCATTTGTAGAAATGCAAATGAAATGCTACACTATTCATTTAATTCACGGCAACCTGTCGGCGTGTGCAGAAACCTAGATACATTGTCCAAAATACGGTGTATGTTTATGAAAGCTTCCCAGCTGATTCCCATTGGTATGGCACGCGCTGTCCCGCGGCCGTATCTTCTCCCACGAAAAACTCATTAATCTGTCAGCAGCTCGCGGGTCGCAAAGCTGTTCTACTACTTCTCGCTGTTCGCGATCACCGCTCTCCGCCTGCTTACACTAACGCAGTGGTTCCCAAACCTTTTATGCAATTATATCCTAAATTTAATTTAATTGGGCATGTGGGCATTGATATGTATCAAACATTCGAGGTGCTACCGCCCATCATTGAAGTCAATAAACTACACGATAAAATATGCGAATCGCATTAATCCGATCGAATCGAGCTGTCAATTTTCATAAATATCGCGTCAGAGGAACCCTTGAGCAGTATAAACGATGCTGTATGCAAAAAAATCGATAGAAGTCTGTGCTTGCACCGATTATAAAACTTGACAATTTTCTAGGTTCATTAAATACCGTATGACTTAACTGTATTTGGTTACACCTACCCAAAATGGGCTTACTATACGTTTTCCCTTAAGCAAGCCGTAGACGTTACATATTAATCTGTACAGATGTTTGACGTCTACAGCTTTTCCTTAGCTCTTTCCAACATCCCTCGAGATATTCGGGATATCTGGAGGGATGTTTGACAGACGATAGGTACGAGTGAACAAAGGAAATCTGTAGACATCAAAGATCTGCACAGATTAATATGTGACGTCTACGGGCTGCTTTAGACTTTACTATCCACGTACATGTCAGTCTTTTCGTACAGGGGAGGGTTCGGCATCGGTTGGAATTTGAACAAACGTCGTCGAAGGAGTGCCTTGGCACTCGTGGGGCTCAATTTTCAAACCGACGTAGCCGCTCAGATGTCACTGACTTTCCCGCATTTTTCCAATTTTATGTGCAGTTGGAAATTACAGAAGGAATTTTCCAGCAACATACCACAAGTTCTGTCACAATATGCCAAATTATTTCGGGGAATAAAAGCATGATAGATTTCGTTGAGTTTAAATATACAGATGAGCCAGAAAAGGTTTGTCACATTTTTTACTGACAATTTATATATTGACACATTTTTTTTGTTTCTTTGAATTTTGATATTGAGGTAAATATCAAACATTTATAGCACAAAAAAATCAAGCGCCAAATGTCCTTCTCTACGTTCAGTGAACAATTATTTGTTAGGATGATGATGCATTCAAAGTACATAAATTTTAACCATTTACATCAGGCTAGTATGGAAAATAGCGTTGAGAATCGCTGCATTAGAGCATAAAACACTATTTTCCTCTCTCTCGCGATAAATGCTTCGCGACTGAAGCGCGACTCGCGCGGAACACTTCTATCCATTCAGATGAACGCTCTCGCAGTTTAAATCGAAACGTGAACCAGAATCCACGTGCGTGCGAACCGCAGCTTCAACCCGAATATATAGGACTCCAACCACTACCGATCGAAGAGTACCCATAAAGCGAACCAAGTCCAGCATAGTGTTGGAAAAAGAAATCAAGTGTAAAAGAGCATCAACTCCATTGCCGATTCCCTTGACGCGATAGTCCCAACGCCCGGCGATCGAGAAGATCCATCTGTGCGCGAAGAATTTGGTGTCCGAGTGAAAGTTACAACGCCCAGTGGTACAGAAATTGAAAAAAAAGGTTCACCGCGCCCCATTGAGTGTGTCTGTTTGGGAGTTGGGAACAGAAAACAGAGCGAGAAGAAATACCCAGAGGTATTCCAGTGTAAGCGGTGCGTAAGAGTGGAGTGATCGTACGGAGTGATCTTTGGTTGGACTCGGACAGCGCAGACTTCCACCGGCAGAACCGGTTCCCCACGGCGATGCACATTCATCCGAGCTCACCGAATTCGTCCCAATCGGAGGACGACGCGGCCACGAAAATTCAGGCCGGTTTCCGCGGGTACCGCGTGCGCAAGCAGATGCGCCAGGGAGGCGGCGGCAACGCCAGTGCCGGGGTCGGCTCGGCGAACGGCGGTG
This sequence comes from Anopheles coustani, assembly GCF_943734705.1. NCBI lineage: Eukaryota > Metazoa > Arthropoda > Insecta > Diptera > Culicidae > Anopheles > Anopheles coustani. The sequence continues at coordinate 44,042,501 of NC_071288.1, read as the reverse complement.
GATCGTCCGCCGTCGGTGGTGGCCTCCCACCGGGCACGGTCGAGGACAAGTCGGCCACGAAAATTCAGGCGAACGTGCGCGGGTTCCTGGTGCGCAAGAAGCAGAAGATGGCAACCGAGGCGGCCACCAAGATTCAGGCCAGCTTCCGTGGCTTCAAGACGAGAAAGGAGCTGAAATCGATCAAGAAGGACAAATAGATTGGACGACCCCCTCTGGACCCGGGAAGCTGGAAGAATGGAGGAGAGGCGTGGTTGGGGTGGGAACGTTCGGAAAATTCGGCTCTTTTCATCCGTTTGAAAATTTGTTTTCCAGTTCAAATACACACACGCGCGCTTTATACTCAAGCACAAACACACAAACACATACAAACGCAGTGGCATAAGCGCGTGGATGCCAGAATGGCAGCCGGAATGTTGGTGGGTTGTGATAAATTGATATAGGCCATCTGAAGAGTAAACCCTCACCACACGGAAGAAAAAGAGAGCACCCCTTAAACAAACAAATTCGTAAACGGTCGAGTAGCATAGCAGGCGGGAGAGGGAAAATATAAAACTCGAAAAACAATTTGCGGAAATGCTAAATTCAAATGTTCAACAAAAGTGAAACCACTGCTCGACCTCGACTGGTGCCTTCTGAAGATCACACGAACGGTTTCTGAATCTGGCCAAGCATAAAAACACGATCAGAGTCAGATTGTTATTATTTTTTAAGCGTTTTTCCGACCAGAAACGATTTCCTTTTTTTCACCTTTTTTCACACCTTTGCAAATGTTTTGAATTGGTGGGCAATGTATTGCCACTTATTTTCGTTTGGGATTTAAATCAGCTATCTTACCTCAACATAACAACAAAGTTGAGTTACACAAAATGAATTTTCTTCAAATGGAATCCAATATAAATGTACAAAAAAATGTATTTTTTAAAATCTCAAACAGTGGCACATGATTTGGAAAAAAAATTGCCATACAAACAAAAGTGTACAATTTTCGATTTTTTTTAAGAATTTTAATTCAGTTTTCCGAATATAAAAAAAAATAAGCAAAAATATATCAGATTCAAAAAATTCTGTAAATAGAACAGCTCATTCGATCCCAACTTCCGACGGTACAAAGCAACAAAACGGGTTTCCGACCATGTGCGGACGAATGATCTCCGATCCGATGCAACCGATCCCGTTTGTTGCACCACCCGCACAGAGGACGGTTGAAAAGTGGGGACATAAAAACAGGAAAACTAGCCTCTTAATGCGCCACGACAAGTTGTATCCGAGTATTGTGAGCCGCGCCGTCGATCGTAACATAAATCATCGTTCTATGGCGTTGCTCGAACGGCGTTCGACGGAATCGCACGAGTGGTTTCGAGATCGTAGGCAGCTCTAATACCAAATATGTTCCTACATTTTCTCGCGCTCACGGGGGAAAACTATAACAACTGAGGGACGAGGAAGAAATAGTGCAAGATAGAAAGATAGAGCCAGAACCAGAAAGGCAGAGCGGGATAAAGGAAAATCAAATCGAAAATAAATGTACTGATGAGGGAGGATGTGTAGGTGAAAGTGGAATCCCCTTATAGAACTCGACCTACAACTTCTCGTTTTCGGGGGAACACTCTTTCCCCCATCTCGCGCCGGTGGTGCGTTAGTTCTTAGCTTACATGGGGAAAGTGAAAGCAATTGGCCTGCTTACGGCACCCAGCCCGATCCGTAGTATACACAAAACAAACATCCACATACACACACACCCAAACAAAAAAGGTCTTCCAGTGATGCGAACCAGATCACCGCCGGAGATCACGGTGGACTTTTGAGCAGCCTGCATAATGTAGTAAATTGGAGCTTGCAGGGCGCGGCAAGATCGACGGTTTTGTGTCTTAGCATGTTTTCCAGAGGAAACCATACTGCGAATCGATGATGATCACAAAAGCGCGCGAAGTATTTTCGGCGAGCATTACTCTTTTTAAATAGTGATATAGTAATATGTGTTTTTTGTCAGATATAAGTGAAATGTAAAAAACAAAAAATGTCAGGGAATGCGGTGTGCAGGAACTGTCGTGGAAGGCACATGGAAGGAGATGCCAACTGGCCCAAGTGAACGTGTTAATAAATCATAGATTCATTAAATGGTATTTTATGTGTTTGTGTTTATCATTATTAGTATCTTTCCGTTTTGTTTACTTATCTTTCGTAATATCTTTTGAAAAATGATGCAACAATTAAAATCTCTAGAATGTTAACTATACTGTTTAACACCATTTGGACTGAAAGGAGAATTTTTAACCGATACTGAGATACCAAACAATTCCCAAATATGTTGAATGAGTTGTTCTATAATGAGGCCCATTAAGGGCTTACAAGACTTTTTCCCTTTGAGTAAGCGGATAGTCGGTCCTCTCGTACAAGGGAGGACACTCCTATTAATGTCTATTATTTTGCAATTAGTTTCTTTTTTAGATAATACTTTTTCCTTTTTACCAACCTGTTCTGCCAGGAGTAATTTGCTACGACGTTGTTTACTGAAGTTTCATGCCAACTTACATTAGAATTGGTTAAAAAATCAGAAAATTCGAAAATTGCATAATTGACTCCAAATGACAAACTATGATAAAAAAACTAACACAAAGGGTAAATTAAGAGGTAAAATGCTATTAAAATTATAAAAATTAGATTTCAACCAGTAACCTCATAAGGCAGTCCAAAAATTTCGCACATAATATTATTCCGCCCATCGCATTAAAAGGCAGGGCCATTTTTGTCAACAGTTTCAACCCCTACGTAAGACACTCGGACTGGCTCGAACATTTGAAATTTTCAGAGTAGATTGGAAACGAACCCATCCGAAAACCTTGTTTTGCACCAACAGATGATGTTTTTTAAATAACTCTTTCATCACACCCCCCGTCGATCGAGGAGGAGGAGGATTGGGTTGTTTCTGTTCACCCCCAATACCCGAGATGGCGTTAAATGGACAGGAGAAGTTAAATCTAACATTGCAAACAAAAAAAAAACCTTAAGTATGTCCGATTTTGACCCAAGCATTGACGTGTTAATGCGTTTTTGCTCGGTTTTCTTCTACCTTTGCGCCAATCCACGCTTGATATCTTCGGCCAACCAGAAATGCAGAAGATCGCACAGGGCGTACTCTCCAGAGGTTTCTTTTTTTTGCAAAATGGATTTGTTTGCACCGGAACGACAAGAAGAAACAGAAAGAAATCCGTTTAAAACCAAAACCAGAACACCAAACCGGGTGGTAGAAGAAAAAGAAACATACTCCAATTTCAGGACTTGTCGTAATTAGCCCCGCGCAGCAACGGATATCGATCAACATGCGTCATGCGTGTGAAAAATGATGGCCAGAGTTTGATGGTGTCTTTTTTATGCAGGAAAACCATCAACGGTGCGATTTCCGCAGGCGAGTGGTGCCAATTTCATACACTCGAACTCTTTTTGGGCGTGAAAATGGATCCGGCAGGAGGGCGGGTTTAAAATTAACACATCACACCGGATGACGCACGTTTTGCGGATTGGTGTAACTAGCAAAAATGGAGAAGGTAAAACGGGTCAAAGTGGCCAAATGTGAAGCGGATTAGGATGAAAGATATTTTAAAAGCTTATGCAATGTTATTACTACGAATAATGAAGATGAGTTTTATATAGGAAAATATGCCTTCTTTCATAAGCAGAAGAATTACAACAGATAATTCATCAACACGTACATGTTTTATTATCCGTTCTTGTATTATATGTAATTATTGTTAATAGAGACTAAACGAAAACGAAACGAATATTAATTTAGTAAAAACAAACATAGAGAAAAACGTCGGCCACTGTACACCGCATAGAGCTTTTATATCAAGTGAAGCTAAGTTAATCGGTTTGCAAGACAGGTGAAGTTGCAACGGAGCTTAGAAGACCCATTGCGACTCAAAATTCCGATCAGCATACGCCCAACAAGAGTGTGACAGACTAGCGAGTAGCTCGGAGTATGACCAGCATCAGTTACATACCTCAGTTAGGTGCTCCAGGTGCGGATTACTTGAAGATCACAAGCGGGTTAAAGATAACGTTCAGCAAGTATTTGACACCGCGCAGCAGATCTCGCATCCGCCCGTTCACCTTCAGGCCCTCGGTTAGATGGACCGCCGTGAGGGTCGGGTTCCGACACTGGATGCACCCGATCGAGTGCAGTTCGAGCAGAGGATTTTTGCGCCCCAAACGCATACCGTGCACGCCGAAGTTGTGTCCGCCCAGGTTTAGGTTCAGTCCGCCGGCGCTATCCCACTGCTGTTGCTGCTGGTCGGTGGCCGGCCCGGTCCCGCCGGCGGATAGTTGCGACAGGGACGAATCGCGCAGCACCCCGATAAACCAGATACGGTCGGAGTAGTTGAGGCTCTGGGTGAAGTTGCCGAAAGCGTGCTGGGCTTTGAGGACGATTTCCGCCGGTTTCGTGAGCAGCCCGGTTGACATGCGCACTTTCAGCTCGTATTCGTACCTGGTGCGCAAACAAGGGATAAACAGGGTTGAAGGATTAGCTACACGCGATTAGCTTGAGACAATTAAAACTAATTATTAACCGTTATATGAAAGAAAATGTTGGAAATGGCTAAACTTATCATAAGATTGGATATCTGGCTAATAATTTGTATACATTGTTAGAGTCTTATTTCTGTATGACTATGGTGGTCTGTTTAGGATTGTTCTCTGATACTAATTTTTGTACCATCCCGTGTATCCAAGAATTCAATCATACTAGTAAGATCTGGAAGCTGTACCGGAAAGTGTGACAAGATGTCCCGGTGGGGTAAAATGCACTGGATTGTTATTAGCTAAATTACGCTATATATAATAGGTTATGTTAATTGGTGTGTTTAATTTATCCTGGCTCAACAATAGATTTAACAGAAAAAGATAAGCTAACAATGTCTAAAAACATATAAGATTTCCCTACAATATTTTAAGCCATAACAAGTATTTGAATAAAATATTGCAATCCAGCAGATATTTGGGTTCCTCAATATGTTATCTAATACTGAACAAAATTAGATTCGTAATCCTTGTATGCTGGTTGTGAAGACAAAAATTAAAAACCTGCGAGTAATATGCAGTTTGCTTAAGTGGGGCAGAAAGACGTGCTGTAGATGTTAGGCAAAATACTTTAGATTTCCAAACTTATTCAGTGTGACACTTTCCAACTGAATCAAATCAGACCCACAACTCCAAATGGTAAATTTTTGATGTTTCATAATAAAATATATGATGTAACATTTATTGCAGAAACTAAACAATGTTTATTTGGAGTTGGAAGCACTTTTACCTATATTTGGTTCCCGTGGTTTACTTGCAGATACTCAAAAACATCTAGCCTCGATAAAACCCACTTATTATACTATTATTCACGGGATGAGTTCTGCCTCACTATCTGGGCTATTTTGTCCCACAATTTAACAATACGTGCGGAAAAGAGTGCTCTAAGAAATCTTTGTTTTAATCACAATCTGAGAGTTTTAATATCGTTCTATTATTTTATGGTAGATAAACTGAAGCTAAATTTTGGGGTATTTTTCTTGAATGAACTTCAAGAAATTAATATTTTTCGCTTCAGTGGTGCATATTGCCTAATTCATGTGAGTGAATGAAATATCGACAATTATCCGCAGTTTGCTCATGTATGGTTAGATTGAATGTCTCTAAGTTATAAATTGATTCAAAATATTTACGATAGAGGTATAGTGTTAGTTATGCTTGAATTTTAAAATCATAAACAAAATTAGATTAAACTTACGTGTTCCACTTGTTGAGGTGGCAAGTCCGTTGGCGTTGCATGAAATGCTTCAAGTTTTCGCAGTCCCCCTCAGACGATCCGTTCAGATTGCCACAGTCCGGTTCGATCGGTTCACCGTAGAGACAGTTGATTCGATCGGCGAGAAACTTTGGCAGATAGCCTTCGATCAGCTCGGCCCGCAAGTTTCTTCGACTCGAGATGGCCATATCGAGCACCGTACCCTCCCAGCGCACGTACGTCCCGTCCAGATTGGTGCAGCGGAGTTGTGTTTTCACCTTATTCTCGCTATCCCACGCCGGCTGGTGGCAGAACTTGTAGTACAGATCCCAGCTTAGACTCGCCGGACGCTCAGCACTGTCCTTCGTGTGCGATGGGTTCCGATGGTGGTGTCCGAGATGATCGGCGGGTGGCGTCGATTCGTAAAGGCGTCCTTCGCTACCTCCGACCGTCTCGAAGTTGGACATCATGTGGGGCAAGGTGAGAAAGACGGTACCGATGACGCAGATCGCAATCTGTAGGAACGTGATGTACCGCTCCGTTCGCCTCGAGCTGGCCATGTAGCCGGAGATGGCCACGGCCGTAACGGCAGCACCGATCGAGGACCAGAGTCGCACGGTGGAGTCGGTCAGTGACAGCCACTCGATAACGGCGAACACCGGAATGAGCAACGTGACGATACCGAACAGGGGCAGAAACAGTAGCAACCCGGACAGTCCGAGGGCACCACGCACCAGTCCGAACATGGTGGCCGATTGGGAACTAATAATGCAGATCTGCAACCAGGCGAGGGTCACGCAGTGTGGCATGAGATACTGGTAGATTCCTCGCCAGCTGTTGCGCCGCGCAAGGTACATCAGGAAACCGGGAATCATCAGGTACAGCATCGCGCGACAGTTCAAACAAAACTCGATCCCGTTGCCAATGACGAAGGTCGAGAAGCCGGGCACCTTGAGGTCGAGGAAACGCCACCCGGTCGTGACGACCTCGTCCATTTCGTACGGATACTTAGCGAGCACGTTCAAGCCGAAGGAGAACAGAATCAGATAGTCCGGAAAAGGGTCACCGGCGGTGTACGTGAACGCGAACATCGTGAGGAAGGTCAGCGTGAACGCCAGCACGGTAATCTCCGAGAACGGCAACCACTGGTCACTAATGTTGGGCTGGAGCATCATGTTGACGAAGAAAGCGACGAAAAAGTACAGGTAAGGCTTCAGATTGTTGCGCAGGTATTGGTTTTCGGGCTCGTTTGTATTTAGGTGCTCGTCACCGTAGCGCAGGAACAACCCGGACCACATGCGGAAGTCGATAAAGTCATGCTTGGACTTGAGCATCCGAAAACTGCACAATACCATCACCGCCAGGCTGGCATAGTATCCGCCGACGGGTACAAGCGAGAGAAAGTTTTCACTAGCAAAGTACCAGTACGTGGCCAGCACCAGCACCAGCTGCAGCCAGGTGCCACCGGTCGATCCCGGAAAGGTTGACATTAGCAACAGAAACCGATGGTACAGCAGTTGAAAGAAAACAATCGGATGGAAAAACGGCCTATGAAAGCACGGCACGTGGTTTAAGCTGTGCGGATCCGGAACGGAAAGCATAAGCGCATCGCTCACGGCCGGCAGGTGTCCGTTGGAGTAGTTGACTGCGGCCGCAAGCAGGTTCGCTTCGGAAATGTGGTTCACGGTAGGGCTTCGATGCAGCCGATTGCCATTCGAGCTGCCAAGTGGCGTGCCATCGTGGTTCGTACTGGAACCGCCAGGTCTTTCCGGCGTACCACTAGCGGATGCACTGTGCTCGACACTGCCATCCGCTTCGGCACCATCCGGCTGGGTGCGACGGCGCCGTCGGTCAATCTTGTAGATCTCGCGCATTCGCTTCTCAAGCTGGGCTGCCGTAACGTACTCCTCACCATTGGACAGGCTTGCAAACAGCTCCTGGGCAGCGCGCCTAGCCGATCGCTCGCTTGGGCTCATCGCAAGAATGCTCCGCACGTCCTCTTCGTTTGCCTCCGTAATGCCTCGTCCATTTTCGAAACACTCTTTCAGCAGCTCGATGGATGCTTCGTGACCCTGCTGCGCGGCCCGGAGCAGCCATTGGACGCCCTGGGCATGGTTATGTGCCGGGTCGGTTTCGGAGTTTTCCTCCAGCAGTTGTTTGGCGAGCGTGAACTGCACCTCCGAGCAACCGTCTTCCGCAAAGTGGTACTTCAAGTTTCGGAGAGACTTTTTGTCTGAAAGATGCACGACAAATGTAGGTAGTTTTTCGGGGCGCAATCCAGACACATGAGATCATCACGTTTTGTTGTGAAGGACACTGCTGCCGCTTACCTTCAAGGTTCCATTTCTTCCTGGTAGACGATGGACCACCGTTGCTTTCAATCGGTGGACGATTTGCCCAGCTGGCCATTGCAGAAAGGTGTTTGCCGGTGCGCGAGGAAACAAACAGCGATCTTGGGCAGGGAAAAACAAAACAGCCGTTTTGCAGAAGTGCATCAAACAAACTGCATTTGCTAGATGTTGTGAGAAGTTGATGTACACAAAAATTGACATTTGCACTCGTGAGATGAAATGTGAGACGAGAAGTCGGCATGAGCTGGGAATTTCTCATAGATTCTCACTTTATACGTCGAAAATCAGAAGTTCTTCATTTAGCTGGAACATTTAGGAGGATTTATATCAAAGATAATTTTTCGGGAGATAGCATGAAACAATTCTTTTTACAAACATTCATTTTTGAGCATTGTTCCCTAACCGTAACCTGCTAATAATCGTAAATTTGATAGTACTCGCTAGCCGATAGAAGTGCAGAATATCTCAGCTATGAAAAAAGCAAACCACATGGTTGAATACTTCAATTAAAATAATTGGTAATTAAAAAGCAACCTGTAGAAGTTAAAGCTGTATTTGGAGGAAATAAAATAGTATCAATGAATGATGTTTCATATTTGTACTATATTGCCTCAAAGACAATTTATAAAAATATAGTTCCCTTCCAATGTATCAAAGCATGGTTATGCAATGCATTGAACATAGTATTGTAAACGCTTTCTAAAACAAAACTTTTGCGCGCGAAAACGTCTGTCGTTCGGTCAACAGTTTTGGCTTCATCTGGATCGAACTGGCGTGCATTCGTACGTGTTGCGTTTTTATTTTGTAAAACTTGTGTATTCCGTTTTTCCCACTTTGTTGGTTGTAATTCAACGCTAGTTTAATCCTTTTTGCGAAGAATCATCATGAACGGATTCGATGATGTTGGAGTGTTCTTCTCCGATAACTTTGACGGCGATCAGCAGCAAAATGAGAACCAGATCAATCTACAGCAAGTGAAGAAAAAGTATAGAGAATTCATCCGGACCTTCTGTGAGGCCAACTTTATGTACAAATACCGGTAAGTAAGTCGGCTTGTTTGCTAGCAAAAGCTAGTAGCTGAAGGTAGTGAATACTACAATTCCGTTTATATACTGTACTCTACAGTGATGCCTTGAAGCGAAACTACTTGCTCGGACGCTACTACCTGGAGGTGGAAATCGAGGATCTGGCTGGGTTCGATGAGTCTCTGGCAGACAAACTATACAAACAGCCAACGGAGCATCTGCAGATTTTCGAAGAGGCTGCTCGGGAAGTGGCCGACGAAATTACATCCCCTCGTCCGGAGGGTGAGGAGCAGGTGCACGACATTCAGGTGCTGCTGGGATCCGGTTCCAATCCCACCAACATACGCGATCTGAAATCGGACAGCGTTTCGAAGCTGGTAAAGGTGGCCGGTATCATCATAGCCGCGTCCGGCATCAAAGCCAAAGCGACGCGCATTTCCATCCAGTGCCGGTCGTGCAGCAATGTCATCCCGAATTTACCGGTCAATCCGGGCCTCGAGGGTTACCAGATGCCACGCAAGTGTAACACGGAGCAGGCAGGTCGGCCGAAATGTCCCCTCGATCCGTATTTTATCATGCCGGACAAGTGCCGGTGTGTCGACTTCCAAGTGCTGAAGCTGCAGGAACTTCCCGACTTCATCCCGCAGGGCGAGATCCCACGCCACATGCAATTGTTTTGCGACCGAAGCCTGTGTGAGCGAGTGGTCCCGGGCAATCGGGTGATGATTCACGGCATTTTCTCCATCCGGAAGATCGCACGCCAGGGCAAGGCTGACGGTCGTGAGAAGCAGATTGTTGGTGTGCGCGCTCCGTACATGCGGGTCGTTGGAATAAGTGTCGATGCGGAGGGTAAGGGAGCGATCTCGCGTTTCAACAACATTACCACTGACGAAGAGTCGATGTTCCGTAAGCTGGCAGCCAGTCCCAACATCTATGAAACGCTGGCGGAAAGTTTGGCTCCAAGCATTTTCGGCTCCCAGGACATTAAAAAGGCCATTATTAGCATGCTGTTTGGCGGGTCGCGTAAACGAATGCCAGATGGTTTGACGCGCCGTGGTGATATCAATATTCTGCTGCTGGGTGATCCCGGTACGGCCAAGTCGCAGCTGCTGAAGTTCGTCGAGAAGGTTGCTCCGATTGCGGTTTATACTTCCGGCAAGGGCTCGAGTGCTGCCGGTTTGACTGCGTCGGTCATCCGGGATCCGGCCACACGTAACTTCGTCATGGAGGGCGGTGCGATGGTACTGGCAGACGGGGGCGTCGTGTGTATCGACGAGTTCGACAAGATGAAAGAGGACGATCGCGTTGCGATCCACGAAGCGATGGAACAGCAGACGATCTCGATTGCTAAGGCAGGCATAACGACGACCCTGAATTCACGCTGCTCGGTCCTGGCTGCGGCCAACTCGATCTTCGGCCGTTGGGATGACACCAAGGGTGATGAGAACATTGATTTCATGCCAACGATTTTGTCCCGTTTCGATATGATTTTCATTGTGAAGGACGAGCACGATCAGAAGCGGGACATTACGCTCGCGAAACATGTCATGAACGTGCACATGAACGCGTCCAAGGCGAACCCGACGGAACCGAAGGAGGGTGAGATTCCACTTGCGACGCTGAAGAAGTACATTCACTACTGCCGGACGCACTGCGGCCCGCGGTTGAACGAACCGGCGGCTGAGAAGCTGAAAAGCCAGTACGTTCGCCTACGAGCAGGCGTAGGCGAACACGAACGGGCCACCGACAAACGGATGTCGATTCCTATCACAGTCCGCCAGCTGGAGGCCATCATTCGCATCTCGGAGTCGCTCGCCAAGATGCACCTGCAACCGTTCGCAACGGAAGCTCACGTCAGCGAGGCGCTCCGTTTGTTTGCCGTGTCGACGATGGCCGCCGCCAACAGTGGCTCGTTGGCCGGCGCCGAAGGGTTCACCACCGAGGAGGACACGGAGGTGTTGAACCGCATCGAGAAGCAGTTGAAGCGCCGGTTTGCCATCGGTTCGCAAGTCTCGGAGCAGAACATTCTGGCGGATTTTGCGCGCCAAAAGTACCCGGAATCGGCGGTGCGGAAGGTCATCCATACGATGATCCGGCGAGGGGAACTGCAGCACCGCATGCAACGTAAGATGTTGTACCGTTTGTCGTAGGGGGAGGGTAGGGAAAAATATCCTCCGTATGACACTGAATTTTTTTGTCAACTTGTGTGTGCGTTTTTACTACTCTTAACTCTTTTCCATCATAATATACGACCTGTTTTTTTTGCAATAAAATAATGCTCCGTAGTACAAATGATCGTCCCTTTTTGTTCTTTCGAAAGTATGTTCCACCTAGATTTGTTAATTAGTTTTTCAGGTAACACAAAAAAATGTACTATCTTCACATTTTTACATTGTTGTCATATCGCTTTATTCATCGCTCGTTCGATCGTATTCGATAAATTCCCTATACAGTTTGTTATTTCTCTATAAGCTTTGTTTACCATCTTATGCTTAAACCCAAAAATAACAGATGTACATTAAATCGTATAATGCAAGAAATCCATGTCATTTGTCACCCAAGTTCAGCAAAACAAACAAAAAATTACGCAACCCCTAAGACATCTTTAAACCCGAGCAAGTGCAAGAAATGAAAAATCGTTCGTTAGTCACGAGGGGCAAACACAATCCGTGGAGGTAAATGATTTTTCATTCGCTATCCTTCCACGCGTGGTGCGTCCTAACATTGGAGATTATATTTCTGGTAGGAACCCTTAAATAGAATCCTGGCAATGGATACCGTCCTTTAGAGTTCAGAGAATGGCGTTTCCCACGGCGGTACTTGATGGTGATGTTTTATAAGAAGAAATTACAGATGCCAAATCAACCCCCTTATTTTACAATTATCCAAATTTCGATCGAGGAATATTCCCCAGGATGAGATACATACTTGTTTCTTCTGCTGGTTCTTTTTGTTTGGTATGTATTCGTGTTTTGTTTCATCTAAGAATTCAGTCACTCTCCTCTTTCCTTTCCCTCACGTTTGGTCTTTTCGTGTCGGACATCGATACTGTCATGATGTCTCATGTAATGGCGCTTTGCCAGATGGCTTCATCTTTTTTAATAAAACCGTTTTCGTGCGTTCTCCTTGTGCTTCTGGTAGAACATAATGCCGATCACCACCAGCACAACAACGATCAGCATCGACAGAAGGATGAGGAAGAAAATTTTCACGTTCGACATGCCCGGCTTCGGATCGTCCTTGTGTTCGCGCGGTGCCTCGAATGTGGCGGCCGACGGTACGATCTGACGGCGATCCTCAGCGAGCAGCGACGGGGCTTCGAGTTCGTAGAATTTGATCGAAATAATATCATGGTTATCGGACAGATCCCCCGTCGTAGCCGAGGCACCGAAATAGTATCCGGTCGGTAGCTTGACACCTTCCACCCTGAAACACTCCTTCCAGGCGCCTTTGTTTTCCAAATCGGTCGACACGGACAGGACATCGTTTTCGTACCGGATGGTGAGCTGCGTGTCGAAGTCCACGTTGCGGAACTTTGCCTCGCAGCCGGCGATCTGTGTGTGCGTACCATCCCGGTCATGATCGTACGACAGGCTACCGTTGTTCACCATGGCGCTGATGTACGGATGCTGGTGGTTGTGCGGACCATTGTGATTGCTGTACGTGTCGAGGATGATGGCGAGCCCCATGAAGTTGTCCTTGCTGCCAAACACCGCGCCCGACTGCAACCGATCGCGCGCGTACCAGATCGCAAACCCATCGCCGTACAGATCTTTTCCCTTGCCGTGCACCTTGAAGTTAACATGCAGCTCCCAGTTTATGGAAGTGCAGGGCTGCGAACAGACACAGGTACACGAAGCGTATGAATAATCCGTGACAAAGGAAGGTTATGTATACCATGCATCGACTACCTACCACATGATTCCAAATGGCACCGTTTTTCGACTGCAGATCCGGGGTGAGGCGCACGTACGAGTTCGTCACAAAGGTAGTGCCTATGAAATCCCAATACGGTATGGTCATGCCCGAACCTACAAACAGATAACATCGGGTTAGTACGTACGTACAACGTGTACGGCTCACATGCGACCGTTGTCTAGATTTATCGCCTAACCGTATCACCAGTGGATTGATGGAACAAAGGGAACTACACTTACCTTGATATGGTTTGAACAGAGAATGCTCACGTTTCATGTAATCATTGAAATCACCCTGCTGTGAGCTGCGTTGCACTACCAACAGTAGCAGTAACCCCGAGATCAGGTACGATGGGAAGAACTGTACTTTTCGGATGGTTCCGTTTATTCCGTACATTGGCGGTTCGGTTGGGTTATCTGATTAGCGATTAGTTAACTTGCGAGAACTTGTATTGTATATTTCACTGGCCGAAGAGTGGCCGCTACCTCTGAGACCAACTATACCGTTCTGGTAGCGTACAAGATGTGTTCTGACTAGAGGATTGCCGGACTGAAATCAATTTATGTTCCTATTTACCACTGACTACGCTAAGCAAGGATAAGAACGAAAATATTTCTATCTTCCGCTGTGTGATTCGGCGTATCGCGATGGCTTTTTCTCGAAATGTCAAAAACGAACTGTCATAGTATCTGCCAACAGCAGGGCTGCTTGCAGGTTTTGGTGTGTAGTTTTGCTTGTATTTTTCATCACTCTTGAATCCTGTAAAAACTTCATTACTGAATGGTAAATGTTAGCTTTTTCAGCTGAAAAATTTTTCCCTTTTCTCTGCCTTCTCTTAACTGCCCATCTTCTACAGAACCAAAGGAAAAAAATCGAAACGTTTCATTTTCCAACAAGGTTCTTTCACCATAGCTTCGTTGTATCGATAAGCTTTGTTCAAAGTAACCTTGGCTTGCTCGCTGTCTGATAGTGGTGGGCACTCGGGAGCGCACTAACAGCTCCGGAGATGGTTTCGGCATTAGCTCCAAGTTTACGTGACCCATTTTTTTGTCGCATGATCTACGCTAATGAAAGAATCGTGGAGATTAGTTAGTTTGTTCAGACCCGGCTCCGGAGCTGCTAGTTCGAAGCAGTTAGTTCGGAACTGATTTCTGAGCCGGCTCCTAAATATACCGGAGTTACTCGGAGCTGGCTCCGATTGCGGAGCCGATTTTCCCACCACTACTGTCTGACAAGCAGACTATCATAGTCATCCGAAAGTCGAGGTCTGTCTTCTGCTTGCCTTTTCCCTGTACATTTTCGTGTTGTAAATTTCCCGACAAAAATTTGCAAAAGGAAATTCGTGCGCCAACCCGTGCGTGTGCTCGGGGGTTTTCGATCGCTCCGGATATCGTAAGTGCGTAGTGGTTTGTGGGCTTTGTGTGCGCGTTGCCCGGGGGTTCAAGCGGGACGTAAGTGCGAAGTTTAGTGTCAATTGTCTGCCCGTACCGCCGCCAGTACGAAGGTTTTTCCTGTGGTTTTTCATCTTCATCTGCCGCGTGCGTTTCAGCGTCGCGTCCGTTTCCTTTGGTGAATTGTTTTCCTTACGCAAAGTCCCTACCTGCGGAACCCTCCAGCCAGGTACGGACGAGCAGACGGACGCAACGCGGTTCCTCCGAGGAAGAGTTCGTGGGAACGCAACGCTATAAACAATTTTCTTGTAGTGCAAGTTCCACTCCAACTCAAGCTTCATCTCGTTGGGGATACGAAGAATTGTTTTTTGCGCTTCCGATGTGTCCCTCTGTAGAAGCAATCGAGGAGGAATAACAATCGATGGAACGATTAAGTGTGAGGATACGCGAACCAAGCCAAAAACGCCGTGTGACATCGTCGTTCCAGTGCACCGAAGGCTAGGGCTCGAGGGGTCAGAGATCCGCCGTTCCTTGACCGCGCGCGCTCCTTCTTTCGCAAGTTTTCCCGTTTTCTTTGTGTGCCCTTCGTGCACTGCCCTATCACAGGTCCGCCGTTCTGCGCACCTGGAATTCATGAACGGGGTCGGCTCGACCGTATCATCAAGCAACATTAGATTGCAAATCTACATACGCTTGGTATTTGTGGTTATATACACACGGCATTTTTCGCCTCCTTCGAGCTGTGCGTCTGCCTTGTGTGTGCTAGTGTGTATGGTCGTATTTTCTTGGCGCCCGGACGCGCGCGCGGGTGGAGTGTTGATAATCTACATATTGCAAGGTCCGCGATTGTTAGGTGCATCTCTTTGTGAATGTTTTCTTTCTTTCCCATCGCAGCCAGTAAAGTGAAGTGCATCTAACGAGTAAAGTAAATTTCCCGTTCCCCTTTCTCTCCTCCCGCCATCGTCGCCCATCTCTAGGGAGAGGAATCCGTTTCAGTTGTGTCCGCGGCGCGCGATTGTTTCCGTACGTAAGTGTTGTTTGCGCGTGTGCGTTTCCGAATGTGTGTGTGCGTGCGTGTGTGTGCGGTTGTGTGTAGTTAAACGATAACAAAATAGAAACAACAAAAACAGAAAATAACTTCATCAAACGAATCGAGAAAAAGGGAATAATTTCAAACAAACCAGAAATATCGCGAACCAAAGGATAGCCACTTCCAACAAGTCCTCTCGGCAGTAGATGAAGGTAAGTAGGATGGGAAACAACATAGGAATATGTTCTCACACCTTCACTAACCTTTTCTAAATTTTTGTTTATATTTTCACGATGCCGTCACCGCCGCCAGGAAGCATCATCTACCAGTCCATCAGAAGCAACAGCCGGCGAAGAAGAAGCGGACAGGGTGCAAAGATGTCACGCAATAAAGACAAATACGAAAGCAGCAACAACCGGCGACAGCAGACGTTTCTGACCGCCGAGGACATTGCCGCCGGAAAGAAGACCTGCTGGCAGGGCATCGAGATAACGGGCAGCGTTCGCAACCTCAGCCCGACGCTGTGGAAGTTCGAGCACCTGACCGCCCTGTATCTGAACGACAACTCTCTGACGCGCCTGCCGCACCAGATCGGCCAGCTGGCCAAGCTGCGGACGCTCGATCTGTCCGCGAACAAGCTGCGCAGTCTGCCGGCCGAGCTCGGCGAGCTAATACAGCTACGGTAAGTGGACCGGAGTCGGAGTCCACTGCATCGGTTCCACTTTTGGTTCTGAACTTTCCACTTGTCGCCATTTTTTTTAGGGAGCTGCTGCTCAACAACAACTACCTTCGGGTGCTGCCGTACGAGCTGGGCAAGCTGTTTAACCTGCACGTCCTGGGACTGCACGGTAACCCGCTTGGCAAGGATGTGCTGTCGATCTACAATGAACCGAATGGAACGTCCAAGCTGCTGACCTACATGCTGGATAATCTATCAGGTAGGCCGAGCACACGTGGACAGTACAGATCCACTATCTATACGCGGAAGTATCGGGAATCCCAGATCCATTTGGAAGTGCCATTTGGTGCATAAACGATGAAAGAGGATCCAAGTCGTTAATATAAGGAGGGAAAATTGTGGATATTACGGAGGGATTGATCAGATTTTGATTACACAATTCCACAAGTAAATTTTATGTATCTAGAATAGATTTATCGTTAGAAAATAGCACTCCACGAATATGATTGTTTAGACATGATTGAAAATCATGTCCAATTCCAATCTGGATCCTTCCCAGTATGAGAGGCCTACCCGAAGAGAGATGTACACGAAGGGAATAAGTCTAGTAAACCCATTATGGGTAAACATGACCGAAGATAGTCGTTAGGCCAAAGAGGAAGATGGTTTTAGATGTTTTTGTAGGTGTATAGACAGACTATCGTCAATTGTGTAATTATGATGTTCAAAATGCTATGGATGCGGCTGCCTGGGAAAATTGGGAAAAGCGCTCGCAGGATAGACTTTTAAGTCCTTTAGTTTATACGGATAAGTAAGGAGATGAACCCCACCGCAAAATGAATAGATTTAAATGTACATCTGTCGTTTTGCAATTTATAGTTAGCTCTTAACGGGCAGCAACGATTGAAGTCGGTCATTACACCAAAGATCAATCTCTATCGTCCGGCTTGTTTTAACTGACGAACGTTGTTGTATTCTTATTCATTTCAACTGGTTTGTATGGTATGCCAGTGTAATCTATAAAATAGCTTACCTGGCTAAAGTAGGGATCTACTAGGGTCTTCTTCTAAGCATGGAGCATGTTTTTTTCCGTGAGCTGTAACAACGTCAACACATTATTTGGTTTTTAAACATGCAGCGTATCGGTTTATCTTAATAGCGTTTGTGACTGCACTCAAAATCTATACCTGATTATGTATTCGTTTTAATCTCGTCTAGATACTGTTAATAGTGATTGGCACGCTCAGGGTGAACGAATTGTAGAATTTTATTTTGTGAAAAACCACTCAACTGTTTATAGAATACACAGGAAATAGAATGACTGAAGTAGCTCCTTGAAATAATATCTTTCGACTAATTTGATGTAAAACATACAATAACATAAATTAGTCCTTCACTACAATGTTGAGGTAGGCAAACTTTTAAGCTGCCAATAATTGTATATTTCGTTGAGGTTCCTCGTTATTTGCTTACTCCAAACGTCGCGGGATGGTACGCACTCAAGCGAACGCTTTGGCAAAGGTAATTGGGAATGTAGCACACATTCCCCAACAACACTAACACCATTCCTGACGATCAGATGTCACGCCTAATCGATAATGCACGCGCACGCTAAAGTTCGTTTAAAATGCAATAATGCATGCGTTTTCCTGCCGTGCGGAGGGAGATTGCTAAATACCAGTTTTCTCCATGTAAAGCCGGGTGTTTTGTATATGCCAAAAAAAAAGTTAAGGATTTGCTGATAGGAGAAGGGGCGAAAAGGGCAGCGAAAGATAAAGAGAAGAAGATTTTATTTATGCGCTGCTTGGCCCATCGCCGACTTCATCTTGAAAGTGATACCGTCGATTTTGTGTTCGTCAGCCAATTAAGATATCACTTTCGATCCGGCATACCAATTTGGGGCTACCCGCGATGCTGCGATCGTACCACTGATCATTTGTGTACAGCCTCCTCTCCGCTCCATCGCCATTTACTCTGCTGCAAGGCAACGCACATGTAGGTTTTACGCACGGTGTTGGCGCTTGGCGATTGGTCTTGCCGAATCGGGGCTTTCAACCACCATTACCCCGGCACCGCACTGCACTGTGGGCAGCCACCCTCGACTTACCCTATCGCTGCTCATTAAAAGGTGCGCGATTACGATTCGCCCGTACGCTGCTTTTGGGCAATTTAGTTTCGGCGAAACGGGAAAGGAGAAGCGACGCAGCAACAAGCTGTCCATTCTGGTCCAGCAGCAGCAGCAGCAGCAGCAGCGCCCACAGTACTTTGGCCGACTACCAACCGGGAGTCTTTGCGAGTCGTTTTAATGAAGGGGAGAAAGTGCTGGCCGGGACTGCGATACAGTTTTCCCAACATGGGCGGACCCGGCCGTATCGTTCTCCTGGTGCCTTATCAACGGTTTTAAAACCGGAGAAATCGACTCTAACGCTCACTTTCTACTGAGGTCTTTTGGTTTTCAGTTGCTTGTTGAAGTTTTTCGCGCTGGGTGCTTTGGATGTGGTTTATGGGTTTTTTTTTCATCGTTTAGTTTGATTTATTACTTTTAAATGAATTTCGGGGCTTTGCTAGGAAAATGCAAGAGCTCGACGGTCCAAAGTAAATGGAATTGCCCTTTGTTATTTGATAAGCAAGATCAGGTATTATACGATTAGTTTTTTATATAACGAATATTAACAAAAATATGCTAGTTTTCATTTTATTCAATTACATGTAGTAAATCAATTTTCTATTGTATAATTAAATTATAATTTAAGGAAATTATGATGCTTGTAGTGTTAGCTAGTAGCCTACAATGCAATTAAACAATTTTAATGCGAACACCAGCATGTTAGTGTCCACGTCGATCACATCGGTGGGTGTTGAACAGCTAGTTGCCTTGCCTCGCTCAACTGGTTTTGCATCTGGTTGAATGTGGAGCATCGATCTTTGGCGAGATAGCACCGGAAAGAGCTCAACGGCACCACCGGACGACATCTGCGTCCGCCGTTCCGGCGGGTAGGTTTAACTAGGTGAACCTAATTTTAATTGGTAATGTCACAAATTACCGGTCGGGAACGATGTAAATGATTGCCGGGCCAGCGGCTCGTCGCGGAAAGAATGGAAAGTGTTTTGTTTGTCTCCCTCGGTGTTGTATAGTAATGTCCAAGATTGCATATTAACCGAAGAGGAATTGACAAGATTGAAATGTTCTTGCACCACGGGTAAAGTTTCGTGCCAGCGATGATCGTGCACGATTTGTGTGTGCGCGCGTCCGTTGGTGGTTTACTAGCTTACCCGCAGGGAGTGTTAAGGTACATCGAGGAGTGTACACACTGTCCCCGGTCCATCGCTCGAACAGCCTCAAACGGACCGCCACTTAACCGTAATGAGCAGTTCCAGGCGGCTTAAATTGAGGACGCTAGCGCACTGGTCAACCTTGATAAACAAACACACACACTTATACACATCGTGGTTGCTCAAGAAGGTTGCTTCGTGCGTGCTTCGGAACTTCCTTGGAAGTTCCTCTGGCATCTTCACCAAAAGGTCCCTTGTGGGGTGAAACAGAAAAAAATGAAAACCGCAAACAAGACACCCGCATTATAATCGGAAGGAGGGAAGGTCTCTACCTAAATGGCTACCGGTGCTGAATAACTCCACTACAGCGATCGGGCAGGCCAGGGGGTCAACCGAAAAGTGTATCATTAGGAGCGAGAACGTCCGCTGCTTCTTCGGCGAAGGAAATTCATCCGTTCAGACTGTTGCGTGTGGCGGTTTTCTTTTTGCTTTTTACAAAGTTGAAGATAGTTAGCTAAGTACATCCAGCCCTATATGACCGTGTGTTTGGTCAGTCATCCATAGGGTGTGATCGAAAAAAGTACTTTCGTAAGATCTAATTACCTCTTCAACGTTTAACATTTGATTCAAGTTGAATGTAGAAATCAAGTTGTGTAAAATATTATTTCGTTCCCCTTGTTTATTTTTTTTTATATTACTTTATTACATTAATGTTCAGATACAGCCTTTACGATTGACCATAGAAAGATCGTAAGAAACGACCCTTCGCCGATCTTTAGTTCTTCCTTGTGGTATTATTGTGTGGGATGCTCATAATCATTAGCTGCAATCGCTTTTGATGATAATGATCGGTTTGAACGAGTGTGGGTGGTTTGGTAACTCCAAAAATATCTTGTGCCCTTGAGAGTGGATCTGCTAGCGTGTTGGAAGAACTTCCAAAAATACATTTGACATTTGAATGTTAAGCAACACGATTTGTGGATCCGTTGGATGAGAAAACGGTAGATAATTCTGTTTTGGGTTTCTGTCTGCGGAATTTGATACCTTTCGGATTGAATCCTGGCGGAAATCTCTGATATGAACTGATTGACACAGTTTTCAAAGGAGTAAGGCATAGTGGTCTCTCCTCTTTTGTTGGTGGTTTGTTTTATCTTTGCATATAGTTTGTATTTAAATAACGTTAGGTTCCACACCAATGCTAGACCCCCGCGATGGTTATCTAAATGTCGATTACAATTCGTCCGGTGTCCGAGAGAAGTCGCATCGGTAAACGTGCCCCGCGCTTTTGTTTCAGCACTGGGTGTGGGGCTATTAAGAGTCGATGCACAAACGGCGCTATAAAATTGAAAGTGAAACTTACCACCGCACACTGACTGTCTGTCTCGCCACCGGATGGAACCACCCTGGGCCGCTGGACAACCCGCATCCGGCCGCGTGGAGGGAGACGCAATGGCTCGAGCGACGGAAACGCGCTGCTCCGGCTTTTTCTGGTTTCGAAAACGCGTTTTTCGTTCGAACCCGGCCGAAACGTTTGAAACACACGGGCGGACGGTGCGGCGCGTGAAGAAAGTTTCGCGCGAAAGTGCGCTTCGCGAAACACGACGCTAAAGTAAGAGGGATGATGGGAAAAAGAAAATTTTAAACAAAAAATAAAACGGCTCCTTTCCCTCAGAGGTTGAAGACACGAGGAGGGGGTGCATTGAATATTAAGTTGCCCATTTCTGGAGCTAATCCGGTGCCAAACAAGGAGGGAATTGAAATGTAGATTTGAACTTGCAAAAAAAAGAAAATCAGCCAAAAAAATAATTAAATTAGACGATCACAAGTAATTCGCTATTCGAAAATTAGATTTTATTAACGTTGCTGTGCAGTCTGTATATCCTAATTAAATACCGGCAATCAGAGATTTTATTTTTTCTTGCACAATGAAAAACTCAATAGTGGATTGATCTCTGAATGTTAAATTAAGGTTCAAAAAAATATTGCTGAGTTAATTTTTAAATACCAAAGTTGCTTCTTATTTTTTTTTTGCGAGGTTCAATCAGAACCTTTATTTCACTTCTTTCGATCTTTCAGATTGATTCGGATTGATTAATGAATATTTCAAGATTCAAATCTATTCAATCAATCTATCAATGAAGATTCAGTATCTAACATTGATAGATCTTTCGAAACTTTCGCGAATCTTCATTATCCTTTTTTATGTAAAGTTACAGTGCTAAAAAGGGAGCTTCCTGAGCATTTTTCGTTGATCTTTAATTTATTTTTCAAACCTCCATGAACCTTTGGGGTTTCCTGATTCTAAGATTAGTGAATCTCAAAATCGATGCAAAGTGTTATGCAGATTCATGCATCTGAAAGTGAATTAACCAACTCTAGTAGACACCCTATCAGCTTTGCAGATTTTCCACGATCTATCAAGATTTTTTTGTTGTTTTTTCACAAATCGTTTAGTTGCTTGGTTGTAAAGAAAATCATGCATGGACCCAAAATGTTTAAATAGATGTATTTTACTGTAGAAGTTATTAGGTTGTATCTTGTTTCCTTTTTTTATTTGATAAGAATCATTTGCCAATATACAAGGAAAAAAAGCGCGTGTTTTCATTTGATGATGTTTTTTATTGACCAATAACGATTGAGAGATCCTCAATACTTCATTCTATGTATCCATGCCTTATTTTTGACTATCAAAATAAAGACCGTACACGTACAAAGTTATCAAAACGTGCATAAATGATAGCTGAATTTAAGAATGAAGTAGACCAGATCTTCGGTTTTGCACTTAAAAAGCCTTTCGCTGGCAGTTGTGAAAATCTTTTCGCGCACACCATCGCAATTGGAGGCGTTAAAAAGAGCCGAAGAAATGCGAGTAGAAAGTGAAAACCGACCCCCGCCGGTCACAAGGTGGAGGTGAATGTGACCCATCCCTTTCCACAACCACCTCTGCAGTCCTCTCAGTCCTCCCTGGCCGGTGTGTGATTAATTGGGACGTCGTTCGGGGATGTCTGTTTCGTTTTCGGTACCCTATGCTGCCGATGCTCGAGGGTGCTGGGAAATGTCGCTCCCTGCGTTTTTGTTGGTTTTGTGTGTGAACCTGCAGCCAACCAATTGACTACATCTCATTTGCGAACAAAAGCGACTTTTTTATCCCTTTTTTCTACCCGCTGGTACAACAACCAAACCAAAAAGGTCCCACCAAACTTTTGTTTGATCGTCTTCATTGGCTTTGAGGGAGGCGCTTTCGAACCGTTCATCGGTTGAGGCAGTCATTTTGGATGCGGGAGTGTTTTTCTTTTCTGAGACAGAGGAAGGTTTTATCTCTATACTTCAATCTTCAGATACAGACACTCTGGTCTGGTTCGGTCTTTCGGTTGACAAACTAACAAGTGAAATGTTGGTGTTAACCCCTTGTTAGTAGGTAATCGGTGTACTGATTTGGCTTTGCTAATTTAATTAGGTTTGCTCAGAACCACTTTCTACTGTATAATCCTTTTCGTTGTGTAGAGTATTTTCTTACAGCTTGGAAACTAGGTGCAATATCGTGTCAAAAGTAGATTTCAAGATATTAATTTAGTCGACCGAGAAAATTGCTACTCCAAGGAAAGCACAGTTCATAAAACTCGTTCAAACATGCTTTTTAGACGGTGCAAATAAAAGTTTACAGCGCCGATCGTTGATCGTTAAACTACCAACACTAAATGGCAACCACCCAACCGTCAGGTAAATCGCATGACAGATCACGCTTAACCCATCCGGGCAGAGGTCACGTAACCGTCTCGGTGTACCGAATCGAGCCCTCCCTATCACCAACCGGATGAGTTCTCCGCTCGCTTTGTGTGAGCTCCCAATTTTGACAGATAATCTATCGAAAATGCAAAAAGGAATGCTCGGGGAAAGAGTAAATGTAGAGGAATCGGGATCCGTCCGCCTTTTGTTCGGCAGCAAACCGCTCGATCGGGTTCGTCGGATTTTTCGTCCGGGGTTTCGAGGTGGTTCCCGGCAAACCGCCAGCACGCGCCCGGACTGTCGATGCAATTTGCTATAACTTTCCCCGACGTTTTTCTAAGCTTTTCCGAGCACACGGCCGTGTGTTGGTGGCCGATCGGGAGAAGGAAGGGGGAGGCTGTGCTTTAATTCGGAAATTACCGGAACAGATGATTTTATTGATTTTTTTCTCTCTCCCGCCCTTCATTTTCCAGTTCTGCAACCGAGGGGATGGAAAGTGAGTGGAAAAAATAACAACACCCGGATTCGTTGGGGTTAAGGCAGCTCCACACGGAGCGGGCAGCAGTGAGATAAAATTGATTTTTGCCGTTTTGCGCGACAGGGAAGCATGTGGGCGGGGCGAGGGTTTGCCCTTTTCGGTGGCCTCTTTTCGGTTCGGTTTCGGTTGGCGTTAGTTGTTTCAGGAGAAACAATCTCCCAGCCTTTCCCTCCCCTCGGGTTTGTGCTTTCTCTCCCGCAGCAGCCCGGTTAGAAATATTCAATAATCGATCACAGGTCGCTCGCTGGCCGACTGCGCCGTCGGTCGGCCGGTCGGTTTTGTCTTCCCCGAGGTAAATGGTTGCATCCGACACGGTTTGCTGGATTTCCGGCGCTACCGGCCGGGGAGACGATTTCAGTCCGCCGTGGAAAGTGTAACCGTCCGAAGGGTCGTGTAATTGCAAAATCAATTAAATAATTTCGTCCGCCATTCGTCGCCAGCTTTCGCAGCCACCGGCGTGACCTGGTTTGGGAAAAGTTTCGTAGTTTTTACCAATATATATTTTTCGTCTTCTAAACCGTTTGCTACTCTTCTTTCTTTACAGGTAGGTGACGTGCTGGTTTTTCGAGCTTCCTACTTCGGCCCGCACCGATTTGCGGGACCTCTCGATCGCCTCCAATACCGAATGCAGCCCCAAAAAACCGGTGACGGCTGGTGGCGACGCGCCCGGTAAGCGGTGGGTTTGGTTTAACTTATTTATTTATTTACTTTTCCCTCCGGTGCGCTGCGCGCAGGCGCAATTGGTTCGCGGGCGAAACCGTGGCCGATTTTTTGGGTTATTTGGTTTGTGAAATTTGGTTTGGTGTGGTGCGCGCTTCGTCCCGGATCATCGGTAAGGTGTCGAACGCGGATTAGTTTTCCTGCCATTTTTTTCACTGTTGCCTTTTCCAGCCGCAGCAGCCTAGGTTTGTCTGTTTGCACACTTTTAATATCGCTTTCGGGGCCTGTTTTTCCTCCGCCCGGGGATAGCTTGACGCTTTTGGGAGGAAAAGTAAGTAAAGATTAAAAGTGTGGGCAAATTAGAAAGCAGTGGGGCGGTAGGAATGAAAAAAGAGCAATAGCTTTGAAAACAAATTCTTTTTGCATGGTAACATTATGGACTTTCTTCGGCCAAGAGGTGGTTGAACATTTGACTATCGTCGAAAGTGCCGGTGCGTACCTACGCCGCCCTGAGAGTCTGCAAAATGTTTTACTGTGTCAAATAGCACTTCGTTTCCTTCCAGGTGTTATTATAAAGGGTAAAAAATGATAGGGAAAATGCCCCGTTCGGAGTAGTATAGCTAAGCTCTGATTTGGAAAAAGGAACATGTTTGAAAACAGGGGGTCCTTGTTCCTTAACACGTTCACTACGAAACGCTTTTTGAACATGTTTTTAGTACAAATATTTTCGATTTTTTTTACAAATCAAATGCTTGGACTTGTTTTTAAACTAATAACAAATAGACTAAGCTTCTTTAACACGTTGACTGCCATGTCACCCAAAAGTGGGCAGTGACAGCAGAAATCAGTTCTAAAAAAGAAAATTTGGAACTTGCTACGTAACTAGGCTAGGCTATAATAAATGCAAAAAACATGTTCATGCAAGTTTTATCTATTTCTTTGTATAACGTTCGATTTGTTTAAAAAAACGAGCCTCAGTATTTATATTAAGCCCAAATTATATCAAAAACGATTGTACTTAAAAATGTTTTACAGAAGCTTGGCAGTCAATATGTTACTTTAAAATAAAGTGTAGTTGGTATGGTACCGCTTTCATTTGAAAGCAATTTACAAAAAAAAGTGTAGTTCACATAAAGTTGCGTAGATAACGACACGTTTACGCACCAAATGTCCACGGGGAAAGTACTAGCACTTTGCATAGAGTACCTTTTTATGACGAAATTACACGCACCCTGCCTGAGTGTTCCTTTCCCAGCGAAAGGTTGCTCCTTTTTTACGTTGAGAATTTGGTTATTAAAAACTCACCTGTCAAAATAGTCAAGAGAAATATGTCACTCATTAAAATTTCCTTCCCGGAACGGTAAGGGGCATAACCATGGGCTCGCTTTTCCAATAAAGAAGACCGGCCCCCCATTCGCATCCGGGGAGCACTTAAGCTTTCACGTGTTCGGTGTCATCGTTAGTGCGCTTCATCTGCGGTGATGGAGATTTTCATTTTTTCCACCATATATGTGCTCTTTCGATCCGTCGTACGTCAACACCTTCTGACATTGGCGGCCGACCGGGTGTCTACTACTTTTTCAATTGCGAACGAACCGATGATGAGATCAGCCGTCAGAGGTGACGGCAGAACGAGAGCGGCGCGTCTCGATGACGAGAGAAAGTGAGGAAACAAAAGCGAAACTGAACTACGAGCAGTACCCCCTATGGGCAACTCGAATGTGTCCCAGAGACTCCCACACTCACGACGAGGCACGCTACCGGGCGGCTAAATAGACCACAAATGGGTCCTCTTTTTTACTCTGTCCCGCAGTCGTGGGGTTCGAGCTCTTCGCTTGATGCGAGCTAATTAAGCAAACGAACGTACATTGTTTTCACCTTCGCGTTCGAACTGTGATGCGAGATCGATTAGACAGCATCGACGAAGACGACAACGTTGTGCGATCGCGTCCATCCAGCAACAAGCAGTACGCCGTGAACCCCCGGACCCGTTGGTTTTAACGTTTGGCGCAGAAAGAAAGTGCCAACGAGGTGGGAGATTCGCCGGCTCACTTTCGAACGGCGAATGATGATCAGCTTTCTGCAAGCCCTCTCCCCTCCTACCCCTGGTGTGGGGGTGGTAGCACGATCACTTATATAACTTCCCCTTGCGGTGGCGTGTGATGGGCGACGATCATCATGCATGGTTTGCATGAAGTTTGCGCCCTTTATTTTTTTATTTTTTCCTTGCGTGAGACTGGGAGCAAGCGAAAGGCGAAAGCTTTCGTTCGACGAAAGTACCCCAACCCCTTCCAAGAGCGTGCCAAGCAAAAGTAAAAGCGCGCTCCCGATGAACCACGCTCGAGCTCTAGCCCGAGCGGCACTCAGTGAACGTTTACCGCGAACCGTGGCTGAGCGTTAAACTTCGGATGAATTCGCGAGAAGCGCGAGCGAGAGAGGGATGAAAAAAGTCGGTACAAAACATCGCATCCTCCCCCCTCGGGAGCGTTTGACTACACCTCGTGGTCCGGTGTTGTATAGCGGAAAGGTCCACCGTGTAACCGACTGCCACAGTTTTGCGCGTTTGCTTTTGTTTTCATTTCGGCTTGACGCGAGACGCCGCCGCCACCGCCCGGGTTTGCCGCTGCTCTCTGTTTACCGGTGCGCATCCGACGGATTGTGTGTTTTTTTTCTTCTTTGAAGCACGCTGGAGCTTTCACTGCAACCGGCGGGCTGAGAGATGCTCACGGAGCGCATCTCGGCCGCGGTGAGTGTCTCCGTTCGGGCTCTCGTGCTCGGGCTTGTTGTATGGGCCGTGCATTCAGTTGCTTGCCGGCATTCGAAGCGCGTAGATGTCCGACCTGTGGCTCGCCGTCGATTGTTCGTTTTCTTCTCGCGTCGTCGTGAACGTGGTCCGCGATTAACGTGATACGCGATACAAGACTGTTCGATCAGGTCGAAGAGTAAGAGTGTGTGTTTTTGTGAGATAAAACTTCTGTGCGATTGTGCTATTGGAAGGAAATTAAAGAAACGGTTGTGCTCGTCTAGAGTGTGGAAAGGATCTTAAGAGATCTTCAAGTGTCGGATAAATAATCCATTTACGTGTTGAGTTAAAATCCCTCTGCCTGTTGCTTGTCCGTTGTGCGCTCGAACACAATCGACGATGACACGGTGTGCCGTTTGCTCGGTGTAAAACGATGAACAGCAGCCTTCCACCGTCGAACAGCAACAGCGGCTGCATGGAACGGTACGCGAATCGATACGCAGTGCATCAACAGCCACAACAACAGCCGCAGCAGCAACATCTGCAACATCCGGGCAACTTTCCGAGCGGAGGAGCTGCCTCGTTGGCCGTGGCGAATACGCCCGGTTCCAGTGGATACTATCACCACCAGCAGCCGCCGCCTCTGCCACCGCATCAGCAACATCAGCAGAATCATTACCACAGTTCCGCGCATCCCCATCCGGTCGGTTCGGCAAGTGTTCCTCTGCCGGCGAACCATGGTGGAGGAGGTCCCGGAGGGTACATGGTCGGCTGCTACGGTGCGGCTGCCGCTGGATCCGGCGCTAACGGTTGGACCGGAGTGCCACTAATCTCGACCGCCAGCAGCAACCGGAGGCCTCGGAAGAATTTCGGTTCGGGTAGTGCCGGTGTTGGCAACAACTCGCCTAACGCGTCCCTGGGTACACCGGGAAACCATTACCACCATCCCCAACACGGCCAATATCAGCAGCAGCCACATTACGGTCCAACGCTGCACAAGTCGAACCCTTCGGAGTTTGACGAAAATGCCAATCTCACCCGGCTGGCGTTGCATGCCCACGGTGCGCCATTGATACTATCCGCGAACCGCTACCACCACGGGTCATCGCACCGGAACCATAAATCGGCCGCATCTTCATCATCATCGTCGGGTGGTGCGAAAATTGTCACCTCCACCAGCGGCCCGGGGCAGCTGGACAGTTCGTCCCACTCGTTCGCGGGCAGGTCCTCCAAAGCCGCGGGCAACGTTCCGCCGCATCCGGTGGCGACCTACGAGTCGGTCCATCCCCAGCAGACGGCGATGCCCGGCTCGGGCGGTGGTCTAGAGTACGGTTCTTCGGGCGGACCGGTCACCACCACTTCCGGACCAACCACCTCGACCGCGATGTCGACATCCGTTACGTCGTCGTCTTCATCGTCGTCGTCGTCGTCGTCGTCATCCTCGTCGACGGACATGTGCCTACCGCGCATCATAAAACCGCGCAAGCGACGAAAGAAGGATCGCAAACCGAATCCCTCGACCGGCAACCCTGGAGTCGCTGGGAATGGCACTTGCTCGGGTGCTGTTGATGGACCAGTTGGAGGCTTACCGTGCCTTGACTCGCACCAGCTGGCCGCCGGTGGAGCACAGCATCATCATCTGCACGGTAGTCTGTTGCACCACGGTCCCTATGGTCCGATGGCAGTTGAACCCTCCAATGGTGGAACTCCGGTGACTATGCGCGACATACTGAACGAACTGAGCTACCTAACGGCTCAGGCTCCAGCTCAGCTCGTCTTTCCCGAGCGACTAACGGCGGAACTGAGCAAGTTCCTCGCGCACACGAACGCCCTGTCGGCGCAGCTGCCCATCCAGCAGCAGCAGTACTCGCAGCTGCACAGCTTGCTCGTGCACCTGCAGCAACAGCAGCAGCAGATCCAGCACCAGCAGCAGCTTCTCCAAGCGCAGCAGCAGCAGCAGCAACATCTCCAACCGCAGCTTCACGATCAGCAGATCCAGCAGCTACTTCAGCAGCAGCTTCAGCATCAGTATCCTCCGCAGTTCATGAACTCCCAACAGCCACCACCGGTTCACGAACTACAACATCAAGCTGTAGCCCCGAGTTATTGTTCGGTCAGCAGTCCCGGTAGCGAATCGAACGACTCCGGAGTGGTCACCCTTGGGTCAGGCTTTTTCTTCCCACCAGGCCCTTCCCCGCAGGATCACGTTCTCTCACCCGACCTTCCCAAGCCCCGACCGCCCTGCCCCTCTGGTTCTCATCCACCATCCCTTCCGGAACCGGCGAGCCCATCATCCTCGTCCGGTTCGTCGAGCTGCAGCTGCCGGCTGTGCGACCCCTTCGGGCGTATCTGGGCATTCCCGATGCAACGCCAGCCTACCTGCTCCTCGTCCACGCCCCTCACCACCGACACGTTCGAGTCGTCCGCGTCGACGGCGGTCGTAGACGCGGGCCGCAAGAAGGACGTCGGCGTCATCGGTAGCAACCGGAGTGGCAGCAGCTCGTTCCGGGGTGAGTGGCGCTCCACGTCGGAGGTGACGATTGCGGCTCATCATTCAACCGGTCCGGGTGGTGGTGGTCCGAACGCGTCACGCAAGGGCAGCTTCAGCGACTCCGGATCGGACTCGGGATGCGATCTGCTGCTTAGTGGCCTACCGGGTCTCTGCTCGACCGAGGAGGAAGAGGAGGAGGAAGAGGACGACGAGGAAGAGGACGAAGAAGATGAGGAGGATGGCGAGCGGGAGGAACAGCCTCACTTCCGCGTCCCATTCGGCTTTCCAGCGCCGGGAGTTGGATCCGGAGCAAGTTCCGGATTGCGGAGCACAACGGGCAGCTCGGCCGCGGACGATGAGCTGCTGCTCATCAGCGAGCTGACCAAGAAGCTGCACGAAACGCTCGACCTCGTCAGCGAATCGGGTTGTGGTCCTGAGGAGGACGCACCTCGAAGCGGAAGTTGCAGCAGCAGCAGCAGTAGCAGCAGTAGTTGCGGAAGCAGCAGCAGTGGAGTGGGTAGCCTTCTCGGCGGACCTGCTTCCGCTGCGGTGGCGTTGGCGACGGACGCGTTCGTCAGCTTCGATGCCATCTCGCGTAACAGTCTGTTCGGTGTGAAGCGTGCCGGTGGGCGTTTGTTTGGCGAAGAGTCTCTTGTGATAGAACCCGGCACCGGCGTTGGTGTCGGCGTTGGTGACAGTGATGCGCAATCCTACCGAAAGAATACGCCCGGTGAAGTGCTCGTCAATCTGCTCGACTGCAGCAGCAACGTGAGTGTGAGTGATTTTGTTCCCGCCAGTGTCGAACGGCGAAACCCGCTCAGCTTGCGTCCGATATCGGTCGTGGGAGGGCTACTCACCGGCACCGGTGGTCATCCGTTCGGTCGAGATCAACTGCATCACCTTCAGCAGCAGCAGCAGCAGCAGCAGCATGTTGCCTCGTTCCTGTTCGAGGATCGTACGCCATCGAACCACCAGCAGCAACCGTCGTCGAACGGAGGCGATATGCTGAACTGCTTCGATACGGTTTGGAGTGGCAGCGATCACAAGTTGCTGCTTCCCGAGTGTTAATGCGTTACGAAACAGGTTAAGCTAAGGTGTAAGGCGTGTGTAAATCCCGTGCGTTGCAAAATTGTGGCAAAACAAGTGCTACTACTCTAGTGGATAAGATAAACGTTGCATTATAAGTATCGTTAGGGATGGGTGTTTGTAGCGGAGCAAATGATTCGTGCGCGCAGAAAATCTTAACGTAAGGTCGTAAAAGTTAAACTCCATCGGGACTATTTCCCCCCTTTCGCGGATTCGTTTTCTTTTGGGGTAGATTTTGAGAGACATCAAATATCTCCAGCGTTTCGCTGAACAGACAGTTTCGGAGAAGAAATTCTTTCCCACAGCAAAAACATATTGGGTATCAACTAGAGTTGTGTAATTCAGATTCAGATTTGTGAATCTAAATGAATCTGGACCTTGTAAGAGTTTCATGAATCTTTCAATGAGAGATTCATGAATCCCATTGGATTCATCAACCTGGTGAAAAGTGGGAAGAGGGACCCTTTTTTTATTTTTTTTTGTCGCATGATCCACGCTCGTGAAAGAATCATGGAGATTTGTAAAAGATTCATAAAAGATTCATGAAGGTTCATTAAAGTTTCGAAAGATTCATACGCGTTTGAAGATTCGAATCCCAAAAGGTTCATGAATCCATCGGAATGAATCTTAAGTGAAAGATTCATATGAATAAATCTTGTCAAAAGATTCATAAGGCACAACACTAGTATCAACCTATCGTTCCTGCACGATGATTCAAAGCTAAACTGACATCATAGCTGTTTGCCTTGCAGATGTAAATAAAAAGAAAAGAATCTGATGCCTTATGAATATGGGGGGAAGGACGAGAGAAAAATCGGTCTGGCGCCTTAATGAAAACATTCCGAGTCTCCGTTTCGGACCAATTGTGTGTCAGATTTAGAATAAATCTCTCGCCAAACGAATGGAAGAACGTTGGAAATAGGCGGAATAGGCCTTCTGGTGGTGATTTAAGCGCTCTCTTAGGTGATAATGGCTGCTCGGGGTCCGTCCGCGACATCACTATCACATTAGAATCAAATTTATAGGATTTTTGAGAGCGGGATAAAACCCTGTCCCGGGCGTGTGACACGTTATGTTCTGTTGGTTGGGGCCACTTTTGGTTGGTTACATGTTTTTTTTTGTTGTCTCCAAACGGGAAACGGTTCTGCATATTGTGGTTTTGTGGAAAAGGCAGGAAAACTGCGGTGAAACCTTCCACTTCGGGGCTGCGGCTTTGGGCTTCCTGCGCAAGCCAAGGTGACCACATGACCTCTTCCACTTTACGGGAGAAACGCGGAAGACACAAATAAACATTAATGCTGCGTACGACTTACGGACCCACATACACACGCGCCACGTTTTGGGTGTCATTTCAGACGGGTGGCGGGGTGGCGGTAAGACGTGACGATTTTTGGGCCATGTCGCTTTTATCTCCCTTTTACCTATTTATCTCTTTCGTCTCCTGATGCCACTTTCTCTCCCATCCCACCCCACCCCCTTTGGTTGTCTAAATTTCTAACTGTCATCTAACGATTCGATGGCACTTCTTTATAATTTTTCCTTTTCTTGGGTTCGACAATTTTTGTTTCTTGTGTGAGAGAAAGAGAGAGGTTCATTTTGGTTTCCTCTTCCCCTTCGGTATGCAAAGCGACGAACCTTGGTTACCCAAAGCATTAAGTTTTATGACCGCCCGGTTGATATGAATGACAATTATCTTACGGAACATTAATCTCATTCCCATTCGTCGGTCACTCGTCATTGGTTATGGTTTTTGCCTCTTTCCCGCCCTCCCATCCTCCCACTCTCTCGCTCTATTTGGTGGTTGTTATGTTTTGATGTGTATTGCCGTTGGTGGTGCCTTTTTCCCGAAGCACCGAATTGTTACACCGTTTCCCCGGGGAGGAAGGCCCGCCCTTCTTCTGTTTATGATGATAACTCTGCATCGTCGCCATTCAACCGAAAAAAATGTATGTATTGCGCCCTGCAATGCTTTCCCGTCCGGGTCTGTTGTCAGTAGTGTGGTTTGGTTTACGAGCGGCTCGATTTCCTTCCCCGGGTTCGTCGTCACCGTCGTCGTCGTTGTCGTCGTCGGGCGGGTGTTACGATTCGTGGCCGCACCGGTGCCCGAAAACCATTATTCATTCGGTGGGGAATCGATGATTGGGGTCCGCATGCGCACGCGCCCTCCGAAAATCGATGGGCGGTGCGCCCGATGGGCTCTGCGTACGAAATGAGGCTCCGGTGGTTTAGTTGTGTCACCGAGAGTTGTGCTCGAGAAGTTCTTTTGTTGCTGCTCCATTCTGCAACCTCTTCTGCCCCTTGCTGTCGGCCTGCGAAGAAAGGCTTTCCACGGATGAAGCGCGCGAGAGTTGAAAATATGTATTTGCATTTTTGCGCGTTCTCGGCTGCCTTCAACATTTTAAAACGGTTTGTTGTTTGGTGCACCGCGCAATGGGGCGCACAAGAAAAACGGGGTCGTGCATGTGTTTGGATTTTTGGGGGTTTTTTTTTCTGTTCAGTCCTCAAATGTAGTAGCCTTTTTTGTCTCGAATTCGAGAGCGGTTGGTTTTATGTTTTTCCCCTCGATATGTCACCGTCACATGTTTGGAAATTGAGGTTTAACCACACGCAATGGTGCGCACCCCAGCCTCTTCACCCTTAGGGGGGGGAAAAAACACCAATATTAATTACGCACCTTAAGCATAACTAATACCTTCCCAACGCTGGACTCGCTCAGCAGATCAAACTTGTGCCGCAATGCAACGATGATGATGGCGTCGACGGCACTGGACGCGAATTTTCGCTGTTGGCCAACGCTATTGTGTCAAGCGTTGCTGGCTCAGCTGGCGTGCTTGCTTAACCCCATCTCGGGGTCCCACAAGCTGCCGGGTCAAGACGGCAACAAGATACGAGACAGCGCGTAGGCCCGCGGAGTTTCGAAACACCCTGTGAAACATTGATTGTGGTCGAAAAACAATCGAACGAGGAACAAGTAAAAAAAAACACGAACACACGCAAACACACCTGGGAAGGGTTTCGTTAGCATTCACCCCAAAAAAAAAGGTCCCCAACTTTTTGGGCCTTTCGACTAACGCGGCTCGGTATGCCGAATTTGACCATTTTTTTTAGCATCTCATTTAAAATTGCTTTGCTAAACTCTGTGGCCAATTTTCAACCACAAACCCGCGACATCGGTAGAGAAGTCGTACGAAATATGAAAGACATGATTTAAAAAAAAAATGTACCACCGACCATGAAGTGAGTTCGTCGATGCCGCAATGGGGTATCGAGCAAGCGACGAACCCGATCGAAGCGGCGGCGGCGGCTCGAAAGCTGATAGTGGCGGGTTTTGCGTAAGCGATTTTACGAGCGGTGGGTTTTTTTTTCTTCAAAATGTTGCAGCAGCTATTTCGTTCGAGTTTTTTTTTCCATGACGGGGCCACCGGGGGCCGGGATCCAGACGGCATAATCTTGTCGTCCGGTCAGAGGCGAGCGTAAATCCGCCGACGGTTTGCTTCTTTTGCAACGGTTGGAGTTTCAGGTGAATTTTACCGATCTTGACCGGGATCGAACGCGGAGTGGATGTAATTTGACCCCAGCGATTTACCTCGAACCGGATTCGATACACTTGTTGATTTATGCCTTATGGCGATATCGATAGAGTGTAACTGATAATTTAAATTGGGGTTTTAAAATTGCCCCGCATCGAAGGTCGAACATCGATCGGCGAAAGATCGCGAATGTGTGTTGCGGTTTTATTTCATAAACGGTTATGTTTTATTTATGTGATATAATCACGAGCTTTTTCTACCTTTCAGTCCTCTCTGGATATTAGAAAAAAGGGTTCAACAACTAAATTAACTGTCTTCATGCTTGCTTGAAAAATGGATGGATCTGGTGCATTTTAAATAATATTCTCTGTAATAAATGCAGTTTGCACGTGGTTGCTTTGGAGTGGCGATTGATTCCGTGTGTGTCTCCCATTTCCACTTCCTCGCGTTCACACCGTACTCATCCTTCCGGCGTTGGGGGCACGGCATCCGAACGAGTGCAGAAAGCGTAACGCTTTTTCTCTGCGCCTGCCTGTTATTTCAAACACCTCTTCCTCCTCTCGGGTGGTGCTGGTGGTGGTGGTGGTGGTGGTGTGCAGCCAAATGCAGCCGCCACTGTTCCCGATGTGCAGCCCTGGGTGAAATTCGAGTCAATTGCTAGCTACTCCGCGCGGGGACGAAGCCCGAAGCGTGGTCGGGTGAAGATTTAGGGTTTGCTGATACGGGATTGATTACGGTCGCGCGCAGACAAGCCCCTTGTTCCGGCTGGTGCCGGTGTTTCGGTTGGCGAAGAGGAGGGGGAGTGGGTGGGGAGAGGTGAATTAATTGTTTCGTGGCGGGGTGAAAATCGGTGCTGCAGCAGCAGCAGTGCGGACAGCTACCGGAAGCTACTTTTCTTCACATTTTGTACGCCTTTTTATTTTTCCAAATCGATGATAAAACTGTGTTTTCGACGAAATGGGAATGGAAAAAGGTTTTTTAAGCCTGTGGGATTTTTTTGCCCCAATCCTTTCCAATCCCATTTGCGTGTTAAGCCCCTTTTGCCGGCGAGTGACTTCAATGCTCGTGCAAGTGACGAACGCGGCACGATGTGTCATTACTGTCACCTTCTCCGGCGAGAAGGGCTTTTAAAACTGGATGGGACTTAATCCGCACAGTTTCGCGATCGCGTTGAAACCCGACCGGATTCGTTCGATCGATTGCCGCCGCCGTTGTTGGAAAGGGAGCGGGGGACGCAGGCGGGGAAATTATCGAGCACGTGTGCTTTATAATTTTTGTTTTTTTCCTGGCCGCGATCTTGTCTTGGTCGTCGCGAGTTTCGCATCGTCGCTCGAACGCGCGGCGGCTCGTAATGACGTTTAATTGTCATTCGGTGGCCCAGAAAGTCGCTGAAGCTTACCGCCATCGTCACCCGGCGCAGGTGTTCGTCGCTTGACGGCGCATATGGAGTGCAGTGGCAAATCCTTCCTTTCCCTTCCGCCCCATGGTGTGTTCCGCACAGTGTCAAGGTGAGAAAGCGTCTACCGCACACACTTCCAGCGGATTTCGGATCAGATGATGCGTTTTCTCGCTCTCCAATTACGCGAATGCGTCGGTGCGATCGAGTGTTGTGCCTTTTTTTTTTGCTTCTCCCAACACATTTTTCCTCACTTCGTGTGTCTCGCTGTTCGCTCGTTCACTTCTTGAACACGCGGTCCGTCACATTTTGCCGAGGCTGCTGCACTTGCTGCTGGAGCTAATTGAAGAAGACGCACACGCACACTAGACATACATACGTGTGTAATGGGCGCGGCGTTGCCGACGAGAGGGGGGTTGACGAGTGAAAGTAACGAAGGAAACACTCGTCGCGGCAATCGAGAAATCGGATATGTGCACAGCAGCACTTAAGCAGGTACGCGGGCGCGGGTTAATTCACCCGCCGTTCGGCGTCAGATTTTTATCCAACGAAACCCTCATCACCGCCTCCCCCCCCTCCCCCCACCGACCCACCTCTGTGCTCTGTTTGCGCAGGCGCAAACAAGGCGTTAAATAGGGCTAAAACGGAAGGAGGGAAAAGTGGGATGTGCACGCGGGCGGAAGAGCGATTGGGAGAAAGTCAAGAGATGATCCAGCCCCTCGACGAACGGCGGGGGGAGTGCCTTCCAATGGAGGATTGATAGGGGATGGGGGTTTTTTTTTCGTTTTTCCTTATTTTCGATAAAGTATGTTTGAGGCTCGGATTAGCAAGTTTTTGACAGCAATGGCAACGTTTCATTGTCAATGTTAATTATGGCGGTTCTTGAACGTCATCAACAGTCGCCTTCAAACTGTGACCTGAATCCGTCCGTTGCTGAAGAAGTGATAATGCCGTCGAACACATTGTGTCGTCCTGGCGCGTTGACCGACCCGACGCCGGTGTGAGCGAAACCATAAACACGTTTTCCGTATCCATTCCCCCGGACACGTCCGCTGCGTTTCATCAAAAAACCTCCACCGAGGAAAGCAGCAGACGACGAACCCCGTTTGTTTTTGGTAGCCTCAGGACATTTTTGGGCAGTCGCCTTTGCGCCTTTGGTCCTTTTAAGTTAGCATTTTTATTGCTTTTCTCCTTTTCGGGCCGTACACCTTGGCTTCCTTGGAGGTAAGGGGGCAGGAAAAACTTGCTTCCCTGTTTTGCGATGGTTTAAAATTATTTTCGGTATTTTCGCGTTGCATCCGTAGCCGTAGGAGGATGTTGATGGGCCTTCGCTTTTTGTACAACCCGCCTCGGGGGGCTTTAGCGTTGTTGCAATTCCAATTTTGCGAGAATAATTTCAATTGGAAATTTATTGCCCGAAGTACGGGCATCGCAAAGTGTATGCGCGTATGCTGCTGGTATGCTTGTTTTTCCTTTTTCGCCCCAAAACTTTTCGCATCGTGGTGGAAACGATCTCATGCAACTCGCGTTCGGTTTGTCGATGCACGTGTTCGAAGAAGTGGTGGTGGTGCTTTAAAGTGACTTTTCTTTTTCTTTGGGATTTTTTTTCGACCCTACGTGATTATGTGGCCGGGTTAAATGACCCATCAACTACCCGGTGGGGCCATGTTTTTCGTGGTCATTTCTTTGAACCGAGCAGAGGGGAGATGAAAACGAGTCTTCGTCTGCCCGGGTTCCGAAACTGGTCCTCGAAGCGAAGCTCGTTTTGGGTTGGTGTTCCGTTTTTCCTTCGCTCGCCGATCGCCTGTGGCCTCGACCCTCCCTCTCCTCCCCCGCTAGTCAACCAACAAGGAGGAACATTTAATTTTGCCAACATTTGGTGAACAATTTTCATTCCGTTTGCAATTGATTGCGGCCTTGCGTTACGTTGTGCCCCCCGGGGGGCGATTCGTTTTTCTCCGCCCTTCGCGGGAAAACGTGTCCTATGCACTTCTCCCCCTGCCCCCCTCCTACCGAATACGGAGCAAATAAAACCAAAAACATTTGCCATTATCGTTGGCTGGCGCATGATAATTGCATGCCATTCGTGAATTCGAAGCGGTGCAATTTTTGGGTTTTCGGTTTTATTTTACGTTCGTCCTTCGTCCCGCGAAGCTTCCCGGGAGGAACTCAGTGGTGGAAAGAACGCGAAAGGCAAGATGAATTGTTTTTGACCCTCCGGAAGACAAATGATGCTCTCCCCTGGCTCGAGCCGTTTACTTGCTCCTATGCCAATCGCTCCAATGATCTTTTATTTACACACGATCTATTCCCACAGACGTACACACACACGCATTCTGGGGTGTATTCAATTTTGGAGCATTTAATTCGTGAAAAGCAGCGTTACGGTAATGATGATGACGGTGATGATATGCCGCGCTCCGGTATCGTTTGCAAACTGTTACCGCGCCAATAAATACGCCGTGTGTGGCAGGGCCGGGTTGTTCGATCACCCGGATAATTTGGTTGGGAAGTGCGCAGAGTTGGTAATTTTGTGCGTTCGGAACCGATAAACGCATCGTCGGTTAGTGGAATGGGACTCGAAATTGGTGCTCAGTTGAGAGAAATTATATATTTCGTTTTCCCGATGTTAAACGCAAACAGTTTGATTA
This sequence comes from Anopheles coustani, assembly GCF_943734705.1. NCBI lineage: Eukaryota > Metazoa > Arthropoda > Insecta > Diptera > Culicidae > Anopheles > Anopheles coustani. Next base: position 44,004,240 of record NC_071288.1, on the reverse strand, counting down.
CGATTTGTCGGATCGTTTTGTTTCTCCGGGTAATTTTGTACGCTGTGCTTCATCGCTACTTTACACATACTTTACTTATTCACGGCGCTTGTGACATGAGTTCAATTACAGTAGAAATCTTTTTACCTAAAAGTAAGCCAGAATTGACATACGAGAAAAGAAACTTAAGCAATTAAATACTACAGTGCAGATCGTTAACATCGAAAAAAAAAGTTCCCTTGGCATTGGAACACTAGAATGGAAACTGAATTGGTTTGAAATGGACCATGTCCAATCGTGGAATTTCCCCATTTCGTTTGCTCACGACTTTGGACGCGATTTGTTGCGCTGTCCATTTTTTTTTCTTTCAAAAATAAAACTAAATGCTGCAGTGAAAGTAAAAGCTAAGCTCCTCGGGAATCCTAACGTAAAATGGGCCTTAGGAAAAGCGATCGTTTTCACTTTTTTCTTTACGCACGGTCGTGACAAAGTTAAGCTTCCTTTTTCCTACCATTTGAACTTGAACTCTTGGAGGCGGGCGGCGGAGCAGAACGAGCGAGATTAGAGCGTTAAAAAGAGCCATTTGAAAACGAATGAGCTTGGGTATGGGTGGGTTTTTTTTCAAGCACTCCGGTGACTCTAGGAGTGCAGTTCTGTCTCGTACCGAAGTGGAGGAAGTGTAGAGTTTACATTTTATCTACTCGTAAAAATCGGAATTCGGCGTCTCGTATCTGAATTACAAAACCCGACCGAACACACGCGCCTTCATTTATTTTCCTGATTTCCTTGCAAAAAGAAATAAAATGTAAAACAAAAGCCGCCGGGTGGTCAGACGCGTTTTCGCGCTCGTTTTATGTATTTCTTTAGATCGGTTCGAAATTCCACCAAAAACCTAAAACAGCGCTACCGCTTCCAAAGAGAACCAAACCGGCTTCCTCTGGAGGTCTTCTTTTTTTTGTTTTTGGTCGTCTCGAGGCCCGCCCGAAGCACTTTGCCCGCGGCTGGGCGGCCAAATTGGAGGTTTATGCTAATGCTGATGTGCCATCGTAAAGCTCAGCTAGCCCTCGCCGATGTCATATGCCTGTGGCGCCCTCCACCCCCGTCTCTCTCTCTGTCCCAGGAAGATGTCCTTGAGCCGGACTGCTTCCAAATCCCGGTGGCCTCATGCGAATGTTGCCTCCAGCGAAGTGGTGCGGGTTTTCCTTCTCCGCAAAACTGGCTCGCAAAAGCACGGGGAGAGGAGTCGGTCCAGTAGTCCGGCGCCAATCCGCTGCCCTCTGCAAAACTAGAAGAACCCGTCGCGCGGAGGCTGACTTTGTTGCTCGCCTTGAGCAAAATCGACGACACCGACATCGGCGTGAGAGTATGCGACCGGGTCCGGGGGGCGATGTCTCACCTCTCGGAGGAGAATGTTTGCACGGTTGGGACGATTCGCTACCAATCACCAAATATATCGGTTCAGTATAATTCTGCGCGATATGCGGATGGGTTTCCTCTTCACAGCCCCGGGAACTCGTTTCGTGCGCGACCACCTTTGCCCTATCCTTTTATACGCCAACGGGGGGAAAGATGGCCGTTACGCAGGACTCTTTGACATTTCAACATCTCCCGTAAGAAGGAATCCGGATTCCATGGCGCGAGGTAAATTAATTGACTTCAGTTCGGGCGACGAATGTGAAAAATGTGACCCCTCTCTCGAGAATAGTTAATGCAATCAAGGACGCATTCATTTCAACGACTTGGGATTGAGTGTTGGATCATCCTTCTTTGCCGGAGGGACGTTCTTAAAATTGTGGACCATTGTTAGCGGTAAATGATGCTGCAGTTGTTTGACTTGTTTTTTTTTGCTATCTTTCATTCAGGATCTTCTCGATCAATTTATACTTAAAACCACCCAACGGACGCCCTGATGAACGGTGGCATTTACTTCTGGTCACATTTAACGCCAAAGTTACGATTCGATTACGATCTCGGCTCGGATCTATTTTTATTAGCATCGCAAAGGCCACCGTTTTACCCTCCGCGTACGGTCGTCCCTCAACACGTGTCTTCTCCATGTTCGCAGCATACCATTTCGACGATGCTTTGCCCAAGGGGGAGTTGGCATTATTGTTTTTAATCAGCAGAGCAAACACCACTCGACGAGTCGTGCAGTTTTTCGATACATTCAATACATAAATCCATTGGTTTGTTGTTTTTTACTTCTTCGATTCCAACACCGCAGCGGGTTCTGCTCGAAGAAGATGGTTGAAAACATATGTGAACCACTTGGTGGAGCATGTAAAACATGGTAAGGGGATCATCCTCCGTCAGGAGGTTCTCTCCGGTAACATCGACGGGCCGTCTGCTCGTTGGAAATTAATCCCTCCTCCTCATCGTCGTCCTCGTCGTCGATCAATTCGGTTAAAAGCGTAGAAGGAGGAAAAACAACCAATCCTTAAAGCCGCTCTCCACCCGGTAATGGAGCGTAATAACACTTATCAATCAAAATTATCACCTCCACCGGGCGTAAGCACACAACGCAACTCGAAGGCAAGTGGGGGACCATGCTCGTGAGTCAACACACTACTAAGACGCTGCTAGAAGTGGTCGTTTGGGGGGGGGGGGGGGGAGGCGGTTGGGGTTGAGAGAATGAAGCTTGGGGAGGAGAAAAAACACGAATGGTGAGCCGGTGTGTTTAATTGCCTGAACGTGAATCTTCTTCAGCCATCGGAGGAAGTGTGGACGCGGGCGAAGAATTTCTTCTAGTAAAATCGAAAGTCTTCAGTGCTGCGGGGTCTGCCTTACCCGTTTGCCGTAGTTTCGAAGAAACCCTTATAGGAGCCCGCTAGAGAAAGAAAAGGGGGAAGCAAAATAGAGCGGGTAATTGCGGGGCACAAGGCAAGAATGAATAATAGAAAATGATAGAGAAAGGGAAACGCTGAGAAATAGGCTAGTAGTCGGGGAAAGAGATGTTCTGCTTTATTTTTCCACCACCACCACCATCGCCATCACGATCACCACCGCGATCGTCATGACCATCAATCAAAGTACCCACCAACAACAACCGGCGCGTCCGGGGGCCTTGTTTGCCGCAAGTGAAATCATTAAAATGGTTGCTTGAAGAACTCAAGAATAGCCCGAGAACCTGGGATGTTGTAAGCGATGTTTAAAATGTTCCGAAACGGTTTTCGGTATTCCCCCTCTCGGTGGCAGAGGGCGGGAGGGAGGGGGGAGTGCTGTTGGTGGTGGGGGGATGTATGTGGCCGCATGTTTTTTTCCATGTTTCATGAACTCTTGTTCTTTTGGGTTTTGCCTGTGCCTTGTGCCACACATAAATTAATGCTTTCCCCTTCACCTGACGCTCGACGTTGTATGCCCTTCGGTGTGGCAAAGAAGCACCGTCAGATAGAACATTTCCGCTCCGAACGATTCCCTCGGCCACATTTACGCACCACATTTCGGCCCCCGTCCATTTAATTCCTGCCCTTTGGATCGGGGGAACGTACACACACCTGTAGCAGCACCGATCGAAAGTGATTCTCCCCCGGAGGTTCGTCGCTTGTGCCGCGGGGCAAAAGTCTTTCGTTCACGTTGTTATTGTTCTAACGTGCAAGGAAGCGCTTCCCCCTCGGGGGTACAAAGATAACATATTCTGGGCGCAAGAGTGGCGCAAAAAAAAAACGCCGGTGACGATGGAAGGCTGGAAAATTACCTTTTAATGATCTGCAATCCCCCTACACCCCTCCACTATCGACACACTGTTTAAGGGAACCGTCCCTATCACCGCGCGTGTGTCCATTAATTTATGCCCGCCTGGCTTTTGCGCGGGCTTCATGTCGTCGGTGCGCCGCGCTTGAACGCCGCGAAAAAGTAATTTAAAAATGGTCATGCGTACCTCATCGTCAAATTCGAAAATTAAAGGGAGCCACACTCACCGTCACTGCGTGTGTAAATTCGTGTGAAAACGGGGGCCTGCTATATCAGATCGGAGGTTCTGCGAGCAGCCTTTTTTCGCTCGACATTGTAAAAGTACCCTTACCACGCAGTAACTATTTCGAGCCCGCTTGATGGTGGATGCACAACTGGTCACGGCATAAAAATGAAGTGTCACCGTCGACGTTTCGTTTAAAAATACCATTCCCAGCCTGTTTCACGCACTTGTTGAACATTGATGTGCGGTTGTTGCGGTTGCAAGCCACCGCAAAAGTCGTAGAATATTCCTTATGCCTTTTGAAGAGATATTTTAACCTAACGCGGTGTTGAAATGAAAAGTTTCCTATTTACTACAGTCGTTGTCACCTAGCTTTGGCTCTAACCCACACATTATTAAAATAGCTCCACAGATTCTGTCTCCAACGCATCTGACTTTGCCTCGCGTTCATCTGGTTTTGTCTCTTGAATGTTGTCTCTATCTAAAATTTTTTTAATTTGGAATGACTGTAAATATGAAGATTATTGTTTGAACCAACAAAATAATATTTGTAAAGCTGCCCATTAAAAAGAAATAAGGCAAATTGATTAATATATTTAAAGTTTGGTACTGACCGAAATTTGAAAGCGGTTGTTATCAATCAAAACAAGTGACGTTTGGTAGCTATTAAAATTAATTTATATCCTCGAATTCACCGCTTCGGCGTGGATTTCGAAATGCGCAAACATCTACATCAGTACATCTTACTCGACAAGTCTGTAAAAAATCCTGGTAATAGCATAACTTGGTTTTAAAAGGAGAAATGAATTCATGTTTATAGTTGATACAGTGTAATTATCTAGGGAAACCGAAATTACCCTGTTTAATTTTATTTTTTAGGCAAGAGACAAAAACTGAAGAGCTAGAGACAAAAACTGATAAGTTAGAGACAAAGTCAGATGCGTTAGAGACATAATCTGATGAGCTGTTTCAAAACTTGGTGCCTTAGAGACAAAGTCATCTGCTTTCGAGTTAAAGTTTAGTGGCAACGGCTGTAAGACTGTGGAATCCCTTTGGTTGGCCAGTGATGCAATGTGCGTATTCGTATTCTCGACCAATTAAAAAAGTCCAACCTATCAGGGGTTGGAAATGGCTTAAAAACACCATCGAAGAACGAAGTATAAACACATGCAACTGGATGCAATTCTCTCCTCATCGTCTTGTCGATCGCGTCATAGGACGTTTTATTGCGTCTGTTTATTACAACTTTACACTTCTTTACGTCGGACCGCAAGCGACCCCCTCCGGGTGTCGAGTTATGCACCGGAGAAGTGCATTACTGCAAACGCCGCGCCCGCATACCAGCTTTCGGCGTCTGCGTCGGTGTGTGGCTTTAGCCTCCTGTGGCAAGTGGCAGATTATTATGCATTTATTTTCCTCATGCCGTGTGCCTATCGACTAGACCGAGGCCTGCACGACGGACCTGTTTTCCTCCGTACGGCCGTGAACGGACCGCCGCCCTCCGCTGCCGCCGATCGGATGAAGGTTTCCTTAGGCCGCCACAATATTGGCCAGGTCGTTGCCAAGTCGCAGCTGGCAGGCGCAGCAGGCGTCTGTGTTGTGTTTTTATTTTTCCATTTTTATTGTAATAATCTTTTATGCACCACCCGCCACCACCACCAGCGCGATGTTGTTGTGTTTGTTTGCTACACGTCTTCGCTTTGCGGCGGGTTTGTTCGGTTGCAAAACATCATCACGGTTGCTTGCCAGCCAGCCAGCCAGCCAGCACACCACGATCGGGGATTTCGCGGTGTCCTCATTTTTCATGCCTTCTCCCCCGGGTTTCCCCTCCCTCACTCCTCCCCTCCTGCGGTTCATTTCGTTTTCATAATTCAATTAATGTTTCGCTGATTAGCGGTAATTGTATTTATTTATGCTTATGATTCTTGCGCGGCAAAGTAGCATCCGTCTTAGAAACGAGGGGTGGTGTGCAATTAGTGATTTGTGGTGGAGGGGGTGGGGAACGGAGTGGCGGGTGGCGCAAAGAATTTGTGCTCGTTTTCGTAAGCGCCGTGCGCGGCGGGGTTCAATTGAGTTAAGAATCGCCTCACCAATCAAAGAGAATTGTTGGATTTGAACGTTGCCGATCGCTTCAAATGTTGCCACAGCAAGGTGTGTTCGACTTGTTGGTGTGCCCTTTGCCAACAGTGTGCGGTACGGTAGTCCTAATCGTGACAGTAAGAGTTACTCCTTCTTCGATGAGGACGCGACTTATTGCTCAATCTTTGGTCCTGTCGGAGTTGCACATTTTCGGTTTGGAATAGAAGCACTTGACGTTGTTGAAGTACATTTCCGCTTTTGCCTTCTTGAATGATCATCTTTGGATTTAGATTTTATCAAATTTTCTGGGCCGTTCCTTTTGTGCCCTTTAGATCCGCCTGCCCTCTCTATCGATTACATAATTCAGAAAGAAATCCTAGAGTTAACCCTCACTTTAGCTCAGTTTCTGCCGGCCTTAACCTTTATTAATTTGTGTCAAGTAACGTAATGTTCAACCCAGTTTTTGCCCCGTTCTTACGTTGTGCCTCGTTACAAAAAAGTGAGCCACGTTGGTGGGTTATTGTTTCTCAACTAATCGGTTTTCACTTATACTTCATTGTCGGGGATTTTGTTTTTTACATTTACTCTCTTGATGATCTTCATATACGCGCCGGTATTAAATTTTTCAAAATCTTACCCTTAATTGAGGATCGCGGGGAATTTAAGGGCTGTGAACCCCATGACACAGATTCTACCATACTGCATGATTGATGTGTGCACGTGTGTGTGTGTGTGTGTGTGTGTGTGTGTGTGTTTGATTTCCATTTTTATTACACCGAAGAATGCAAAGCTAAAACCAAATGTCCGCTTTTCGTCCTCCTTTTTTTTTCGCGTGTTGTTTGTTGGTGTTTTCGGTCGAGGGAAATATTCGACACGCCACCCAGCACCTTATCTAATTGCCGGATGAACAAAAGGGAAGAACACAAAATGGGCCGTTTTAAAACCCCTAAACCACTCGACCTCTGGACCGTGTGACGTGTGGGACCGTCCGCTTCCCCTCTGCCCCATCCTGCGCGGGTGTACCGTAACGTTACGTAACTGGGCAACCCGAACGGGAAATCCTAACCGGAGCTCTACCCCATTTGCATGCTCCGTGGAAGACGGATCGTTACCGATCGACACCTCTCGCTCGGTTGCTTGCTGCTTGGTGCTTGCCTGCGGCGGGGATTCCCTTTTTACGATCACCATTAATCGTCTCTAATTGAATTTCCGTCAGCGAAGGTTTGCCCCGTAGCTTGTTTTCAAATCGTTCGGTGGGAATTTCTGTTTTGTGATCTGGGTGAATAAATATTCCATAATAGAATACGCTATACATTTTATACATACATACAAAAAATATAGTTTTAGAGACATTGAATATTGCAAGATTTATTTTATCTATGCAACGTATAGGTGCTATACGTTTTTAGACCATCGTTGTTTACAAGCTTACCATCGATGTTCGGCAGTGATATATAATTGCATCAAACTAAAATGCAATTGGATGTTTTTATTACACGAAGCCTATAATGTTTAATTGCTTTAGCGGGAAAATAGATCAAATTTCATGCAATGGACATCAAACAATAATAAACCCTCGAGGATGGGTTTGCAATGCACTCCCATTTAATGCTACTTTGTGCACATTTCGAAGGCATCCTGATCGGGGAGCTGTTCACGAAACCGTGACTCACCGCCGAAGCGTTGCTTTGTGTGTGTGTGTGTATGTGCTATATTTCATTACCGACCCGGAAACCCTCCGATGGGTGGGTGAACGGAAAGACAAAGTGCATACAGATTTTATTGATGAATTAAACATTGCACTCCAATTGGACCATCGAAAAAAGCCGTCCGCACAAAATGGGAAAACGATTGTTGATGCATTGAAAATAAAAAAAAAAGCTTGTGTTGAATAATCCATTACAACAGCAACCGCAACCAAGGCTCGCAATTGAAAAAGAGAGATTTCGAGGGATGAAGAGAGAGAGGCAGAGAGATAGAAGAAAAAAAAAATGCACAATACAAAAATGAATCAGCTTTCTTTCTGCTTCAAAGAAAGTTTACGCGGGTGAGACGTGCCCGAGCCCATGAAACGTACATTACGCCAACTCCTTTCTTTCCACTCCATGTGTCGTAAATAATATTGCAGTTTCCGGTTTCGGTTGAATGAGGAGGCTGACTTCCAGCTGTAATTCGGTAACGTTCGTTTGCGCTTCAATGCGCCCGGTGTGTCCTGCAAACCGGGTCGCGTTGGTGACGTTATTTGAATCATTATTGAACCACTTTCTTTTGCCCAGGAAAACAAAAATCAAAGAAGTAATTGTGTCCGGGTTGTGACTTGAGAGCGAAATAAAATCATTCCACAATAATCTGTCAAACAACGAAGAACGAGAGGGCAGAAAAGAAATTGGGTTTCACGCAGCCCATCTTTTTATAACCTCATTATGGTTTAGTATGGCACAAGTATTGACTAAGGGAAGAAGCATTTTTACATAATAGCTAATGTTTCGTGGCGTGTTAAATTTCGCACATATGGCGCTTTGTTTGATGTTTTTTCATCCTTTATTTTGTATTCGCGCTGAGACGAAAGGAGACCCAATTTTGGCCTAAAGGCAAGAAGGGAAGATCGGTGTCTTGAGGTTTAGTTGGGTTTGTCCTATCGATCGATCGATCGAGTGTACCACTTTCTTGTGAAGGCGGTGATTCAGTCGAGCGATATGCGCAATAAAGAAAAATTGGCCTTTTTAAGTGAACTTTACTCAAATCATCACATCCTCTGCGATCTTCAAAAAAAACCAACCCTTATCTGATCTTTAAAAAAAAATAGCAAGTCTTTTTTACATTTGCAAAGCCAAGCGGAGCTCCGATGTCTATCAGGTTTTTAATCGCCCGACGGCGGGCGGATGAAAATTAGGTAATATCAAAATCTACCCCAGAAAATCCGCACACAAAAAAAAGGCTAAAAAGAGGGGAGAGAACAAGCTCTTCATCATTAAGCAGTCGTCCGTTTTCGGGGGGTTTTCTTCGCTTACTGCTTCTTACCACATGCACGGGTGGAAAATTATGTTGTGCTCCGTTGTGCGGTTTTCGTTTGCGCCGAATCATTTGCTCCCGTTTTATATTTTTTAAATTTCATTTCCACCCACCCACTAGCTGGGGAGGGAGGAAGGGTTAGGGGCGTGGGTCGACGCCGGGGTGTGGGTAGGATTAATTAGTGGTTATAATAGGTTAAGGTTCGTTATATGTGTTTCTTTTTTTTTTGTTTCGTTCGCTTCCTTTAACGTTACTTGCTTCCGTTACGCTTGATCCGATGCGTTAGCGTGCGTTATGTTTATATGCTGTTGATCGTATACGAGGAAAAGAGCGAATAGAAGAAGAAAAATAATATCAGAATGAAAGCTATCAGGCCACATAGCAGTTTAATCGATCGATCATAAACGACCCCGGGTTGGAAAATAAGGGAGCGAACCGGTTAATACTTTGTTCCCTTAGTTTCCCCTCGGGTGCACCTCCCCACGCCCGGACCAGCTGGCCAGCGAATGGCTGCCGGTCTAATTTCGGCCACCGCCACTCCCGTCCCCTTCTCTTCCCCTCATATCGAGCATTCAAAAATTTCCATAATTTCCAATACCACGATAAGATCTCGCGACTGGGCGGCTTCATATTAGGCTATTAGGGTTATCTGATGTGGATACTGGATAAGAAACGGGGGCGGAGGTGATGACGGTGTTACATGTACGCCTTACAGGGCGGCAAGGTGTAGGTGGCCTATATTTAGGGTTTTTTTACCGAGCTCGATCGCTTTAGAATCGGTGAAAGTTTTCTGCTGGCGGCAGAACACGAACGTTGCGAGCGAAGGATTGAGAGGAAAACTTTCCGAAAACGTCTTGTTAGCCTCTGTTAGCCGTGTCAGGCGATTGTGGTAACTTAATTAAGCTGCCATTCAAAGGGACTTTGATGATGGCAACCGTGATAGAACGCACGAAATTGTGTAACTCACTAAAGCAGCACACGAACGTCCATAATGTAATTCGTTTTACGCAAATACGATAGGGAAGATATGTTTATGCATAGTTATTCGATCATCTCTTACAAACAGCACACGCACAACACTATTAAGATACCGTACCGTTAGATTGCGTTTTGTATGATAGTAATTATGTTGTAAAAATATCGTTTAAAACTTAAGACATTTCCATTAAAACATGTTAAACGAAGATTTAGAGTAAAGTTAAAATGTTACAGTTCAACACGATACGGCACTGCACGTAAGAAGTATTGTTTTAAATACGAACCGAAATCTTGCTGCAAGCGATGCTCTTATGCTTATGCCTGCGTACAGCGTTTCCCACTTGCAACGTCCATTCAATTCAGCCTGTACATGTTACACTGGTGTAGCGCTCATCTCGCAGTATCTCCACCAAACAAAAAGGTTCCTCTAGGATGGATTGAAGCAGCACAGTGCTATATATTAAACGTACGGTTTACTGTTAAGATGTTTTATTTCTTTACCCTATTGTGTAAGCGTTTTTTTTTCTTCGGTATGTACGCTTTTTTTTCCTTGCGCGGAAAAGGCGATGTGGGCGCAGGTATTGGAAGGATCAGCCCAATCGAGCTGAGATATGTTTTAACAGCGCGGACGGTGGGAAAATTTCGAAATAAACTGATGCTTTTGAACATTATAAACGTTCCCTACTTTTTCTAACAAAGCATGGAAAGAAAATGTTGCAGGATGATTCAATCGCTCGCTAGTGTCTAGTTGTATAAATTTGAAAATATATTTCCTCTTGATTTCGATTTGATATAAAATTAAATAAATGTTCTATTCAGAAGACGCTTCCCGCTAGATCGTTTCGTTTTTGAGTGTCGATAAATTATGAGCAAACCCCATTCATTTCGGCTTGCCAATTAAAGACTGTCTTTAGCGAAACGATCGCTGCACGCTGACCACCATGGGTGTTGTAATGTTTTTTCCCCCCTTCGGTTTTTAGTTTTGCATCCTCGTTTAACCGAAATAACAGCATGCGCGAATGGCGTGACCATAACTCTAGCAACATAATTACCCAGGCAGACGGAATCGCGTAGGTTCGCAATCCTTGAACCACCTCCTCCCGCCGTCGGTAAAAAGAAAACAAGCGCGTCGCAATGTCGCCTCGGTTTGCATAAAATCAGCGTGAGCCGTGATCGCTGTACGGCCATAAATCACACGCCAATTTTGATTGTTAATTTATGCACGACTTCACGAGCGTTTCGATCGCGTCATGAGATGGTCCACGGCGGGCGGATTGCGTGCGGATTAGTTAACGCCGCCGTTGGATTTCCTTTTCGCTATCCATCGACAGTTTTATCGACGCATTGCCAAAAATAAGGTTCCCTGTTTAGTGAATAATTTTCAAGGTTTCTGGGATGGGTTTTTGGGGTGTTGGAATGGAATGTTGTGAAGCTGGTTGCGCGAAAGAAGGTTTGATTTGTGAAGTGAAATCTGACGATGCTATGAAATCATCGAACGAAAGCCGGCCCCAGCGACGTGTGTAGAACTTCAAGAATGCGCCCATCCCGGACACGAAAGACTTCGATGTCGCACCAGGAAGCGAACCTCTCACCTTGGGACGAACGCACGGAACCATACTGTAGCGGTGTGGTTGTGTGTGTGTGGTTGTTGGTCTTTTTGAAGGACTTTCTCTTTCCCTTCGCGCAACGCGTTTCCCCCTTGCCCTTGTACGCAGCCTGAAACGGCTCGCAAGAGGGAGTTCCGCTGTGGTGAGATCGTTTTCATCGCGGTTCGAGCCGAGAAGCAGATTGATTGAGTGCGTTTTGGGAAGCGGGGAGGGATCTATGTGGTTTCCCGGTGGGAGAGGGAGGGGCCTCTGTTATCTGTTAGATATTTTTTCTCGCGCGATAGGAAATTTCCACGCACCGCTTCGGCCACTTCTCTTCGCTTTCTTCCCGCGGTTAGGTATGGGTACGGTATGTGTTTCTTGGCTTTTTCTCCCCCCAACCCGCATGCCCGCAGGCTCCAAGTTCTCCCCCCTTTCCTTTACCCTTGAGGCAACGGTTTCGGAGGAAACAGAAAGTGAAAAGAAAAGCGTACGAGATGCGGCCGCCGAACAGCGAGAGCAAACAAGAGCTTGTTAGTGGTGCGGTGTCCATTTTCTTCTCTTTCCACACAACCCCGGGCCGGGGCTTTTTTCTTCGCCTTTTCCCTCCCCCCGAAACTCGAAGGAAAGACAGACAGACAGGAGAACGGAAGGGAGGGTGATCGAAGGGTGTTGCCGGGGCTTTCTTTTTCCCGCTGCTAGCGGGCGCGTTATCGATACATGCGCTACTTCGCCGCGTGCGTGAAGTTCTTCGGCTCTTGTTGCGGTGGGTTGAAGGAAAACGAAAAACACAAAAGTCTCATCGTTCATCCATCGCGTTGCTAATAAGGAGGAGAGGGTAAAATAACCACCCAGCTACGGGCTAAGACAAAAAAAAAACAAACGGTGGTGTGAATCGGATGGGATGAGAAAATTTCCACCCGCCTTTTAAACAGTTTTCTCCGCTCTTGCGCTTGTTTGCGCGGGAAACTATCGTCCGGCGAACAATTCCAATTCAATGCAAATTCGATTAATTAACAATCATTTTCGGAAAACAAAGCAGCACAAGAGGGGTGAGGAGGGGGTATGCTTTGGTCGATTTCAACTCCGTTTGATACAGAAACATGTTGCATTTCTCTCCTGCACGCATAAGTATTTCTTACCTTGTTTAAATTTAAAAAGAGCCTTAAAGGTTCAAAGTACAAAATTTCATTTTCACTCGAGTTGAATAACAAAGACTGGCAACGAAACAATTTTTGAATATCAACTCCCTTCTGACAGCATAATTCTGACAGTAACAGCCGGCGTACTTTCTTTGATGACAGCCATCGCCCTACTTGTTTCCCCCGGAAGGGTAGTTAAGTGAGAGTTGGCTTGGTTTTTGTTTTGCAGTTGTTGTTCATCATAATTGGTGGCGTTAGAAACATTTTCTTGCTGTCACTTTTCCGTCGTAAGAGGAGCAACATGTGGTAAAAGGTATGCGTAAAGGAGGAGGAGTGGTTGCGTGCGATAAGACGCACGGTATCCGTGTCGCCGCGTGACACTGACATTCAACCCCCGAGTCACCGACGACGATGACTAAAAACAGAACGTTATAATTAGCCGTTTCGTTTGTAGGTTTTGTTTTTGCTCCAAGTCCGGCCCGATGCGGTCGCCGTTTGTCGCGGACAGAGTGTTAATTGCTGAACTCTCTTGTTCCGTGCCGGGGGGATGTTATTTTTTATTCGCGATGTCGTGTGCTTTTTTTTTGTTTGCTCAGCAAATGATTTGTGAAAGGAGAAAGTTGACATTGTGTTGTTACCCAAACGCCATCCGGGCGGCGGGGAGTCGCTACATAGGAGGTTCTCTTTAAGTTTTTTTTTGGTTTGTTGCGCCCTGCGATAAATTTGCCACTCCGGGAGGGTGGGAATTGGTGGGTTTAACTTTTTGGCGTTAGTTTTTTGCGATCATTTTTTCTGACATCTTCAGCTCGTTAGATAGATTTCTTTCTTTTTTCGAAGCGAAGTGTTTGCTTTTTCAAACTGTGATCAAATGTTCGTACTTTCTTGATTTTTGATAGGAATTTTTCCTAAATTTTATCGTGTTTAAAAATTTATACGTTGGTTTAAAATTTTACTATCCTGCTTCAATTGTGAACTTAAATGATCCCGGCGATATGGGAATTGTTAGAAACGTATTGTTAAAAACAAAAAAATAAATTCTAGGAAGCTTTTTGCTTTGTCAAGAAATTAAAATTTTGCTTTAGTTTTCCTCTCTTCACGCTTGTAACAGAAAAAAGGACCTTTCCTGTTTTCTGCGGCTATTTTGTATCCTTTTCCAATCTATAATCTAGTTCTGTTTTCCTTTGGCATTTGCTATTAGCACTGGTCCGAACTCACGAATCCGGACTGTTTCTAACATGAATTATGTTCTTTCCGAAAGTAATATACGATATCATTTGGCATCATATGGATTAAATTGTATTGAGAAGAATAGATTAATTTTAAAGAAACTAGAGCAGGTTCGGTTGAAAAGAAATCTTTGAGACTGGCACTATTTTAAAAATAAAATAAGGGCATAATGAGTTGATATTTGACTGTTGTCAAAGTTGTTGTCTATTCTGATGCTTATTTCAGTCTATTTCTGCTTTTGTATTATAACTTTTATCCTACCTTATACTCGAATTGAGAAGCAGTTGAGAAAAGAATCCTTTTTCTCATTACATCTCGCCTTTGCAACAAATATATCATGTTTGCGTTCCCCTAAGCTTTTGGTGCCCATTTAGCGTAATGTATTTTTAAGTGTGGATGCTGGGGAACAAAAACTGTGTCTAACTTTTTTCCGATCCGTGCTAGGATGCTACAGCTTCAGTGTTGTGTGGTGCGGAAAGATGGCTTGGTTCGGATCGGGTTTTCGACCCGTCTGTCGGGAGCGTCATCATCCGGTTCGTCCGGTGAATGATTTATGGAAGAAAATCATAAAATTATTAGCCACTTGCTTTCTTCTAACGCCGTCGACCGTTGGAAGTGGTAGGGCTTTGGCCGCACCCTGTTCCTAGCCATCTTAGAGTCTCTGGGAGCCTCTGGGAGCTGATTATCTTGATACTTTTGCAGCCTCGCCCAGCGATCGCCGCGCTCTCCGTGCGCAACAGTTTGCTGATTGTTGATTTTACGCCCGTAATCGTCTTACGCAAGTGTTACTTTGTGCTACAGCTTTTCTGCCTTTTCGCCACCTTTTTTGTTCTCGTTTCCTAAGCCCCCGCCTTAAGCACACGGGTTCCGTTCTTCTGGCGAAGCTGCCGTGCTTTTGCCGAGCGCCTCAATTTGTCATCGTCTTGTAGCGACCCGCGGCGTCCGTTCGTTGTGCGAATTTTCCGCTCTTTTTGTCGGTTTGCTTGAAGGAGCGGCTCAGAAAGGATGAGGAAAATCAAACTTGTTAACCCGCTCCCATGGGGCCGCGCGCCCGTGTGTGTGTGTGTGTGTGTGTGTGACTCATTCTATTCTGTCCACCAACGGAGGCAACATTGAGTGAATTGTGGCTTTTCTACGCCTCGCCACGAGACGAGTCAACGAAACCCGCACTTAACTCGCCCCGAACGAACGTATTTCGTAAGCCGAATGATTTATTTCCTGCCCCACACACAAACGGGTTGGTGTTTTCGTTGTGTTACGGTGCCCCATTCCCGGCATGAAATCGATTCCGGACGGTGGAAAATAGATGGGTGCCTTTCTCGGAAGGGTTGCGTTTCGTTCTCGAGAATAATGAAAATTTCCTTGAACGCGATCTCTAACGTCGCTTTTTTCGAAGGGTTTTGTGAAGCGCAACTCAGCAGAAGCGCAGTCCCTTCGAAAGCGTTTCTAACTAAATCACCCTTACCCACCACATCCCCTGCCCTCCATTGCCACACAGCGCTTCTCCCTGGCAGCATAAACCGGCATCAAACGGAACATTGTTTTGGGAAGTGGAAATAAATTACGACCAAAATGAATGGCTGCTGCGCAATGATGATCGTGATGATCTCGGGATCGTGATCGCCGCAACGATCAGCCAGCGATCGGTTAGAACTAGGTTAGGGCTTACCCTTAGGCCTGCCACTGACGCTGCTCCTGCTCGAACCTCCTGTTCCCAAGCGGACATTGATGCTTTCAAGTGGCGCACGAGTGAAGTCGCTTTCGAGAACCGAGTGTCGAGCTGCTCGGAGACCTTATTCTTTTTCTATGTTTCACTCCAAATGTCAAATGGATGGTTGGTGGAGTGGATAGGCAGCAAACCCTGTTGCACAGAAACCCCGATGCGTCTCTCCGCCAGGCTGACGGCACAATTGGAGCTCCTTTCGATTTTGTTAGTCACGAGTCATTGGTTTTTTCTCCGTTCCGTTCCCCAAACGCGC
Organism: Anopheles coustani; assembly: GCF_943734705.1. NCBI lineage: Eukaryota > Metazoa > Arthropoda > Insecta > Diptera > Culicidae > Anopheles > Anopheles coustani. The sequence continues at coordinate 43,988,345 of NC_071288.1, read as the reverse complement.
TCGTTCTGAAATCGTTCTCAGCTGCATCCATTGCATCGGGAGGCGCTTCTTTGTGCAATCGGTTGGTTTTCCTCGAGCGACTTGCAAAATGGCACGAATCTCAATAGGTTCGAAATGAGAGCAAACTTCCCGGGGTCCCATTGGCGTGTCGGCAATCTTGACAGTTGAACACCTTTTTTTCGTTTCTGTTCCAACAACAAGATCATCTTCCAGCTGAAGAGCACCGAAGCTACTCGATACTTTCATCCCGCAAAACGGTCATGGGACGCTGAGTCACGCCAGTCAGCGTACAGCTCCGTTGGTCATGGTGAGTCGCGTTTTGCGTAGCAAGCATCCGGTGGTTTCACTTTCGAATGTAGAAGGGAATTTTAATCGAGCAAAAACAACACTCGGGGGGTGCAAAGTAAAAGTGATTCGTGTTTCCGGCTGCTGCAAGTCTCCGTCGTTGCGGGAAAAGATTCTGAATCATTACTTCTTGTTTTGTTTTCTGTTAATTCAAGTTACAATTAAACCTATTTAAGATCTTTGCGAGTATTTCAGCTTAGCAAATTTGATGAACTCTAGCAGTTTATTCATTAAAAACGTAAATAAATTAGGTAAACTTAGGGGGATCTCACCGGATGCTATGCAAAACAGTGTGTGCTTTGGGAATGAAATTTATATCGTAGGAAGTTTTTTTTTTCTTCGGAGGGTTAACATTTTACTTATTTAAGTGAACAAATAGTTAAAAATACTCACCGTAAAACTGATGTTACCTTATAACTTATATCAATAGTATTCATTCACGGCTTTCTAAATCTTAAATTAAAAAGGTTTAATTTTAAGATTTTAAGTTTTAAGGAAACACCACACCACAGGTGTGGGATCGAATCTCGAGTCTGGCACCCTCCGGTATTACGAACGGCTGACCACCGATCTATAATATACCGTCTTTCGGTCACACAAACTCTCTTCGGAGAGAGGCCTTGTCCCACTAGGGGATGTCGTGCCACATAAAAAAAAAAAAATTTTAAGTTTACAAGCTGAAATTTTCCGTTCAGAAAACGTGTGTGAGTTTGTATTAAAAGAAAAATTGTATCGTTTAAAATGTATTATAATGAGATTTCCTATGTCAATGAATGATCAACTTTATCTGAAGATGAATTATTACACCTTCCAGTTATCGTTAACTGTCAATCGCCTTCTGAAGTCTAACCGGCATTTGTAACTTGGAGTTGTGTAATTCCAATCTAGATTTTGATGACTTTCCTTCCCAAAGATGAATTTATGTGATAAGTACAGATAAGTAAAGCTCAAAAAATGGAGAGAGAATCCCTTTTTTCTGGCTCAATTCACATCAATGAAGATTCGTGACAGATTCATGAAGATTTATTAAGTTTTGAAAGATTCATCAATGTTTTAAGATTCCAATTCCCAACAGATTCATGAATCAATCTAAATGAATCTGAGATGAAAGGTTCATATGAATAAATCTCGCCTAAAGATTCATAAAGCTCAACACATTGTAAAAAGAAACTAGTTTGTAAATAATACTTTTATGTTCAGAAAGCGTTTTAAAGCTGCGTTAATTTCGTTGATTTGATATTGAAAATTAAATCATATTGGAAATTGAATCTGAATTAAAATTTCATCGCATTTCACAGTATTATCTAATATTGTAGGAAAATAAAATTAATTTAGTTATGCATCACAAACTTTACTGTCTTTTACCTCACAGTCCGTGCCCCGTGAACGGTTCACCGCCGTCGGGGTTAGTTGAATGCCCTTTTTCCCGCCCGTTGTTGTCTCCTCACCCAAGCCATGTCGATGCAAATCTCTCCCCAAACGCCAATGCCCTTTTTGCTTTTCGTTTCTTTTACTCGCCCGATGCGAGAAGCGAGGCCAGTGTGGGCATAATCGGTGGTACAATAAAACCGGAAAGGTCTCGCTCAAAAGTGCAGGACCGAAGTGAAGAAAACACTCGCACACAGAGTCTTCGGTCAAAAGACGGTGGACGAAGAGGACAAAACAACCAAGCCAGCAGCAACCGACGGAGTTACTTTCACTTTCCGGTCCAGGAAGGAAGCGAGCTGTGTGTGTGTGTGTGTTTTTGAGTTGAGTATTGACTGCGATTTTGTTTCTCGTCCATCATCTCGTTGTCCCGTTTTCTTCTTCGAGTGCGTCGTGGGTTCCTGTAACGCGTCCCCCCCTCCTGCCGATCCGTCGCGACACTTTCTCCGCGCAGTTTCTTTTCCCTTCCTGCTGGCGCATTCGCGGCTGCATTTGCGCTGCCCACGACTCTAGGTCCGGGTTGTACAATTTCTTCCCCCCTTGGTTTGTCCACCTCGTCGTCATCGTCGACGTCGTCGTCGTCGGTTTCACTTTCGATGATTTCTCCATCCGCGAGGCGACGCACCGTGATTCCCCAATACCGGCGAGCGGCACTGCCTTCAAGCGCTGCCGGTAATTTATGGTCAATTTCTTCGATATCCGGTGATCGACTAGTCGTTCGGAGGTAAGTCTTTTTTCCACCAAAAAGATGGAAGGTGCGATGGCGTATGGTTCGCCAAATGGTCCACGACTTTCGCCTAATTTTGTCGAGCCTGCTTTTGCTGGATCGATCAACGCACGGGAAGGAAATTGAAATTATATTTTCCCCCCGCGCCATCGATAGCGCGGCTTGATTTAATTTCTAATCATTACGCTACCCACCTGATGCTGCTGGGAAGGAACCGAAATGTGGGTGAATCAAAGTAAAGGCTGCGTTTAATCGGGTTTTTCTTCCTCGAACTATTCATCGGCCGCTTTCCATTTCGGTTCGATCGTTCGTTTGATTGGCTGTTTTTTTCCTCGCACACGTGGTACGAGTGAAATGGAAATTCAAATAAAAATTCGCTTCCAATTGGCACACGCGTGTGGTGGAAAATTTCGCTTCCATTCGATTTTTCGCCAGTCCCCCCCTTTCCGAACCACGGTGGCGTTTTCGGTGTTTACTGAAGGTTTTTTTTATTTCGTTCAGACGCTTCGTTCGATTCGATTTTCACAGTCATCTGGGAGGAAAACGTACTGCAGCAAGGTGGTTTGTGGAAAATTAAGAAACGCAATTTTCCTTTCTCTCCACCGGGCTTAACCTTGGACGCAAGTTGTTTAGAAAACGGTGCACCAGATACAATTCAGCGGAGGAAAATGATGGAAATAGCGCATACTGAACATCGAACGGAATTAAAATTTAATAAGCCAGCTGGCGAGTGATCGGTAGCATTTTAGTTTAATGGAGCACGAGCTGTTCCTCTCCGATCGGTCCGCATCGCATGATTGCGATCGTCAAATGAGTTGATTTTGCTCGTCGCTGCATTCGATTGCTGAATGCAATTGGGTAATTTCAAGTGCTCTCGTTATTTTCGGGGTTTTCTTTCCGAGCCAATTGGTGGTCCCCCGTTCAAGGTTGGACCGATGTTCACTTGGCACTTGGCGTTGGTGGGTTATAGTGGCTTAAATCGTGTGTTGTTTCAACGCTGTCTTACAGCGTTTATTTTCTTCATAGAAATAGTTCTATGGTTTTGCTACACAATTGGCAGTATAATGTTAAATTGTACATAAATTGAACTCAAAAGCAATTAAATTTAGTTATACGTACAATAAAAAATGTAAACAGTAGAATCAACCAACTAATAATTTCTAATTGATCGGAACCCCCGTAAATTATGGCAGCAGTCGTTGTTTACGTTGTTAAAAATCCAAACCATTCCAACAGATCTAAGATTTTTGATATTATTATTCCGGTATACTTTCGAGCCCACCAAAGCGTTGAATAATGCACAAACTGATCAGAACGGTGCGCTTTTTGTTTTTGTATTAGCTTATTTCTAGATCGTCGGTTTTTCTATTCGACTTAAGGAAAGACTCCGTTAAACTTTCATATTTCATCATCTTTTTTATTCTATCTCAAAATGAAGCTCTTACATCTATTACATATTTTAGACTAGCTTGACGCCCCGGCGTTGTTCGGTGACGAAGGGATTGAGAAACGTATTATGGTTTTAACTAATACTTCAAAGATTTTTTTGAATTTAATAGTTACAATAACGACATATTTAAAATGTTTGATATTTCATCAATTTCCCCGTGATGTATAAATCTTATTGTAACTATGTTGGATACACCTTGACATTTGTTTACATGCTTAGTAAAATTTTGATGCAATAGTAAAATTTTGATGATTTTATCAAAAATAGTGATCAAACAAACCTTCAACAACATCTGCAGTACTTAAACTTAATGTGTGAAAAGTTTCAGAAGCGATGGTTCAGTATTGGTCGAGTTTTTTGTGTACACAGAACTCCATACATAAAAAAATGCTAAAATATGTAGTAGATTTCTTATGTATGGAGTTTTGTGTACACTAAAAACTCGACCAATACTGAACCGTCGATCCTGAAACTTTTCACAAATTAAATTTAAGCATAGCAGATGTTTATTGAATATTTGTGTGATCACTATTGTTTGATAAAGTCATGTAAATTTCACAACTTAGTTTCGGTTTTACTAGCACAGACAAAACCCACACCCCAATGTTGTACAACAAGGGGGAAATCAATGAAATATCATCCATTTTAAATATCCCGTTATTGTAACTATTAAACTAAAATATAACTCTCAAGTAAAGAGTTAAAACTATAATTCTTTTCTAAATCCCTTCTTCACTGAGCATCGCCGGGGCGTCAAGCTAATTTGAAACATTGTTCAAAAAAGAAGTACATACGATAACAAAAAATTTCTATTTTTTCCAAATTCAAAAGTGGTAGGAATTGGAAATTGATTTTTCCTTTTGTTTGTTCCACTTGATGCACCGCGTTCCAAGATTGTCTACCCAGGAAAATGCTTCTATCTTTGCGAAGGAAATTGGTTCCACACTAAATTTCCTCTCCGCGAGGTTAGCATTGTCTTAGTGTTAGTGTCAGGCGCTCGTCGTGAAAGTGTATTCCTCTTGCAGCTTGGTCTGTTTGAAAAGGGTGCAGTTCCAACAGGATGAGGAAATGACGACCCACGGGCGAGGAAAGCACGGCCAGCCAGTCGTTTGCAAAAGCCTCTGGGCGGCGGAAGCGGGTCAATTAAACGCGCGTGACATTGTCTCTCACAACACGTGGCGAGAGTGTGAAGCAATGGGCTGAAGATGCCGGTTGTCCAAACTGGGCCCAAACCCTTTCCCCGGGGCGTGAATCCAGTGGTTTTCCTCTCCGGAAGCACCGGAAGATGCCAATTAGAGGCCCTTCGCCTGAAATTGTCTAACGCCGTTGAAAGGCCAAACCCGCCAAATGGATTGGAGTGGAGTTGGGTGTGGATTAAGTCGTTAACACAAACGCTCCCCGGCGTACGATGAGAGACACATTTAACATTTTTATCGAAAACCGCAACCGTTGATGACGTGAGTGTGGTTTTAAACTTTGCCCTCGAAATTGCCTGGAAGCATATGGGGGCAATCAACCGCTCGGAAAAGCTTTGGAACTCCATCAGCAGGCAGTGTGTGGAACCGTTAAAGGTCAGTGCTACATACCTCGGGTGACGATAGACAGATTGTTTTTATCTCTGACTACTCCTTCCATGCCCGATGTTGCTCACCAGCGCCGCGAAGATCATATCTAGAGAATGGCTAGAGTAAACCTTTATTTTAACTACCTCCAGCTGCTCATTTCACGCACTGACCGCCGGCAGTAATTTACGACGTTGCGCCGCCGAAAGTAAGTCACTAGGGGAGCAAATCTGACCCACAGACCGATTCTTTGCGCAAAAAAAACGTGAGGAAACACATCCGCGAACGGTTGGATATGTGTGTGCGAGGATTAATTAAAGTCAACAACAAAAACCACTCTTTCACATACTTGAAACTCGGAAACTGAGCCTTCCGGACGTTTAAAGCTTTCGAACAAAAACATCAAACAAAAAACCACCATCTTGACCGTTGCCAAAATAATTGAGTGATGATGTACCGCTTCTCTCCGTACCTGGCAGCTTCTTTTCGTTGAGCAACGCAAGGGCGGCGCAAGTAAGTCGATCTCGAAGTCTCACGCAATGGGTGACATTTGAGGGCAAGGTTGTGTTACGTGCAGGAAAAATGGTCGCCACATTCGCTCGTGGCTCTTTTGCGGTGGGAACTATGCTCATCAGCTGAAGATGCACGATTAAACGTCGGTGTTCCATGGGAATGTTTAAAAAAATGTTTCATTCGGACTAGTATTTTGTTCTCTCCGCTTTTGTTTTCTTTATTTTTTAAATATCGTAAAAACAGTGTTTAGACATTTTACTGCAGTTACTATAAAAATTCATTATTTTTCAATTTAAATATTATATTTAAATTCGTTTGTTGAAGTTATGATTCCTTTCAATTCATTTCTTTTCACTAATGAATGCCTTTCGTGTTTTAATCCATCTTATCAATTGTTTGTATTTCTTTCTTTTTATATTGAAGAAAAGAAATTATTTATGAAATATTTTGATTGAATTTATCATTACAATTGAAAACTAATATACCTATGAAATTATTATTGCGAGGTATCATTTCAAAATGAAAGTACATAAATGTATATGCTGGTGAACAAAATTGCTTTTATGACGTAACGTGTAATGGATGGATTGTGAAGAAATGTTAGTTCCAATTCGAAAAAAACCAAAATCCCTTGTGCGTGAACCTAACCTTTCATCCTACCAGACGGTGGGAAAACAGCGTTCATATAATTTTCAACTAACGATGACCCAGCGCAGGCTGTGAAAGGAAAACAATTATTCGCTAATAGATTTCTCGTTTCGTGCACCGGACGAACACCGGCGGCGGGGTTTCGCTTCTAAGACGCGGGAAAAGCTAAAGGAAAACCTGTTGGAGCCTGGAGGTTTTTTTCTCCAAACTTTAAAAATCATTTCAATAAACACCAACAATTAGTGGGGCGTACGCCTTGCCGAGGATTATGTTTGCGTATCCAATTAGGAAGCGATTATGCGATTTCCATCATTTTGGCTCACTTTTCATCTTTGCGAAGGGCTTTGGCTTTGCAGTTTGCCTTGAGGGCGCCAAGAGAGCCCTAATGCGCGCAATTGTTCTGTAATTGTTTTCCTGCCATTCAGCGAAGGCGCTCGTTTGCGACACAGCGTTCGTTGTTTGGTTTTTCACTTTCTGTTGTGTCGGTTTTTTACCCCTTTTTTTGTCTTGTCGGTTGGTTTTGGGGGAACTGGTTTCGATCCGGTGCGCCCAAATGCGCGGGAATCTCTGCTTCCGGAATGTTCCCTACGACGACAACATACACACACACACTCACATACGGAAGTCATTTGCTCCCCTCAGTGGCAGCCTCAATGTCAAGCGGAGAGGGCAACCGGTGCCACTTCAAAAGGGTCCAAACGCGTTGCTAAACTCCCAACGATGGCTTTATGGTAGTATCCATTTCTGCTCGTTGGCGCTGGAAATCGAGCGCATCTGTTTATGGTCTGGCGCGCTCGGGAAAAAGGAAACCGAGTCCACTCAGCCGTCGTACCTACCACCCGGGACCCGGTGCCGGTTTACCCTCCTTTTAGGATATGCCTCTTCGGGTCGTCGCATCTTGCTGCATGCTTCTTCGGCTCCTTGGCGCGCGGCCCCCTGTGCGCCTGTTTATGCTAGCTTTTCTCCGCCTCTTTCGAGGCCATCAAGTAACCGGAACATACTTCCGTAATTGAAGTGGTGGGCCGCTGCTCTACCCTTCTGCAACGTAAGTGTGCGTGCTTCAGTCGGCTGGAAAAAAGGGTGTTGTAGAGCGCACGGTCGTGGCACAACAAGATCGACCGATCCCGCCGAAGCACACGCATTCGGTTACCCATCAGTGAAAATAAGCTTCACTTTCTTCCCCCTCGATGCGCGGTGCACGCCAAAAGGGGCGAAAAGGGCCGGCTCACAATAGGGCGCCTCGTTTTTTCCCGCATTCGAGAAAACGAGTGCGAAAGTAATTCATGGGAGCGCCGAAAACGTGGAATCAAACAAAGCAAAACAATGCAAACACATTTTAATTACGGCGGCCCATTATGTTTTTTTTTTTTTTAATAATGGAAGATGCTGCGGCAAACAACAAGCCCGAAGGGGGGGTGCTTATTATGGTTGGATTTCCATAATCCGGCTCGGTTCGGAAGTTATGATCCACAATGGTTTGTAAATGGAAAATTGAATGTTTAACTACTTTAAAACCAGTGTAGATGATTCGCATAAACATGCCTTGCGCTAGGGCGGGCTGGGCACAATTGAATATGTTTTCTGCGGAAAACAGGAAAGAAGAGTGACATAACATTATGTTGCTTTCTTTTCCTAACCATTTGAACATTTAATTCAACTTCACTTAAGTTATATCGTAGCAGCTGTTTTCTATTCGTGCTTTTAATCAATAGTGATTCTTTGGTACTTTGTTGTTTTGACATAAATTTTAGTTAGCATAGATCCTAGCATAGATGATAATGTTTTTCAAATTTGGATTTTTTCATTGAAAATAGCCTGTACAAAATATATTTATTGGTAGCACAAAAATAATATCTCCACAGAATAATAGTTTTTCAAAAAACCTGTGATCGATGTAGACATTAAATAGAACTCAGACATTGGGGTTGAAGATTGAAAGTGAAGTAACTGGAGTGCAAAAGTGTAGTAAATCACGTGTATCTTTGTAGTTTAATCACTCTGAAAGTATGTTAAACTGCTTGCTTATGGGCGCAATACTCCGATAAGGCAGCTGATTGAACTCTAGGCGGCGAACCCCGCGCGATTTGGGTGTTCCACATCAATCGGGAGTAGGTGAAGGCAAGCATAAAACAAAACGAATTAAAACAGCATCGCCCAACCAGCACCAGGAGAGATAAAATCTCCATCAAAGCGACACTTTCGCAGTTGCATTTCATTTTTGCGCCACCGAGCCCCGTTCCTCCCGATGAGGCTTCCACATTACGACGGCCCTATGCAGGCCCCGAATTCCAAACAGACCGTAAAATTCCACCGTCGAGAACCCCAACCTCTGCACGTGGGGACGGGGGATGAAAAATGGCAGCAGTTTAAAATTGGAGCTGTACGCGCGCGCACGCGCATTCAGAGCCTTACTTTACCCGTTTTGTTGTTGAGCTGCATGTAGCCTGCGTGCCCATTTTCGGTTCCAACTGCTGCGGGGCCAGCTGGTTCCCCAGCAATGGCGGGGGAAAAGATGGTGCTACCCAGGGCGATCAGTGTCCACGAAGTTCTCGTACCGACCGTGCGGTGACACGATATTGCAAATTTATGCATACTTTCATTACGGGCAGCTGCGGTGGCATGGACCGGTTAAGTCGTGGCCTTTTTCTTCTGCGGAGGACAAGTGCGTGGGCTCCTGCACGCGGGAGCCTTTTGCGCGCGGGTTCTCCACCGACTCCCGACGAATAGGTTCAAGGCGCACGAGTGGCCATTGCGGTGGGACTGAATGTATGCCGAACTGCTTCGAAGATCGGAGAGGGCCTTTCTTAGACTCATGGCAGCAATGTTGCAGTAACTGGATCGAGACCGATGCCTTCAAAGTCTCAACAGAAATCTGTCATCGTTGGTCTTCAGTCCGCAGTGTTGCATCGTCTGAGTGGTTCTGGATTTTGGAGTCTCTTTATTAGCCAAAATGCCAACCTCCATTGAACTCGCATTCCCTCTTGCCAGGCGATGATGGAAATCGAAAGCCCTCGTGTCTCCGGCCGGCCTGCAAATGATCGCGGACACTCACCTCTTCGGTGGCGTGCCTAAATCACCACGTCTGCGCAAGCCAACCGGCACCAGCTCGCCGTCCAAAAGGGACGTTGAACCAGCAAATCCAATTGGTTCTCCGTAAAATCGCTTCCTCGCGGCTTAGGTCTCCCCCTGGGAGGCACACGCACGTACACACACGCGTTTGGTCGTGAGGCAGCTATTTCATACTTTCACTTTCGTGGCGCTCGCGTCCCCACGCTCGTGACTGGACACTCTGGAGTGTTGGGCTCGGGCTGACGTGAAGACGAGCGACCGGATCGCGCTTGCCCGGGCGCCGTTTGACATTTGCAGCCTTGCGTTCGGAGCTCCCGCCTGAAGCCTGGAGGCTGCGCACGGCATCCAACGCGCTCCATTTTTGGACGGCACGACCCAACCGTGGCTGCAGCAGCGAAAGTAAAGCACGACCGAACCGGTCATTAGGCTGATTGAATCATTTCTTCCCACAAAAAAAAAACTTGGCAAAGTCCCGGGACGTTGGTTAGAGCTTTCCAAGGTTTGCTGGAGTTCAAAATTTGAGGCGCTGACAAATGTGCTACCAAATGCGCAGAAGTGTTTGGTTTTGATTCTTCCATACGTTTTCTTCATTTTATTTTTAACGGTCATCCTCTCGTCTCGGATGGAGTCTATACTCTAAGATTTTTTGTCTGCGGTTACATAATCAGAAAACCTAAATTAAAGAGTTGACAACAGTTCCTTGATCTCCAAAAAGTTTGATAGAAACGTGATGGTTGAATTATAGTGATTGATAATTTTTGTAAGTCCTAGCAAAAGGAGAACAGGAAGACCGATTTTATACCCGATGTTTGTAGTAATTAGTGCTTTCAGGAACCAGATGGTCGAGGAGGTAGCATTCTAAGAAGAACGCTCAGTCCGTTAGCCCGCCGTTTTTCTTTCGGAAACGCTACTTTCAATGTTTTCATTGACGTCAAACGTGACCCTCCTGGGTCGGGCTTAGAGTTTCAACTCTAATCAGCTCATCACACGCTCCATCATCACGTGCCGGAGAGAGGCATCGCTGTTCAGAGTCGAACGCATGACCATAAAAGTACACGGTTCGGTCTCAGGTGCGTTAGGTCTGTTTTCAGCCGTCAGGTTCGTGCAGCGCGTCGCGGTTTAGTGTCGCGCGGGTCACTCGGGAGCTCGACGCCCTTTACGGCCCATTAGCACAGTGTGGAAAGGAGTGGAAGAAAACATCCTCCAACGCAAGGGAGCGTGAAAGTGTGAAAACTGATCGATGGATCCGTTGCAAACCGATGGGGATTGTTTTTTTTTCTTTTCTTTATAAGATCGATCTCTCGAGGAAGGCGGGATTAGAAAGTGGTCGGGTTCGTTGTCGGTCGACATTTTGCAAAGACGCCGCGAGTGATCGCAAGGCGATGTCAACGACTTAAGACTTCCGGACCGGGGGACGGATTCGACGGAAGTGATTGTTAACATGGAGTAATGTTTAACCTTGAATTTCTACATATTTTACTCAATTGAAAATGTTAAAACCGTCCATACTAAAAGATTAAGTCCTTCTTATCCTTGAGGAACAACTTTCAAGCATTTTGATCGCGAACGATAATGTCCCATAAAAGCGAGAAGCTATAAAAGTTAATGCACTTTCCGAGAAAAAAAAATGCAATGATTGCGTGAAAAAGCTACTAACGATCGTATTTTTGTGTCAAACAAATAGAAAAATTAGACAAACCCGTAAGGCCACCATGCAGTAGAACTCAGTTGTTTATGGAGCTGACAGGAAGTGTTGAAGCATTTGCTATGTTTTATTAACGAGCAATTAGCATAAATCCGCTAGGTTTTGAAGTAGATAAAAGGTCACCGTGTGGTCCGATCAAAGGCGATATTATAGTTCTAATGATCTTTTTCGTTGTGCGAAAAGCAATGGAGCGCCAGATATAGGTTACCTCAAGGAGGTTTATTGGTGGGTTTTTATCTTGCGGAGGTTTGCGTGAATTCTTCCTCATTCTATCGTTTCACAATGCTCTCCATCGCCTTAAAAAAGAACTCTTGTATTATGGGGTGCCACCTATTTGCCGTCAGGATCCGTCGACTCGGTGTCATAAAGTTGTTCGAGCTCGAGTTGTTGGTCGGTTGAAATTCGGCCACCACCCAATTGGCAAACGGAACCCCTTGCCGGGGGATTTTTTGTTTCGGTGTCAAGCAGCTAATAAACTCGTCTGCAAGACGGTTGCCAATTAGTTTGTTGTGCTGCCCGACGCTCGCTTGTGTGTGCAATAAAATGGGACTCTTTCCCTTTGTGAATTTTCTGACCGATGCTGTTGTGCATCGGTTGCTAAAGACGGCAACTCGCTAGCTCGCGGTTGACAGGATTGCCCCACGGAAACGTATGGAAATAGTTTATGGACATGTTGGTAGGGAGTATATATTCCGCGCGCTCTACGGGTGGGAAATCGCGGTTGAACGTTTAAAAAAGCTGTCGTATTTGAATACACCTTTATTGGTGCCTTACCACCAATTAAAACTTGTCCCAGTAGTATTGGGGAATTGAAGGGACACACCTTTATCGTCCTTTTGCTGCGAACGAATTGGCGGCGACGCGATGAAACGGTGGGCCGTAAAACATATGCATTTGCGAGTTGGATTGATTATCTGTTGGTTTTACATCACAACTCGAGACCGATTAAACTAGCGGGAATCCAAACGAAGACCCAGAAACGCGTGTGCTACTTATGGAGTCATTCGTCTAATTATCTTGCACTTGACATCCGTGCTTCGCATCGTTCACACACGCTGTCGCCATTCAGTGAAATCGGCACGAACAACTAATAAAACATACTTTTCATTTCTAACCCCCTTTCGGGCTGTTAGAGCATTGGAGGTCTTTAGTTTATATTTTATTTTCCATTTATTGTTGAATTCTTCATGCTCATTTCACACATGTTCGCCCATAGTTTATGCAATACGGTCTGTCGAACGTCACAGTCGCACGGCAGAACATTCCGAATGAAATATGAGCCCGTCCCGAAACATGCTGGCGTGCTGACCTGATTCGATTTGAATTTCAATTCAAATGCTACCGCGAAGGGGGTACCTACATTTGTTTCTCGTTTTATGCATTTATTGCTTTCCTGTCAACAGAATGACTGCCCCCGGACTCGGTCCGTTGGGTTTTCAACGTACTTTTTCGCGTTGCGTTCTGTTTGAAATATGTTATCATTCGAACGCCACGTCGTCGTTAACCCACTCAGAACGGGAGCAGCACCTGTCTGGATAAAGTGTGTAAGGTTTGCCCAAAGCAAGGAAGAGTTGGGCCGAAAGGTGAAAAAGAAAGCAATACCAAAAGTGTTAAAATACGAAAACGGGGGATTTATGGTATTTTAGGAAATGTTATACATCAAATCAATACTGTTTTCAAATACCGAATCGAAGTCAAGGTCGAAGATCGATCATTATCGTTACACAAAATCAACAAATTGTGAATCAGAGATTCGAATCACATCTATTACATATGTATTTTACCATTTTTCATACATGAAGTAGTGTGTGCACTAAAAACTCGACCAATACTGAAACGTCGTTTCTGAAACTTTCAAATATTTAGTTTGAGCACTGCAGATGTTGTTGAAGATTTGTTTGATCACTAGTTTTTTTTTATAAAATCATCACAATTTTTCAATTTAAACTAAGTTTCATTAACACAAACAAAACAAGCAACATATGTCAAGGTGTGTCCACCAAAGCTATACAACAAGGTTTATACAACAATGGGAATTCGATGAAATATCAACCATTTCAAATATACCGTTATTGTGGCTATTAAATTAAAACATAACTCTCAACTAAAGAGTTAAAACTATTATTCTTTTATCAATCACTATTCTCAATCCCTAGTTGTTACTATAAATAAGAACAACGTTAATGCAATTAGATATTGAACTCAATAAATAAGATCAATATTTCGTTTTATTACTATGAAAAATTATTCATCCCAATTAATACTAATGATTTTCCCACTTTTATTTTATTTGCAGGTAAATACTTCACTCTTCGAAACTGGTTGCGGGCCAAAATAATTAAACGCCAGTTATACAACAGTATGCCGTAAGTGGAAAACGATTTCCGTACAGTAATTAATTTTTGGTTAGAATTAGAAAATTCGAAAAAAGTTACCAACATGTTTGATACCATTTGTATCGCCAATCAATCGACAACGCTAATCGTGACCCGGGAATAAAAAAAAGGAAAACTGTATGCCCCCTCGGGGCCAATTCGTTTAACCTGTTTACAGCCCCCGCCGAGTGCTGCGATTGTGATCGCTATTGGTGATCATAGGTCGATTTTCAACCACTTTGCTTGCGTCCGGGGCGTAAATTATCGATCGCAGGGGCCCGAGAGCAAAAACGCTCCACCGCAGCTTATCATTAACACATTAGCCTGTCGGGGCGCGCATTGTCGGACGGTGGACGATATTTGGAACCGTATCCTGGCGGGGCGAGATCCGATCGAGGCCAACGCGAGGGCGTACTCCAATCATAAGGACCACCGACCGCTCGAACCCGACCCGATTGCCTCCGGAGTCGGGCGGGGGTCAAAACGCAAACCGCGGTCCCTCCTTGCGCCCCCGATTGATCGTAATTTTCACCTTAGCGTGCAGCATCATCGGCACGGAACAAATGGTGTGCGATAGGGGGAAGAGTCGTGGCGGTTGAAAAATTCACTCATCCCTTCCGGTAGTTTCCAATCCATATCCGCGTCGCAAGGGCGTGGCAGCCGGGCGTGGCCGCGCGTGGAGCCCAAAGCCCGGGGTTCGGGTTGCCGAATGTAGGGTCGGACCTCCCCAATCACGGGCTGCAGCAATCTGGCGCAGGCTCGCCGGACGCCGGTGCATCAAATGCATCACCGTAACGACGAATTTCGACTCCCTCGGGACAAAATCTCCCGGAATGGGAGGAACCGAAATTGGCAGCGGGAGGGGGGAAGTACATACAGTTGGAAAGCATCACAGCAAAAGCGTGACTCGGATCATGATTATGGTCATTAGGTAAACTCTGGCTCACGATTTCGGCGGACGGCGATTTTCCATTGCCGTTTTCCCCCCCCTTCCCCAATCCATCTGGTGGTCTGGTGTGTGTTTGTGGGAGTGTGCGCACATTCGAATAACTCCATTTCTTCGTCGGACCGAAGGGAAGGTCCTTACGGCGGTAGTTAAGAAGCTTCCCGTGTCTGCAAACCGTGCGCTTCGGCTTAACTCGAGCAAAAGAAAGGTAAAAACACACAAGAACAAAAAAAATCCTCCACT
Source organism: Anopheles coustani (assembly GCF_943734705.1). Classification (NCBI taxonomy): domain Eukaryota; kingdom Metazoa; phylum Arthropoda; class Insecta; order Diptera; family Culicidae; genus Anopheles; species Anopheles coustani. The sequence goes on along the minus strand of NC_071288.1, from coordinate 43,973,337 downwards.
GCAATATGCATCTACCCTTCCAATGCATCAACTTTAGTACAAGTAAAACTGTTGGCGGAGGCTATAGACCAAAAATTGGAGCAAGAAAAATGAGTTTTTGGAGGTCTTGTCCCGAAACTATTTTGAAAATAGTCTATTCAATATTATTTGAATAACCATTCTTTTTCTTAGAAGGGAAAAATATTAATATTAATATGTTTTTATTTCACTTCGTTTATTGGTTTTCGCTCGTTTGCAGACCAGGTCTTAGTTTCCTTCCAAATAATCCTTTTTTCCAAATAATCCATTTTTTTTTCTGAACACTGGTTTTCTTTAAATTAAATTTATTTTTACCTTTTTTTTCTCTAAATGGTGAACCATCGATAACCATCCGGAGGAGTCCATCGAGAAAAGACTTGATCGATATGTGTTCTGAATTTGCAATTGAGATATTCCAACCGACGCCGCCGGGCAGAGATGGAAAGGAGGTTCGTTGGTTGGTTCGCCAATTCGTTATCATGTTTCGATGGGTGGCTTCCACTGGTCTCGCTTCAACGGTACGACGTTCTTGTCAGAAAGTGGCGTGTTGTTTCGTCGCTGTGTCCAGGGTATGTGAGGAAGCACGCGACTGAATCGCGCCCGGGTGGATTAGTGAGCACAGGGAGGGGGGCCGGGAAGACTGTCCTCCTCAGAAACAAAAGCACTCGATCGATCGATCGATATGTTGCTGTAGCGCCTGCTGCTTTCTTCTCCCGGGGGGCGGTTCGTGATATGTTTTGTGTGTCCGAACCGACGACATGATATTTAGTTGTGCCCGACCGCATGCGCATGATTAAACGGGAAATGAATGGGCGGGGAGAGGTGGAAAACTCCTCCTGCGAGCGGACATGAAAGCAGCAGGCCACACGTGCGACTGCTGACCTAATTTTTATGCTGTGAGACCGACCAGAACGCGGGCTGCCTTCCGGACAAGCTGACGGATCGGGAGAAGTTCAAGGTTTGCTTTAAATTTCTGGCAGTTTTTTGTTTTCGTTATGCACTGTTGAGGTAAGAGAAAAGTGCTCGCAAACCATTGCAAGATGCTGGATCCTTTCGGGGTTGCGGTTTTTCGGGTGCGCCGTCGCGAAAAATGTCGTGATGATCGTATGTGACCCCGTTTTGGGCGCTTTAAAAAAGGGTCCCCCACTTGAAGGCACGTCTAGCGAAGGCGAAACACAGGGCAGATGAAAGACGAGTTAAAAGGAACCCAGACTCGAACGAAACAAAAACTAAAGGAATCGCCAGAAATGGAAAAGAAAATAGCAAGTCGCCGGGTTGACCCAATAAGAAGTTTTTCGAGGAATTTGCGGTAAACCTTGGACGACGATGGTGTGTGCGTTCTTGGCGTTTCCTCCACGCGCAGCGCGGTGGAAGGTGATACTTCAAAGTACTACGTGACGTTCGGGACCGACGATTGGCGCTTTGGTTTTCTTTCACTGTGTCTCCGTTCGTCCGGAAGATCAACAGTTAGGCAAATATCGCAAGAAGGCAGTGACCAACTGCGCCACCCCTGGGGTCGATGTTACGATCCGATCAACAACCACCAGCCCTATATGGGACGGGGAAGGAAGTCGTCTCATTGGGGTTTGTTCCATCCGAAAAGGAATCCCTCCCAAATACCGACTGTGGTGGTTCGCCACACACACTCTTCAAATAACACCTTTGCAAAAGCAGAAAAGGCAGCAATCACAATCTGGATGGAATTTTCGCCAAGCGATATATACCTTAGCTTCTGACCTACATATATATATTGGAGAGTAAAAACGAAAAATAGATCACAGGGTTGAGATCACGTCCCGTTTGCAAAAAAAAAAAAAAACTCATCAACTACACCCTAACATACTGTTTACGATAGTCACCGATTTTTTTTACGAACCATACTAAAACGATTTGTTTTTTAACGTCACAGATTTATTTCTTCCCACCAGCTTCCCTTTTTTCCTTCGTCCAATTTCGCACCGTGATCTGTCCTCGGGCGGATTTCAGTTCGTAGGGAAGAAAAATGTCCGAATTCTCGGGCAAAGTTTGTCGCAACGATGAAAGGTTTCTCCTTTCCCTTTTTTGTTTTTGCATGGCCAATGGTGGGAAAGTCCCAGCACCGATTGCGATTGATTAAGTTTGAAAATCATCTCCCCAATCAACAGGAAGGAGGTTTCTTTTGCCAAACCTTCAAGGAAAAGTGTGTCGGCATATTGAGTCGATTAAGAGGTAAATCTGTTCGAAACTGGTAATTTAATTTTTGTTTTACTTGTTTTGGTTTTTGCTTGCCTTTCTTTTTATCGTCCGCGTTTATCGTTGGACGGGAAATTTAGAAACATATTTTCGCAACATTTTCACTCTTGACTTGTAATGAAGGCTGATAGGGAAGGTTTTTTACTCCCATGTCAGATAAAAGGGATACTTGGGGTGGGCTGGGAATTGGGATAAACGAAATCGGAACCATTCGGTCAAGGTGTAAGTTACTTCAATAGGTATTGATGCTGCCATTTCCGCTCGAAAATGGAGGTAATCGGAATAAGTAGCCGATTGTGAGGAGTTTATATAATGTGCATATCAGTATGATTTCTCTGGCACATTTAAAGTAAGCCTTACTAGTTTATTGAAACTCTCCAGTAATAAGGCAATTATTTGAAGCTAAATTTCGACTCAAAAATATGATTCCTTGGCGGTGCAACCTTTTGCTTTGAGTTATATTTTATAATGTTTTATTTAGAATTAATAGAACGAAATTTTACTTTTTCGTTGTTGTCTTTCACTTTCAACGAGATAACTGTAGAGTACCGACCGCAAGGTGTGTTGTCCCATTTTTGTTGTCCTTATTATATACCCTGCGGGGTTTCCAAGATGAAAAAATTGCTAATCATCGACTTTTTCCTTTCCGACGACGGCTCGCAAAACTGGAACTATCTCTCCAGCGGCGTTATTGTGCTCTGTGTTTCTTATCGAACCCAGCGCCGGCCGAACCCGGACTTATCCTACACACCCCGTTTTAATTGAAGCGCCTTTGACGTGCGTCGCGAAATAGCAAAACGAGTAAAAAAGAAAAATGGCGATAAAATGTGGAGCATTGTGGACGCAGTTTTTCCGCAGCCTCCAGACGGCCAACCGAACCCGAGCTTGCGCGCGATAGCGATAATGAGAGAAAGGAATGTACCGTCCCCGACGAGAAGAAGAGACCTGTGTTCGCCGAGAAGATAATGAAATGTGTGAACAAAGTTTTCACTTTTTATAATTTCCATTTCTTTGCCGTTTTGCGCGGAAAACACAATCCGACACTGACACCTTGGGAGAATCCGAAAGGCGTCGGATGCTGTGGGTTGCGTACACCCATTAACATACTCTTAGCCGCTGCCGACGGACGAGTCACTTTCTTTCGCGCGGGCAGGGCTTTTCCTCGGGGCGCACACAAGACCAGACACACGGCGACGGGCGTTCGACGATGCTACGGAAGCAGGAAAAACGGAAAAATCAGTTCAATTGCCGACGATTGCAAACAATGGCGCCGACAGCCATCTTTCGCTGCAACTTCTCACCCGTTTCTGCCAGCTCAGATTGGGTTTCCTCCTTCCTCTTTTTCGTCCTGCATTCACTACTTCACAGCGAAGTAGAAGTGTGTTTCTCTTTCCTTCTATTTGAACACTCCCGGTCTCAATCGGGGTTTCACTATATTTGAATTTTGTTTCGCTTTCATAAACTCACGCCAAATTTCTCACCGCTTCGTGTTTGCATTTGTGTGTCGGGATGAAAATTAGCTGTAGAAATCGTGGGCGATGCAAGTTGCCAAAATAAATCGCTCGGTGCGAAAGTGTAGCACATTCATAATTTGTTTGTCAAACAACAACACACCGTCGCGTGCGAGTTGGATTGTGATCGAACACATACTCTGTTTCCACTTTTTATTTTTATTTTCGTCCATAAACATGAATAAATGTGTATGTCTTTTCCAATTTTAATGCATGCATGTTTTGTCTTTTCTTCATGTTCACTGCTTACAAAATGAACACCCCAGAACGAACGGTTTAAAGGCATTGAGTTTCAAAACAGTGTTCCTGGTTTCACACGGCGGTATCCTGGACCGAAGTTGACGTTTCGAAGAAGCTCAAAGGAAGAAGAGATCTTGCAAAAGCCTTCAAATTTCCTTCCCAATGCAACATCTGCATCTCGTGCAGCGAAAACGTCGTTTCCGCCAACCAAACGGTTCCCTCCCTCCCGCCATCGTAGCGTTCGTGCAGGGAAGAAAGCGTGTGAAACTCACACATACAACTATACAGCCCAAAATTATGCTCCAGGTCTGCACAAAAAAAAAGACACCAACTCCGGCGGTTGGTGTTTGTATCCTCGGTTTTCGGGTTCGGTTGGTGTGTCCTTGTGCCGCCCCGAAAAACTGTTTCTTCCGAGAATCGCCGCACGCAAAAGGATTAATACTGAAACAAAAATCAGCAAAACGAAATTGGATTCAAATTATGTACGATTGTCGGTCGGATACGGTCGGATTAAATCTGTGTTATAATTTTTGCCCCGCGTTGTTGTTTTTTGTTGGTTTATGATTCCTTGAAACGGGCTTTGGAAACCCTTCTAGGTGCGCCTTTACTTGGGGCCAACCTTCCAACGCTGGTGTGTGGCATCGATGTTAGGGGTTCCTTAAAGAAAAAGCCCTGCAACATTCGTCTCCCTCCCTTTTCTCCGTGCCAACATGCCACCCAGCGCTGCCTCGACGTTCCCCGGGAAGCACGTTAGCTTATTTTTCTTGGAATTCACATCCTGCTTTAGTTCGGTGAAGCTTAAAAATGTGCATAAAACGGTTATGTTGGGGCAGGAGAAATAAAGAAAAAAACGCCTGAACATCAAGAGGTACTCATGTATCATTGTGGCATACATACACACACAACCATACAGGCATACTCCTTTGGAGCACTCGTGTTCGCTCTGACACGAATGTAGCATACTTCAAGGGCAGGGTCTCGTTGGATGGGGTGCTGCATGCTGCTGCAATGGGGATGGTGAGGGGGGAGGGTTTGGGTAACGAAAGAGTTGCGTGCGGCAGATGCACATGGCGCACAAGATGGCCAGGAAAAACATTGAGGAGAGTCGTTCGGGGGGAGTTCATTTTTTTTTTAGCTCCTCTTCTTATTCGGTAGGATTAGCAACTGCAGCATGGCAGCATTTTTATGCTGCTTCGTTTATTTAAAAGGTAGAAGAGGCTGCTTTTTGTTTGGTTTGTTGGGTTCCTTTTTCGAGGTATCATAAAACTGACAACTTGCTGCCGCTGTCTCCTCCGCATGTTGGTCAAAGGTGGAGGGAGGTCTCCCTTTTTTGTGAAATTGTTCATGAGATTGCTCTTAACGTGTTCACACATACGTAAGCTCCTCGGAGCGGGTCAAAAGGTCACTGACCACATTGGTGAATCTTTATGCGGTTTCTCGATTTTACGTGGGACATTACAGGGTTACAGTTGTGTACATGCCGTTACCATCTATAACGTGACGTGGGTAACGGAATAATTTGCTTGCATACTAACTGTTTTTCCATTGACTATTCGTTTTATTCACAATAAGAAGTAGAAATTTTAATATTTTTGTGAGCATATGTCGAAAGAGTGAAAAATAAAAAGAAAAGGTTACTTATATTAAGCCGTGTTCACTAGATGTTATGCATAAGGTAATGAGTTTTTATATGGCTTATCCATATTTTTTCTCAAAGGATTAGTCAGTAGACTGCTAGTTGTTTATACAATACAATACACGTTCGTACAATAAACAGGATAGTAAAATAATATGCAATAAAGTACCAATATCAGTAGTGCTTAGTAGATTATTTTAAGAAACATAAACTGATCGATTTTACAAAGCCAACAAAATTGCGCTTCGTCAAAAGCTGATGCCTTAGAGCCAACATGTTTGCGAAAAACTGTTTATAGCAAATTTAAAACTTGGTAGAGTCGTTGGGTTTAATTGATCTCCGGAATTCCTCTCGATTGCCGTGATTAATTTGCAAAGCACTGGACTTCCACCTTGATCGATTCTTTCAGTGTAAGCTTGGGCTGAAAGTCACCTGAACGCCCTTTTAATGATGGCCGGCACTCGCATTAGTTTTCGGTGAAGGTAGGCATTACAAAAATCAATAACCATTATTTCATGTGACGCCGGATTTTGAATATGGATAGCGCACCGAAGAAAAACCATTAGCTCCGACGCGTCGGTCCCTCGTCTGATCATTAGGAGAGCATTCTTGGTGTCCAACTTAGGAATGATCCTTTACCGTCCAGTGTGCGTGCGGTGGAGAGTTTGTCGGGGTACTATCCATTTAGGATCGCTGATGGTTTCTTTTTCGTTCACTTGCCCGGTTCAAGGTTAGCACAAATCAATTCAAGCTCCCGTCCCGCTGGAGTAGAAACGTCGCCGTCCGGGCGTCCAAAACCGCGCGCCAAACATTAATTATCGATTCAGGTCACATCGCATATCGCATTCGACAAATTCGGCGCAGTCACCGTCCGATGGCTGGTAGCCCGAAAAGGGAACGAGATATTGACTTCATTCGTTCAGTCCTGGCGTCGATTGGTGTTACCTTTTTTTATTCCTACAGTCGTTATTATGGTCGTGTGGTGTTCGGTAAGGACAGAGCAGCCCTCCAGGCTGTTTTGAACCGTATCCGGAAGAATCCTGCCGTTGTTTGAAACCCTCTCTTGAAGGTCAGCGTGGCTATCCGATACGATCGGAGGATCGCTCGGAGGAAAGGATCATTCAATCTTCCACGGTCCGCCGCACCAGATTTGATGTTCGTGCCTAAAGGAAGTTAGTGTCGGACTTGGGCTGAATGGGGCACGATAGAACAAAACCCAAGAAAAACTGGTGCACGAAACAACGTATATCGCTCAATCCCTGCGCGGTGGGAAGAAGCATGAGATTTGAGCATATCGATATGCGCGAACCGAAGCGGCCCGGTGTATGGCATACTAAAACTGAAATATCATCCGGTGCTAATCTAGCGAAGGTGAAACATAACGACGACCGTGACCACGAGGAGTCGGGCGGATCGGACGCCCTTCGGACGCAGGTGGAACTTCCTGCGCGCGTGGTGTCAAACTCGTGAGCACCTTGCTGAGGTACCAGAGGCGCTTGCCGCAACCCAAAAGTCGATTAGGACGTTGGACGTTGGAGGAGGTGTTGCCATTGTTGCTTCCCCAGGGTCACCTCAGGGATAGCCGGTGTCGGTTGGGCGCGATACACAAACCTCGGGATCAGAGTTCTTTGGAGGAGAAGAAATAAAACCATTAAACCGATCACTCCAACCTGTCACTGGGTAATTAGATTTTAACCTAATCCATACGGCGATCAAGCGCACTCTTCCATATAGGGGTGACGCTCGGATTTAGGGAGGACTCGAGCAATGACCACAACATTACCAGTCCAGCGTCGGAGCGCGGGCACTAGAAGCTAAATCTAATTGACAAACCGATAGAGGGTTGGATAAAAGTATTTTCATCCGTCATTTCCTGTCCCAGCTGGAAACGGCATCAGAGAGCGCAGCATGATGCGCTCGTAATCGACAGAAGCCCTTGGGATATAGACAACTAACACAGTAACTGGTGTGGTGTAATGAAGGGTTGTACCTTTTCGAAATAAATTTAAATTATTTTACTCTTGCATTGGTATGTGCTGGTATATGAAGGTTTTGAGCAGTCATTCCCCACTTTACAGGGCTGTTTTTCTTTGGGCGATCGAAACGGTGTCAAAAAGTTCTTTCTAGGTTCTTTGACACGTCTGACACTGGTACGGAACTTAAGTGCTGAACGGTGTTTCTTTTTGGACATTAAATTTGTTTCATCAAAACACCTTCTCATACCCTGGCCAGATATTCTGAATCGTAACGACTTGAAGCCCTTTTCATTGCTCTCAATAATGAGGCTCCGGTCCCTTTTCACAATTCTCGACTGATTTTATGAAGATGCGCATAGTCATTGTTGGCATTTCTTTAAGTTTCCCCCACAGTATATTCTGATTCCGTTGGAAATTGTTTGGAGTACTGCATCGTGCATAGAAAGCCAAAACAACTTTTCGGGATACATCGACTGTCTGCATTGGGGCGAATCCTCGCAAGTCTTGGGATATGAAAGAGCCATAGCTGAAAAAGAAAACAAAACTCCAAAGAAAAGGGAGCCAGTCCCTTAAAATTATGTTTATATTTCTTTAACGATCAGTTCCCGTCCTTATGCGTCCGTCTCATATGTGTGGTGTGCAGTGGAAAGGTTTTTCAGCTTGGGAGGAGAATGCTTTTCCTGCGTCGGGTTCTTGTTTTTCTTTTATTATTGTCGATCATCAAACTGCAATCAAAACGAAAGGTGTGATTCGCTACCAACGACGCCAGGTCCTCCAGGGGTCCATGGATTTATGGTGGGTCTCGGATCTTCACAGTGAGCAAAGAACGGAGCCGGTGTGAAGTGGAATTCCTCAGCCTCAGCCGTCTGTTCTGTGATTGAATTAATTTTCACTTTTCTCGCTATCTCCCAGAGACTCCTCCAGTCTCTTGCGACGCGACTCTACCTTGTGTGTCGGTCAATGCATGTTGTTGTTGATGCGCGGCGGAGATTCTCAGCTCACAACAGCTGTGTGCAGTGGAGTGCAATGGCCCAGCAGCGGAGATCGCACTCGTCGGCAATGACCCGCGTCCGGATTGACGTGAGCCACGAACTTTCCCGATTGCTGCTGCGACGCTTGTGGCGGATGTGTCGCCGGCGAGTAGCGGTGCCCCTAATGCGTATTGTAGATCCACTGTAGATGGCGTGCGACTGCCGCCCAGCACAACACTGGGTTCAATTCAACTGTTGTTGGTCTGACTGACTGCAGGAAGCCGGCTCATCCGGCGACGAGACCTCTCGGTTTCTTGATTTATGACTTGAGTACTTTCTCGGGTTAATTTGTTTTTGTTAGTTACGATCTTTCTTCTCGCCGGTTGTCCTGCTGCGTTTGGAGAACGGGCTCAATGAGCCATTGCTTAGGGGTCCACGGTTAAGAACCGACCGCTGCTCCATCAGCCAGTGTTTGACGGCCACTATGATGTAGCACCCGGGCCGTTGTAAACTTCTTTGTATAGGCTCGTATCTCGCTCTTTCTCTGTGAAGGCTTTGCGGGTGCCGAAGATAGGAATCTATAAAGTGAACCATGTTGAAATAGAAGCAAAGTTTAGATACGATAGCCCGATGGAGAATAGTTTGCCGACCGAAAACGCTTCTAAGCTAGGGAAATATTTCACCAGGCTTTGGGGTTGGCCACAATGTAGTCGAATGATAATTAACCTTCGCCTCCGGGATTGTGGAGGCCGCCGGGAGTTCCTACCTTTGTGTGTGCCTTCCTTTTGACCCACTACACCTGCAGGTACAGTTAGAAGGCCACGCTCTGGCTCGGTGTTTGCGGGACGTGGAGCTGTATAAGTTTACAAAGTCGAGTCGTTCCTTATGCGAACATGATGTTGTCAAGAGCGTTCGTAAGTATGACTTGTGGTGCTTTCCGTCATATTAATTTGTATTTAGTTGCCCATTTAGAAAGCACCTGGCAGAAGTTATATCCCCCGCGCATTGCCTTCCATGGGTTAAGCCCCTTGCCGGAGCCTGCTCTACTTCTTCGAGTGTGGTAATAATTTCGTAAAGATGATGGAAAAGCCTAGACGAGGCCCTAGATGTATTACCCTGGAACGTACTAACCACCGAAGGGAACGGTTTTAACTGGAACAGCAAGCATATGGTAGAGGCCCTTCACTATCGCGCACGGCGGTCGTCTAGCGCTCTTGGAGGGCTTTTAGGATCTCACCGGACTCTGGAAACTCTTTACCGGTAGTTTCCCAGGTCGCGTTTCCTCGCGCGTCCATGATGGCGAACTAATTGTGTATTTTCCTATTCACAATAAATTAACATTATTTATGGCCTTCTCTCCCCTTCTTGCGCATTACTTCGCTTCGAGAATTGATGTAAAACCTGTTACAGCTCTCACTCCCCATCGCTCCCCCGGGTTTGGATGCTGTCATATATCGCTACGCCGCATTTCAAACGGAAGGTGCCGCAATTTCCCGGAATTGTCGCACCATCGCCGCCGTCGAATGCACGCGAAAAGGTTACGAAAGATTTCAACATCTATAATGTGCTGGTCGTGCGGCACCTTCCTTGGTGTGTTTGTGTCTGCTGCCGACATTAATAGTAGGTGCCAAATTGGCGCTCGAGGGAAGCAACGATGGGGCCGCACTAAGTGGCTTGGAACCACTCGGTCGGTCCGTCTGTTTCGCAGGTCGTTTCAGAGTACGGATGTATGATGTACGATTGGTATTTGCAATCGATTCGTTAGGGTGCAGCATACTCCTCCAACAGTCTTGCGGGGGAGCGGGAGAAAGGACCAAGTAAAAAAAAGAGTAAACCAACTAGACTCAACCCCATGATGATTCCCTTTTACTTTCAATTACACACCGAACGGGTCTGGAAAGGCGAACAGGTTTCGCCTAGACGCACCCGTAACGAGACTCCTCCTGCTCCTGGGAGCTTTGGGAATGGCGGGAAACGCTAAAACTAACATTACGGTTGATCGCAAAAGATCGAAAGCATATTCCGCGTTCGAATTGAATCCTACTCGTCGCCCCCTACGGTAGCGGGTCCTGCCTTTGGAGCACAAACATGGAAGCTGGGAGTTCTGCAACTCCACACGAAAAAAACTGAAAAAACACCACGTGCACACCAGCCTCGACAAAGACGACGGTGGACTAACGAAAGAGTTCAATAGGAGGGATTGTGTGTGTATGTGGGTATTTCTATTTCTTGCTTCCTCGAAGCCACACCATGGAAAATTGCAAACTACTCGCAGGTTTTACGCCACCTGAACGTGCGGAGTACACACCCTACGAGAAGGTGGACAAGGGGAGTAGGAGCGCAACCAGTGTAGACTGATGCGAATGGTGATGGTTGGTGTGGCGAATTCATGCTTGAAATTACGGTTTCACCTATATCTGTTCCCCATCTGCGAGTGGACGGACGGCCCCGGACAAACCGGTTTTCCCTCCATGGGCGGCGGTGGCGGCACCCTCGTCTAGCCTAGGCCTGAACTCCACCAAAGGGAGAGGCTCCTGCCCGCTGCCCGCCTCTCTGAGTGGCTTGGCGAACGCGATCGTTTAGCGTGCCAAAGCCGGCACAACACTACACACGATCTTCCCCGATGGGTGCGCGCGGTTGCCATGGAAAAACACATGACCAATCGGTGCGCAAACGGTGGGCGTCCGTAGTCCGCGCGACTCCAGCCGGCCGGGTAGTCATCCCCGGTGATCTTCCTGTAAGAAGCCTAAGGCTATAGCGGGGAGCCTTTAAGGCCCCCTCAATGGTGCTAATCGATCGTCAATGAATCGGTTGTAGTTAGACTCTTGGTCGCACTTGGAGCTGGTCGGTCTACTGATGTCTAGGGCTTTTTTGTTTTCCGCCTTGTTGTTGATGTTTGTAAGAATGTTCTGCATGCTGACCTTTGCTAATTATCTCCATCTCATGTGCGACCGGTTCGCAGTGGCGGGCGCTGTTAGAACTTGCCGGCGCACGGTACGCGCCTGGGTTTCTTAATGACGGCGAATGATGAATATATGCGCACATCGATTGATAGATGGCCGTTGCCGTTGAACTTTGTCACCGGATAGATTTGCACTGCGCGGCTTAGTGAACGTAGGGGAAAGTTGTGGCAAAATGCTCCGGTGGGGCAAAAGGCACCGACACTTTTTACACAGAAGTAAGCCATATGAACCATATTGAAGTTGTAGAAAATGTTGATAACCGTAACTAATATATTATATGTGTATATGTAGGGATCTGAAATAAGGTTTAACAAAGAAACCAGAATATAGCTAATTACATCTGGAATGATGCATGATTTCCCAACGAAGCTTTTAGCCGCTACAAATGTTGAAATGAAACATTGCGATCAAGCTTACATTCATCAAGTACCTAAATTTGTTACTTAACGAATGATGCAAAGAATTGGATTCGTAATTCTTACATTCTGGTCGTGAAGAAAAAACGAAAGCATCCTCATCAGGGTGCAATTTGCATCGATTACACCGACTTATGGATGTTATGGAAAACACTTAAGATTTCAGTATGATACTGTTCCAGCTAAATTAACTCCTGGCTGTACGAGTCGTGCATCCACAACACACACATTATTTATTGGTGTTTCTTATTGAAATCTATGAGTTAAAATTCTTTCAAACAAAATGATTTTTTATTTGAAGTTGGAAGCACATTCAACTAGATTTCTTGACAAAGTCTGTCTTGTGTTGACATTGAAGACACTAAAAAAATATCATGTTTCGATTAATACGTCTAGCTATCAAAGGCGTGCGTTTTTTCCCAATATATGGGTCATTTTGACCTCAACTATGAATACGTGTGGTAAAAAGTGCTCTTAAAAATCGTTGTTTTAAAAAAATTCTAGAATCAATCTGTGGGGTTTATTAAGGGGGGTATATTGCCTCACATAACCTTCCTAAGAATAGTCCGCGACAGCCGAGCGGTAGCGCCGGTTAGAAAATCGGCCCATGAGCGCCGGGGCTCACCACCTCGACGGCGTGGGTTCGAATCCCAACCGAGACCGGACCCCTCCCCTGTACGAGAGGACTGACTATCCACGTACAACAGGGAAACAAGTCTCGTAAGCCCTTAACGGGCAGGCATGACTAAGAGGTCGTTACGCCAAGAAGAAGAAGAAGAAGAATAGTAAGCGAAGAGATCGTCACACTGAGGTTATATCGGAACGGTTTTAGAACCACGGAACTACTTTTCTGGCAAGTTCGTCCGCTTTCATTTTGATGAGAAATTATAAATAGTGTCTGTAGTGTTTGGTTTTTTTTTTTCTGAAAAATATATCTCTTTCAAATAACTTCTCTATATCTTTTTTTTAAATATAACGTTAAGACATTGAGACTAAGACTTAGGTCTAGGTTTAAGTGCTGGTAGGTGTCAAACCTTACTCCTTTTGCGAGTAAACTTTCGAGCCTGAGTTGTGAGTGTTGTCACTTGACATCGTGTTAGTGTCAAGGAACAGCCTGATGAGTCTACTAGCGCCGGATCTCGCTTCTGCTTACAATCTCGTTCCCCTTGGCGCGCGCCGTCTCTTATCCTACGCCATAAAAGGGGACGACATTGAAACTAGCCGCCGTCGGCGATCGTCTGTCCAGCGTCAAGAGCTCGTCTTCCACCGCTCAGCCCGAGTAAGACAATATCCACCGCACCGGGTCCCACTTGTTGTGGTTTGTAATGTCAGCAGATCGGGTCCGTCTTCGTATCAACCGCACGGAACGTGCTATCCTTTTATGGTACTGGGCCGGTTCGTACGACTCTGGTTCACGCAGAATCGTGTACCAGACACCGGCGCAGTAGTCGCGCTAGAAGCAGGAAGTGAAGCTCTAAATGTCCGCCAACGATGACGGGGCTTGGTTGAGTTATGATGCCACGGGCTCAACGGGGACTAATGTGTATAATCCAAGGACCGGCGGATCACGCTCCGTTCGAACTCGCTCCGGCACCATCTCTTGAACGGAAAAAGGTGTGAAGGATTCCCCCGTTCCCGTGTTGCCTGCGGGTGGTGTGTCGCATTGGATCTTGGAGCTATCTGTACCTCTCCCGCTTGTCTAGGCTTTTGGGGTCAGTCCGCACTCCACGTCCCCGATGGTTCGTTTAAACGCCCAACACCACCCGGGCAGAAAATGAAAAATAGTTCCAATCCATGATATATCAATTAAAAACCGTCCGTCAAATGCCTGTGCAGCATCAAACGCCCGCTCTTTCTCCCGCACATCGGTCGGTATCTCCGATCATCGCTGCATCGGATTTCATCGCGCCCGCTCGGTCCAATTCCTGCTGGATCCGTCGTGGAGATAGGATTTCGCCAACATGCTGGGCGCGGTGCACGTTTTTAACGTTCGTTAAGGAGAAAAAAGCCTGCCCAAAAAGCGCTCGTGGTGGGCGCCTTTCAAATCTAACCTCCTCTCCTGTTCGGCATGTTCGGGAGGAAAAGAAGTAGTCCGACGCCGTGGATGGATACATTTCCCGTGCCACAGCGTGCCATAAAGCCGGCGTGCGTTTTGTTGCGTGCCCGCGGGCGATGTGCGCTCCGGTAATTAATCGATATCGGTTTAGTAGATCACACCAGCGCGCCGCTCATCGGTAGCTCGATCGAGCGTTTTTGATCGCCTATCCTCGCGCTATCGATCGATCAATCCCTCCTCTCCGGTGCTGTTGATGGTGATGATGGTCCAAACGCGTACTACGTACGGTTGTCCGCGCGAAAGCCACCCAAACGGCAATGGTCCGGCGAGAAAGGTCCGGCATAGATTTGAGGCTTTTCCACACCGACCGTTCCGGTCCACCGCAGGGTTTTCGCTTGCCTTCGCACCCTGGACGACAGGAGGCTGTGAACACCGCGCATCCGATAAAGCTTGTAATTAACGAACGCAGCAGGAGGAAGCGGCAGATAAGGAACAACTTTCACATTCACGGGCCAAAAGATCGCGCACAGCGGGGCGGGGCAGAGTCGGTACTGAGTAGTGCTGAAAGCTGCCAACGGGAGGAAAATAGTCTGTGGGAAAAGGGAAAATGTTCGTGTTTGTGTGTGTATAGCGGGATGCGGGAAAGTCATGGCAATGCACGTTGGTGCAAGCGTTTGATAGGAGCTAACGAAAAATGACTCCGCTTCATCAGACCATCATCACTCTCGATCTCTCTCCCCTGGACACACTGATCGGTCGCTTCCGTAGGACAATTTTCTTGCGTTGGACCAGTTTTGACCACCAGCCTCTCCGGCACCCCCGTGTCCGGAGGATCTCTTCGTCGCCTTCGCAGAGATTGAATATTTAATCAGCATATTGCAGACACTCAAGCAGATACCGACTCTGTCAGCTGGTGTTGATGGACTGGTTCACATCCGGTAGAAACCGTACCGCATCGCACACGGCGGAAAGAAAGTGAAGCATAGGACCGGTGATAACGGGCGTGTACCGATAATGATTTCAGCAGCCTGTTTTAGCCCGCAACTACCTGTTGGGGAAGCGCACATGCTAACGCACTAAAACACGTATTAAAACACGATTAGTTTGTGCAAATGAGACATGGATAGGGAGCAACGGTGATGACACTGGCGAAGGGTTCGCCATTCGTGCGGTTTTACATGAAACGAGTTTAGCTTCCCGATAACGGTTGATTCTCGTTTGTCGAAAGTTGCTTCATAATTTCCCACTGATGCGTTTACTGTCAGTTTTTATCACTTTTCTATACGTTAATTTTTATTACTGTGCGTGCATAATTACATTGAAATGGGAATAATTAATTTGAGATCTCGAACCCGACCAGCAGAGTCAGGTTTCCAATATTTATTAACCACTTTTTAAACAATTAAAGTTCAATTCTGACTGTTCTCGTTCTGTATGTTTAAAAATAGAAATACAAGAAATATTATTTTGCGTTGTTATGCTGTTACGAGTTAAAGTAGTTTTTTGTACATTACTTTGCATTCTTACCGTTTCGATTTACCTACCATAACAGGTATAACATGACTTTCAGTATTATTTGATTCCCCAAAGTTAATCTATTTTCACCTTCTTTTCATTTCGTGTCACCTCTTTATTCATCCTAATTAAAGTGAAGTACATAGTTTTGTATCAATACATCTCAAAAAGTACTGACAATTTTATTGCAATTTTATTTACACATGTTTTCAATGAAACTGTTTCAAAGCTTCATTTTGCCTTTTGCATCGTATCTTGTTTATTTCTATTTGTCTATATTCTTTTCTATTTTGTTTATTTCTCTTATATTTTCAACTGTAATTTTATATGTTTACGTTAAAATCTTATTGTTTCATTTATTATACAAATACTTATCTATTTAAAAATTTTCACTTATTAAAAGTATTTCATTCTTCTATCCAGGCATAAAACGTATCCAGGTTAATTTTCTTCAAATAACAAAGTACTATTTTGCTGTCGCAACTCAGCTTCCCTCTCCAAAGTGCATCGGGGGCGATTTACTACAATGAAATCTAGTGCATCGCATCCTTCCTTCCTTTACTCCATCCACCCACCCACTGCAACTCGGCAGCCACTTTGGATCGGCTGCGAAAGGGTTGGGTGATCGTTTCACTTTTTTCTTTCGTTTTCGCAATAGACGACCCAGACCATTTGTCATAACGTTGTGACAGCGCAGCATAAACCGTTCATTTTTATTGCATCGCATCCGTGTGCGGCTTGCGTGTTGCGCCTCTCGCGCGTTCCTCCCCCCAAGTCTCACGAAGGGGGATAGAGTAAGAGAGTTAGAGCGAGAGCGAGAGTGAGGGAGAGGAAGATGCTGGTTCCAAACCAACTCCATCCCCCGTTTTACACGTTGCGGCATTTGAGGTTTGATGCTTTAAGAAGGCGCTTCTGTCCGACTCGTGTCAAAGGTGGGAGATCGGTTTTGAATGGGGGTGGAAACAAACCTGACCCGTCTTCCTTCTGTTGGAAAAACAGAAAAAACGCGTGAGGGAGCATCTTTTGTGTCGGTCTTATACGGGGGTGGGAAGCGGAGCGGGGGACGAAACAAAGTTATGAACCTTTTCGCCGGTTATCATTATCGCCGATTTATGTCGTTAGCATTTTGTCGGAAGACGTTGTTTTTTTTAATGCTTTTTTGTGTATGTTTGCCATTCTGTTGCTTGTTCTTCTTTGCCTCCGGTGCTTCTGCTTCAATCTCAGACATGTTAACACTTTTCCTCGTCAAGACAACAAGCTATTGACCTCGTTATCTAGTGACCCAGTGCGAACCAAACCCCCTATGCATCCACTGATTGGCCACACACAAAAAAGGGAAATAGTGAAGCGAAGGTGTCATCCCTTTAGCTTTTTCCTATCGTGCAGTTTGTTGCGGAATTTCTCTGCACCTTTGCATGAAGGTACACCCCACCGTTCATATGGGTTCGGTTTTCCCTTTTCATCATCGTGGAAAATTCCCGTCGTGTCATAAGGGAACGATTATTTAGTTCATACTCGCCGTGAAACCGACAACATCCTTCTTTTCCTTCCCTTCACGGACATCGGAGTGGTTTATATCAGCCCCATCCGATCCGCGTTATTTATTTTTCCCGAGTGGATAATGCCCCCATCCCATGCGCGTTCCCTTTTCCACGACTCTCAACCACTTTCGTGCATGGAAAACGCGGCGAAGGCAAATGGTTTGTGACAGTTCTTGTCAGTTTTCTCCTCTAGCCACAGGGTTAGCCACAAAACACTTTCTAACAATGTCGGGGGAACCTCGGGGATAGGAGAAAGAATAGCTTACGGCGTATGATTAATTGCTTTTGACGGGCGAAGCAATTGTTTCTTCACCTTTCTGCCACGGGCAGAAGAAGACGAAGCCGGCAGCATCCGGTAACGAACAGAAGATGTTGTCTTTTGCTTCGTGATTTCTGTTTTTTTTCCTTGTCGCTTGTGTTCGGTGTTGGTTTCCTCTACCATTTTGCAGCCACCTTTGGAGAAGGGTTAGGGGACAGTGTTTCTGTTCGATAAAACCGCTCCCTTCGCTGGGCAGATTGTTAAGTGATGGTGACATTTTTATTACACCTTTCCGTACCACCGCAGGCTTGAGTGCTGGTTGTGTGTGGCGTTTGCAAGATCTTGTCCTCCATTGTACGCGATCACATTATAAATTGTGCCCTTCTGTAGTCGCCGAAGTTGATCCGACCTCACGCCGAGTAACATCTGATACTGGGTTGGGACAGAATGTTTGCAACAATGTCACGGCCGGTGAGAGAAAATGGTCCCATCTTATGATCGATGATCACCAAGAACTTCGAACTTACGCTGTTTTGTGTTGCTGCAGTTTCTGTTTATTTATTGTAGCGTCTCTAGCTTTGGGAAACAAGTGCAATCGATCATTTTGTTCCCATGATTTGTTAAGAGGTTAAGCACTCAGGTTTCTAACAACTTTTTAATTTATCTATTAGACATTTTAGCAAATTTGTTATGCATGGAATTTTGTGTGCAATAAAAATTCGACCAATACTGTAACGTCGCTTCTGAAAATTTTCACACATTAAGTATAAACCCTGGAAAAGTTGTTGAAAATTTGTTTGATCATTGTTTTTCTTTGTAAAATCATTCGAATTTTACATTCCAAACTCAGTCTTATGTACGTTCTCTACACTTCTTGGCAGAAAACAGCACATTGTAAAAATGCACAAACTTGTTATTTGTGTTGCACAAACCAGAGATTTTGTAGTGTTGTATTGAGAGTTTTGTAGTTTTGTTTTTCATTAAACAACATTTATTTGTAGCAATGTCGGGTATTTCGTTAATAAATACCCACATTTAGATACATATACGGATTTTAAAAAAAATTCCAAGGTTATACAGCATGGGCGAATCGATGGAAAATCAATCACCATTTGTTACTGAAAAATGTCATAAATTAGAAAATTATGTCCAAAACTGGATTTCAACCGGTGGCTTCAAGCTAGTATTCAATGAAAGTCCAGATTGGTTAAGTACATGGTAGAACTCAGCAACTGAAAAGATATAAAGATATAAAGTTGTAGATTGGTTTAGTCTTTTCAACACTGACAGTTTAATGCAATTAATCCTCGTGAGGCTCTGAAT
This sequence comes from Anopheles coustani, assembly GCF_943734705.1. Taxonomy (NCBI): domain Eukaryota; kingdom Metazoa; phylum Arthropoda; class Insecta; order Diptera; family Culicidae; genus Anopheles; species Anopheles coustani. The sequence continues at coordinate 43,954,680 of NC_071288.1, read as the reverse complement.
TTCCTAAGGTAAAATGCCATTCTAGGGTGAACCCTGTTGAAGTCTTCTCAATTCAAGTAGATCTGTGCTATCATAAGATGGAAAATCTTCCATTAAAGAGCGCATAACTTTAGGTAGTTTGTTTAAAATTTGCAGAATGAAAATCCGATGTATTTAGATTTTTGACTAATAATAGTGTCAACAAATCGTGAAAAGTGGTCGAAATTAATTAAACTACGCAGCTTTAGGTCTCTCGATCAATTGGCAGGTGCTAGCCCCTGATCCAACTGCAAGAGCATGTCAAATTCCATAGCAATAAACTTGAAAGTCCGACTTGTGCATAACGTTAGAATATTTCAATGACGGCTTCGCCGCGGAAAGCTTTGGAACTTTATTTCTTTGACCATTTTCGTGGAGGTGTTAATGGCAGCACCCTACGCTCTGCTTGTAGCCACTTAAAAGAGCATCAATCCGTATGGCCCACAGCTTTACATTCTTCGGCTCCCCATCCACCTCCCCTCTCCCGTCTTTGGCCGCTTTTTGTGCCACATGAAAATAGCACGTAGGCTGCTGCTGTCATTCTCACTGGATCGATGGCAAATTGATATGGTGGAACAAACAAAACACATGCACTAGCCTCAACAGCTAGAGCTTTTCACACCACCACCTTTGCATGCCTTTGGCCGCCCCATTCCCTCCCTTTTGGAGGTTTTTGAATGCAATTGAATGGTAATTGCGACCTGTCGGTGGATGCATAAATCGTTGCCCCAACGAGCCAACCAACCAACCGATAGGTTTGAACTAAATTAGATGCAACTATTCTCCCGGATGTGCGCGCGTAGGACCGTACTGGTGCGCGGGGAACCTTTCGCGTGGGGTCGTTGACCAGGGAAGGTGGCAGAACTTCGTCTAACAGTGCCATTAAGTGGCGGTAGAATTGCAGATTACGCCCTCGTTGTGATGAACGGGATACATACATACAGCGATCCTCGTGACAGCGATCTTTTCATGTTGGGCCCCATGGGATCTAGATGTACCCAGAACGCCTTTGGTCGATGCGTGTACTATTTGTGTTGATGGTTTTCCATTTGTTTGTATACTCCGCTTGAAAATTGGTTTCGCTTGCTTTTGAAATTCGCAATTGTATTTCCTCCTCCCCAGTGGAAGCGCCTTATTCGATGATAATTATTACTTTCCATTCGCGGTGACAGCAAAACGTCGCGTTCTGCCAGCGTCTTTCTGCTTGTTGCGTTAATGCTTCGTTCGGCTTCGTGGCGGCTGGTGGACGCAACGTTTCTTGAGGCCTTTATTTCATGCTCGATAAAGACACCGAACCATCCCAGAACCAGATTGGGAGGCGGAGCAGCAGCCGTCTTCCGATGCTGGCGGGGAAAGGAAGGTATGCCAAGCATGAGAAAAATCCTTCTAGATGATAGTGGGCGTACGCGTTCTCGAACGGGTAGCGAGAGAGAGGGAACCGGTTGCCGATTCGTCCGACAGCTTCTCGGGTCTCGCTTCGAAATTCTTGATCTCGTATGCTCCAGTGAACCCCCCTCTCCCGCCCCAGGAATACGCACCGTCAACGCGGCGAGGTGGCACTCTACTATCGGTGCGTTTGTTAACATCTCTTTTTAATGCTCCTTCAACTCCTATCATGCTTTATCGAGTGCTCTGTGGTGCGGACAGGCTAGACGATTTTTTTCGCCCCATCTTACAATGCCCGTTTTCCTGGGCTTCTCCCTTTCTTATCGCGTCTACCTCCTCAGACTTCTACAACTGAGGAGGTTCGTCGCCTGCTTAAATCATTCGTCGGTACCGAACGAACCTTTCTTTCCGATTCCCTTCCAGCAAGGCGCACTAATGGAACATTCAAATCCGTGAATGGTTCGAAGGTGCGAGCGAAGACGAACCCAATTCCCCCTCCTCCCGCCAGTGGGGGTAAAGAGTTTTCGTAGAAAAGATCTCCCCACGGAGAACGGAGAAACGGAGCATTGAAATCCTTTGATCATTCGCTAGAGGGTGTGGGACAATCGCTTCGAGGGCAGACCCGCGTTCAACCCGAAACTAGAAACACATTCGTGAGCCTTTAACGAATCACTTATGGCCAAAGATCTGGCGTTCGGCAAAAGTTATTCTTCATTTAGCATTGATGATGCTTTCAGAAGGGAAATCTGTAGCCGCCATTCTAAGCTTCCAACAAGTGAAATTGCGAACGATAATCGATTTACGTCACTGCTCGTCAGCGTCGTTAGCGTCCGAAGATCGTGATTGTACGCTCTTTCCTCGCATGAGTTCAAACCGTGCCCGCCCCAACCTGTCCGCGAAACGGACGAAATAGTTCAACTGCGAGGACGGGAAGACTGCTTAATTTGTGCGCCTACATAAGCGCCGGCCAGCGAAGATCTTTCGCTTGACACGAACCTTTTCGGGCGAAAGCAACTTCAAACGGCGGTTCCGTTCCCTTTTTGTTTCGCCCGGGGGGGTGATGGTGGTGGGGGTGACGAGTGGTTCGCATGAAAGCGAGTTGGAAAAGTAGATTGTCATGATGATGAGCTCACGAGCATCGAACCGCCGGACGTACCGCATCGTTGCTGACGGTGTTGATGGTTCCGATGGTGATCGATGAACTTTCCAATGAGGCTGCACCGTCGATCGTACCTCTAACCTCTTACTTCTTATTGGTTTGAATGGATCTGAATGGTTAGAATGGCAGCATGAAATCGATATTCTTGATGATTCACTTAATTAATGTACGTCAGAACTGAGGAGGGCACGGTTTGGAAAAGAGCACCGTAATCTATTTAAATTGATGGGCTGAATTTTATTCTAACTCAAAACGAACGTTTTAGTTCTTGAATAACAAAAATGTCCGAGTTCCAAGTCTCCTTTCAATGCTGAAGATTCTCTTCTGTTTTGTTGGAACCTTCAAACTCTCCTGCAGGGTTTAGTAGATATTTAAACCCGAAACGCGCTTCGGTAACCCTATGCACTGTGCTCTGGATAGTTCTTCGTTGGGGGGAAACAATGAGTAATGCTAACCACTTCAAATATCTTTTACCGTAATGCGATCCTCCAGCATACCGTTCGCTACGAAGAAAAAGGGCTCTGCAAAGCCACACTTTATGATGCTGCGTCCTTCAAATTCTTCAAACTTTCTTCGGTCGAACAAATCCGTGCTTTATATCCCAAGCCAACGAAGCACCAACAACACAACGGGGTGGATGGTTAAAAGGCACCTTTCGGCTGAAGGGCCACAGTTTATTTCTTATGGCGGTGCGTAGCTCTTTTTTTTTGCCTAAACGTTTGAGCTGGTTTTGTTTTGGATGTTGTCTTCCTCTCTAATTCCCACCGTTAATCCAACCTTTTTTCCTCGTGTTTTTCGAGGGTGGAACGATGTTTGTTTGGCGGACCCGTTGCCTGCCCACAGACGGAACCATTGTTTCGTGCGGTGGTTGATTTATTCATTTCGCTGGTCGAGCCTTTGAGCGAACGATAAATCGGATCCATTTATTCGAACGATGCTGTGCTGCAATTGTGTACCACGCTTTTGGGTGGTACTTTCTTCTCGCCACAAGCGATGGCACGACATTTACATGCGCGAGCCGTGGTGTTGACCGCGTTCGATCTTTCACTTTCACCTGATGTCATCGTGATTGGGGTGGGAACCGTGCGGCATCCAGCTGCCATCGATTGGATGTCGATACCCTCTAGGCTCTGTTGCAGGGGGGATTTTATTTTTCGATTTTTTGGTCGTTCCTAATAAACTGTGCGGTTCGAGATGCATGGTTTGATCGATCACAGCGCTCCCAGTAGTCACTGGAGATGTAAATCGCGCCGCTTGTGCATTCCCCCGAAGCACAGGGAATTGATTTCCCGAGCTGAAATTTGATGGATTTCCTCGTGACACGGTGAGATGCGGCGTTGATTGCTTGGCCGAACTTTCTTCGTTATTAATGACTCTGGATCTAGGGGCATAGACACACAAGAGGTCTTTTCCTCTCAAAATTGCTTTCGTTCGATTGATGGTGACTTCTTCAGCGAATCTTTGTGTTTTACCGATTTCTGATGGATTGAGACAGTAAAACTTGTCAAGTGAAAGCCTCTCAATATTTTAATCTCTCGTGGTAATTCTGTAGAAATTCTGTATTTAAATAGCTAACTTTCATACACATTTAAGTACTCAGTATAAAAATTGAACTTGGGCACTAAGTCTTGATCTATCTCTTATGTCTCAAAAGGGCAGAAATAGCACAAATCGTAGCCATCCACTCACTGACGCAGACTATCCCCATTCAGAGCTGGTTTGACATTTAACGTTCCTCGTGACATTTGCAACAAAACAGTTCAGTACGCTCTCGACAGTACACAAGAATGTTGTCCACAAGCTCCGGGGGGGTACACTGTTGCGTCATTTCCGCGTACCATACCAACTCCAATATTTCGTGCCAGAAGTTGTACGAACCTGAAGGCTCTAATACTTGTAACCAGCATCTTGGGTGTCCCAAAGTCGTGACGGTTCGTTCTAGCTTTTATCCCCCCTTTTTCAGTCGTGCAACGGTTCGGGTGATCTTCAAAGCGTGTGTTCTACAAAATATACCTCCAGCAGAAGATTCCTACTGTGTCCTAATCTGGTCCTCACTCGCGGTGATCTCCGCTTCGCATGTCGATAGGTCGGCCAAGATTTGTTGCGGGAAGCTGCTCCAGAAAAGGAGTCCACACTTGCTCGAATGATCCCTCCTTCCTCTCCCCGGCTTACGGACGTACCGTGCCCTGAATGGCGAAAATGATACTTGACTCATAAAGCACGTCTAATGTTACCGTGTTGCGGCTCATAAATCACCGACCGTTTTGAAGCTAAGCGTTTGCGGCGTACGTTTCCTCATTGGGTGGGAAGGTTGGATTTAAACCCAGCAGGAGCAAAGATACAGCTTACGTCAGGGCTAATTTTTCAATCCCCGTCCGATTTTGGGATCGTGTACTGCCGGTGTGTGTGTCTGCCCACCTTCGCGCGTCTTTGGCGAATCCAAAATCCATCGGCAGCGCCTCATCGAGGGGGAGATAATCTTTTAGTTTTAGCTGTTTTAGCTCCCTCTGAATAGCAGGACTAAACCGGGTGCGATATGGCGCAGAGTTCGCCGACATGGGATGCGCCGCGTGATGAAAAGTTAACTCTGGAACTCCGCTTCTCCAACCGTGTATTTTTTGTTGTTGTTTTGGATTAACAGTTGTTTCTTCCCAGCTTCTCCCGATTTTACGAGGGTTAAGTCAGTGATTTGTAGCCGTCAGCAGCGCTCGACGACGATATGTAAGCCACTCGTGATGGGCCAGTGGTTGCAGACTACTGTTAGATTGTGCCGGAGTTGGCTACTTCTTCCCCCCTCCCGGCACAGGTGCGATGTGCGTTTTCAGCACCGGCGCGCGCGTCCGCCATGTTTCTGTCCCATCATTCAAGCGCCTCGCGCGAACGAATCTCCAATTGGCTGCCAAATGGGTAACAAAACGCACGTGTCCAGCGTGGCGTGGAAAGTGTATTAATTGAATTCACCAAAAAACCACCGCCGGGAGGCTACCCGTTACGCGCCGGACGTCAAAGTAACATTTATTTTTCGTGGAATTTTCCTATTTTTCGCTCCGCGCTGTCGATTTGGGTTGGAGTTGTCGGCCAGCGCAAGGTTATGGTTATGGAAATCTGGATAGGAGGCGAAAAAAAACCTTTCGAAAGCAGCACTGCCGAAAGGCAGTGATTAGCGATCCGCTGCTGCTTAGTTTTAGTTGCCTTCCTTGCTGCGTTTTTAGTTGCCTTCCTTCACTCACTTCCGAATCCGCCGCGACTCTATGTAGCTTGCGCGAGAGCAGGTCTCTTCTCTAATTTGATGGTTTAGTTTTGATGGCTTCATTTCTTCCGACGTACCCCGGGTATTTGTTGCAATATATACCGCCCAGTTTTCCGAACGCGGAGTAGCGCGATAAGCGATCTTGTGTGCCGTTGAGTTTTAGTGCCGAGAGTGGGCGTCGTCATGGATTGAGTAACTGGAAACCGGGATTAAAAGCTAATATGATTTGTCTTCGGATTATCCTCCCCGGTATTTACCGATGCATACCAACGTTTACGAGTCGAAGAACTCTATCGCAGGGACCTTTCATGACCTTGGCTCGATTTTCATATATTTTCCATTTTGTTTAAAGATTTTCATTATGTTTTCGATACATTTCATCATAATATTTTAATATACTTTATCACTTTATCATATTCCAGCAAAATTTAAAAGTTCTTTTAATTAACGGTTTCTAACACAGAGGTGTTTCAAGAATAGCATACCAATAACCTCCATCTTTCTATATGGCATATTTTAACGACCACCACCGTATCGAAAGAGGTCGCTACTCGATTAACCCTAGTCCCCTTTGTTTTCCTACTCTTTTCCATTTTTTACAACTCATATGCAGTTCGAAGGTACTGCTGCTTATGCAAATGGGCCCTTGTTTTAATTGATGTTTCCCCAAAATCCGAAAGAACACGAAGGCATTATGATCCGTTTGGTTGTTGAGTGTTTCGTCTGGTCGGGATGCAGCGAGAAGTAGGTGGTGTGCACACCCCACCCCCATGCTCTGTCTTCGACCACTCGCAACAATTGATTCGAGCGGTTCGTAGCGTATGTGTGTGTGTGTGTTTTTTTACTAGACTTTCCTCCCGCGTCCAACGATTCGTATACAAGTTCTAATGTCGGCGCATATGTTTTGCCCTACGCTAAGACCACGGCGCAGCTTTGGAGCGCCCTTTAAACCCCAGTCAGGAAAAGAATAATAGATGTGATGCCCTTATGTTTTAGGATGGATGGAGTGGTCTTCGGGTTTTTTTTCTTTCTTCGTTGCCGTTGTTGCTGCATTGCGCTGCCTGGATACGGCTGAGTGGATGCATATTCCCACAATTGTCTGAATAAGTGTTGGCTCGGGCTTTGTGTTCGCTTTGGAAATGTGGGCTACGTTTTTCGGCACTATGAACAACGGCAATTTTTCGGGCGCTCAGCTGATAGTATATGTCTTATATTTATTTTAATTTTAATTTCTAGGGCTGTAACAGAGAGAAATATTTGTTGCTTCATTAATTTACTTAAATCGTATGCATCGTTCAATGTCGTTACGCATATGGAACCCGCTGCAGTAGCTTCGATAAAGGGCGCAAGGCGTTGTTACTGCCGGGGAAAACTAAATGCTTCCCAAAACAATTCGATAAGATTACGCACGAACCGAAACATACACATCAATTGTGTGCGGGTGTTACGCGTGCCACCCTGTCCATCGGTGTACACAAGATCGTGCCTCAATCGCTGTGTACCTTTGGCAATGTTTTATAGGCGAAAGATCTTCTTTCCCAAAACAATGGAACAATCCCGCGGGTCGTGATCTCGGGTTGTGCGTGCACACATCACTGGATGGCGCCAATGGGTGTCTGCACCGTTGAAAACGGTCGGCCTCTTAATCTTTTCCTTCTCCCGCCCGCCTCGCGAGTGTCCGTACTGTTAGCATACCAGCACGCAGCCGAAAATAATGTGCGTGCGGCGAGGGTTGGCAAATTGGTTACTTCTTGTCAGTAACAGAATTTAAATTATCGTAAACACCCGCTCAACGTAACGCTTTCACGTGTTTTCAAATCTCGATGGCTCTGTTTGAGACTTTTTTTCACCTTTGTTTTTGGTCTTTTTGTATAATGCACGTGTTTAGCAGAGGAGGAACTGCCCTTTCGTTTCGAAAAAGATTTCGTTAGTTCACTATCCTGTACAGCTAAATATTTTTCCTGTATTTTTTTCTTTTTCATTTGATTTGTTGATCTCATTTGATCTCAAAATACAAACTCTCGTGTGTCATCGATATTTGGATCAAGCGTAATATGCGCTTTGTTTATGTTTTTCATCATTTGTGGTCGTTGTTTCGCAAGCAGGTAAAAATTACGGCCATAATTTTGAAGTACATTGTTTGTTTGTTTATGTTTTGACTAGAAGCCAAACTTCTTTTTGACAGCTTGAGCATCGAAATTACACGATTACGCTAAAGATTACGCTTCGTTTCTCTTACCCTTTAAAGGTAACACACTTGGTTGTAAGTTGTGTCAATGATAGTTTTAATGAAAATGTCGATTACTTTTGAATCACATTTTCGAAAATCTACATTTGACAAATGCTTCGACTCGTGTACTGGAATGGGATTTTGACTCAACAGGGTTATTTATTCAGTGATACCCGACTCGACTATTGGAATAGGAACCTTCGTCTTACTTTATGCAGTTATTTAGTTCATGTTCTAGATTGCAAAATTTAAGGTATGCGAAGGGTACATTTTATTCTTTTTAATAAAAATAAATTGTGCAATTTACTCATTGACCCCGGCCTGGATTCTCCCACGAGACCAGAAGAAGATGTCGTCTCATGACTTGCATCTGCGAAGCAACCGGCTGCACGAACGAAGAAGCGCCTTTTCGTTGCATCGGTTGGTGGCCTAGTGGCGAACCGACTCACTCACGGAGCTGCGCAATACGATGACGAATGTTAATGCGTACGAGTTCGTTAACACCGTGTCACCCCTTTGTGTCGGGCGGTGCCAACGTACCGGCAGGTCACAGGGATGATGGCCACCACCCCACCGACGGAGGGCGGACGTTTCACTTCAATGGAGAGAAGATGTGTGTGTGTGCTTTTTTTATTTTCGTTCAAATTTATTATTATATTCTGCATCTTTCTGCCAAGATAAGTTGTTGTTTTTTTTTGCTTTGGTTTTGTTTTGCACCAACAGTGCAATCATTTGTATGCACATCTCGATCTGTGCAGCATCTGAATGGCGCGGGGCTTTTTTTACATTTCTTTTTTCCGTTTCTTTCTCATCGCTCGCATGGAGGCGTACCGTACGAGAACCGTGATGCCATCTCTCGAGTGCTGCGAAATGCATTTGCATTTGCGTTCACCTACGCGCCCCGCCGACCCCGTCGGTGTCTGTTTGTCGGAGTTTAAATTTAGTCGCAAAACGGTTTTTGCTTTTTTTCCCCCCTGCTGCCTTATATTACTTGTCGCCACTTGGTGATGATCCCGGTAATGTACGCCGCCTTCTCTCGGGGGGGGGGGGGGGGGGGGGGGGGGGGTGACTCACGCTGTTTTCGACTGTTTTACCCGATTGTTTGAAACAGATCAGCGCGAGGTGTGGCCAAAACGAATAAACAGAGGTAGAAACTTTCAACAAACGGGAGGAAGCCGTTTATGTCAGTTTGTATTTCCGTTACGGAGCGGTTGCCAAACGTGGTGACATCCAAATTCTTTGAAAAGTTTGTCACGAGTTGTCGTTTCCTAATTGAGAAACGGTGCTCTCCCTTAAATTTAAAAGCAACTATCTGAAGGTATGATTTCGATACATTGAGTAAAGGTTAGAAACACTCTTAATAAATGTGTAATTAAATTAATAAATTAGCTCTAGACATTTTTCAATACTTCCTTGTTACTAGATTAATGCTGATTAAATTAGTTTATTTTCCTCCCTAAAAACGAAAGGAAATAATGCATCGATAAACCTTCAACCTAGAGCGCCCTACATTTTATCCTCATTAATATTTTTCCAACATTACACACACATCATTTTTCGCCCCGGAATTGCTTCCCGTCATAGCTAGAGTCCAATGATCATGAACCCAGATTTTGATCGAATGGCGCCCGAGAAGAAAGGAAAAGCCTGCCCTTGCGTCCACATCTTTTCCGGTGTCATAAAGCAATCCGGGTCCGGATGTTAATAATTTTCAAAATGCATTTTCCACCACGCCGATAATATCTGTGTCATGTACCACACAGAAACACAAATACGCATGGAAATTTGATTGATTATAAGCTTAAGCAAACGTTCGGAACACTTGGCCCCGAACCCAACGAGGAATTTCACATGGAAAATGCGGTCCAGTTTGGGGAGCATTTCTGTGAAAACGTTGTTCAACAGTCTCTAATCCCTCCATGTTGTTACCGGTTGTGAGCGCCGGGTGTATTGGATATCGAGCGTCCGGCAGCTCGGTCCCATTCATCCCAGTTTCCACCGGGCGGTTCGACCTTATGCAGATGTGGAGTTCGTCAAAACGGGTCGCCCGGTGAACTAGTTTCCTGCCTCCTCCACTCCATCGTCGGTGAAGCACGATGGATGGGGCCGGATCGGGCTGACAGTTTGTCATAACTTCCGAGCGCTTGGGTGATCTACACAATTTGTCCCAACCGAGAGTCTCGCGTCGTGGCAGGTAAATTGGTCATGTTTTTTGGGAGTTTATCTCGTGTTTCTTCAGCAGAGCCCCTTCGGAAGCTTTGGGGTACCTCGTTGTAGCCGAATTACAACGAAGGTGCATCTGGTGACGCGCTCCGTTTGTCCACTGCGGAAGAGCGACGGTTGCTGAACATGGATAAGACACAAACATAACAAGATAAATAATTACAACTCCAAGCATGGTGCAGAGTGGTCAGACAGACAGAGACTCCCTTGCCCTACCGACCGACCTGACCGCCCGACTCGTTCCGGCTTGGAGCTTGTCTCCGGTTTGACTGATGGGAGCTGACATCTGGATGGTCCCGAATGTTTCGGAGTTTCGAAAACTACATCCAGATGTCACCGTCAGCTGCCTTTGTGTGTGTGTGCGCGCGCGCGGTGTAGACCTCCAGGAGTAACCCAAATCTGGAGATGCTAATCTACCGTACCGCTGGTTTTCGATGACTTTTGATGTCCGGCGGGTAATTCCGAGACTGGTGCGGCGGTCACTCATCATCCGGTGCGGTGAAAACGGTGAGGAAAAACGAATCCATCTTCGGATCGGAACGGGCGAGGGAGTGAGGGGTTGGCCGTGACCATAACCGCACGCGGATTCCGGCCGGCGGAACCGGTCGCAAGATTCATCCCTTTTTCCGCTTGACAGCTGGTTCGATTTCTTCCGCTTTCTCGTAGCGAACCTGAACGATGCCGAGGGGTTGAGGAAAGTGCTTTGCGGCGGCGGTGGCCACCACTAGGTAGGCAAATGTTTCATAATTACTATTCGGGGGATTGATTTATTCCGCGTTCCGATGCCGCCGTCGCCTCCAGCTCCACGGTTCGTTCTGTTTCGGGTTCGTTGCGTTCATTTTTTGGGACGGCATCGTAATTTCCTCTTTGCCACGCCAAACGACTTTCTGGTGGTCACTTTCACAACGCTTATGGAAATGTGTCAAGAGTGTTACCCGAAGTGGCATTTCGAAGCTGTTAACCTCCGCCCGCTGTTCCGTCCGGGAGGAAGCGGGGGGATGCGTCCGCTCCATCCGGGATCGGTCATTCTTTGCATACGCGCACACTTATTCTACCCGTTATTCGGTGAGCTTTCTTTTGGCCGAGGCCTCGGGGCATCTTCGCGCCCGTTGGAAGTCAGCTTGGTTGGTGCAGCTGAAAATTGATAAGCATTAATTAATATTGCCGTTAATGAGATCCTGTGTAACTTTTATTTATTGCGACACACTAATGATACGATGTAAAAATATTACTTAAAATGGGTTTGAATGATGGCTTTCTTGTGACTAATAATTCTTCACGTAATATGCATTTTTCAACGCCCTTTGTTTTACCGTTGCAACAGTTTAGGTGGAAAGGTATCTCGTATATCAAAGTAAATTCCTTCGATTTGAAAAGGGTATGGTTGAAATTAGTGTTTCTTTAGATGATCCAGGATTTAGAAGTTATTGAAGACTGTAAGTTTTTCCGGAATGAAAATATTGTTTATGAAACTTTTTTAAACATATATAACCTACCTGCAACTGCACGAGGGTGGTTTATGATAACTTTATTAACAGCTTTGGAAAGACAGGATTCTTTTACAAACAAAAATATGTTTCTAAGTGCTTTTTCATCGAGTGAACTTCTTATTTATATAAACAGTGTGTAGTCGTTGATTGAAATAGTAATAAATCATTTGCCTAAAAATGTCAATTTACCAAGTTTTTAGGATCCTTACTTTTTACTTGGTTTACACACACTGCAGAAATTAAACAAGCAGCTAAATTATCATTTTAAACAGACAAATACATATCTGATTAAAAAAAGAAATTTGTTCATTGATTTTAAAATCCATTGAGAAATTTAATCTCTTTTTAGACGATCTGTCATGAAAACAAACTGTTTTGTGTTTTTACACCGAAAAACTACAGTAAATATTAAATGTTAACAGGAATAAATCTGCTTGTGGAAGAAAAATTAAAGAAAATGTAAATAGAAGGCCTGTCCTTGACTACGCTGAAACTTGACGGTGCAACCTAGCATACTTTGCATAGTTTTCACCATTACCGCCAGCCGCCTCCTATTTACATATCGTTATCGTTAGCGGCAAGGTCGCACCTTGACGGGACGTAAACGATGTGAACGACTTCACATTTAACCACCCGCGCAAAGCTCACGTTTGTTGTAGGTTTATATTTTTTATTTTTGGTGTTTTTTTTCTTTTCTCGTAATTTAGCAAGTGAGAAAGAAGAAAAAAAAACTTGCCTTTAGTGGGTTATTTTTCCTAGCCAACTTTGCATACGCCGAAGGGTGATTTTCATTCATGGTGGTTCAATGCTAGGGCTATAGCCTTTTTTGTTTTGTAAATCGACATAATTTCGTCGTGCGTCCTTTCCTTCATCGAGTTCACCGGAGTGACTTCTCAGTGTGTCCAATCGCAATCCCCCGGACCATGGCGCCCGGGCGGTTTCGCTAATTAGACAATTTATATTCCACTGGCGCGCGCTGGAGTCGCGTCTTCAGGACGCGGTGGTGGGGTACGCATGTTGTTGTCGTTTCGAAGCGCCAAAATATGGTTTATCGTCGTGGGACCACGAAGTGAGTCAGTGAGGAAGAGGTTCACCGTGGTCGGGCTTTAGAACAAATTGCTCACCGCTACGAAACGTGGGGATTTTTCGTCTTCGTCACATCACCACACAGTGGTTAGTGCCCGTGGGCGTGCGGGCAAACGGTTCTAGCCATGTTTGTTCTGCGATACTCATCTCGCGGGGCACCCTCGAAAGGTGTTTATTATGTTCTGCCCCTACGGCGCCCCCTTTGCCGAGCTAGCTTTTATTTGAGAAGCCTCCCCAAAGTCCGGCGCGCCGTGCCTAAAACTGTCATAGCACACCGGAAAACACAATAGCACCCCGGGCCCATTAGAAGCCGGAAGGAGGCCCTCTTTGTGTGCCGGTCGCATCTTTTTGGGCGGCGTGATTTTCGGCGAAATCGTCCTTTTTTCTCGTGCGCATTTTAGCGCATTGTTCCACGAACGAAAAATAAAGGGTTTCGTTCTGTGTGTGTTCCGTGCGTGCGCAATGTGCTAATTTTTTTAACTGCTTTTCCGACGTCCCGCTAATAGATTAGATGTACAGTTCTCACTGTTTCGCTTTCGGGTGTCGGTTTTTTTTTTTTATAATTTTTCTTACCTTGTGTTCCGCCTGCGAGCATAGAATTATCATCCATCAACGCGGCAAGTGGCGGCGGCAGCGTTCACAAGTGCGGTATGGTGATTCACAAAAAGGGTTGGGCTAATAAAATACGACCAGCTAAACCGAAACCCACAGTTTCCAACACCTGCATCAGTCGGAGGATCGGATAAAAATGCGGTGAGGTGACTAAAAACAGCGTGTCTGTGTTAGGTAGCGTTCACGTTTTTTAATTTATTCATAGTCGGCGGTCAATTAGCTCCGACCGCCGGTTGGAGTTAGCTGCTTAGAAGTGCCAAGCTCACCGATGGTTGAATCATGATGATTTTCACCTTCAACCCAAACCGCCGGACGGTCGGAGCCCGGTGCGTGCTGTTGTGCGCTTGGGCGGACAAGATTTTTCCTTCCTACCGAGGCGGTTCGTTGACACCTTTTGCTACTGGCTGGATTAAGTAACTAACCCTGAACCGGCTTTAATTATAATGCAATGTTCCATAAAACATTCAACTACTGGACACCGGGTTGTGGCGAAAATTGTTATTCCATTTTGAATGGGGAAAATTAGTATTAGAAATCAAATAAAAATGAATCACATATGATAAAGCACAAACATACCACGCCATACACTTTTTATGAATTTATGATTTAACAAATAATCTCTGTTACTCCTAAATTTAGATTCTGTATTCCATACCTTTTTTAATTTAAAATAAAAAGAAAATATCAGCTGCTGGCAATTTTGAAAAGAAAATTCGTAAAACTTATTCAAAATTGCTGTTATATTTCCATTATTCAAAGTTTTGTGCCTATAAGTTATCACTTTTCATACTAATATTTCCTTTCTTTTGCAGGTATGCTTAAACACTATTGTTGTTTGTTGCATATATACATTTATTCTCATGTAAGTAAAAGTAGCTGATCTGTTCTTATTAAATAGTATATTTCTTTTTGGATGATTTTTCACAACGATCCCGAGGATAAATAATTCTTCCGGGTTTCACAATTTTGACATTGATGAATTATCAATTACCGTCGTCATGTTTTTAAGAATTCATACTTATAGTTCTTCGAATTATTACACTGCGTGTAGCTTACCCTCGCGCGTAATGTGAAGCGGAACGGATATGAGTGTGTCATATCTTTTCCAGGTGATGGAGATGATCATGATGTCACGATGAATCGTTATGTTTCGCCGTATGGTGGACAGCTGCCGGCCAACCTACCTCCGCCTGTTCCAGGGTCGGTTGTCGAGCGAAATTGTCATCGCGATGCTTTGAACCATTGTGCCTTCCGCCCGGTTCGGTTATGCTGCCAAGCATAAGCACATAAAAGCGCCGATGTTGTAATGTGTCACCGCAAAGTTTTCGGTCTCGAAGCCGGGGCAGCAACCGATTGGACAACAATGGAAAACGACTACGATTCACGTCGAGATGAGAGAGAGAGAAAGAGAGCACGGGGATATCCCGCACAACACATCCGGCCATTCCCCCCCTATGGTGCACTCTTCGCCAACCTGCGGTCATTACTCGTCCGCTAATGGTTGCACAAATTGCTGTTACGATGATGCGGGGTACGGAGGTGGGAAAGTTCCACCGGTCTGTCGCGCATAATATCGCGCAAGTTCGCCCCGTCAGTGTCAAAACGAAAATCATGTAACGGCCATACGACATGAATGTACAATTGAGTGAAGCTTTTCTTTCGGCTGCAGCAAACGCGTTCAGCTTTTCTTCACCGGTTTTATGTTTGTATTGCACGTTGTTTCAGAACATGAGCACAATTGAGGGACTAGCAAAGTTATCAATTTAATGTCCCGTATCTAGCGGTTTTTGTTCCCTAAGTAACACCTTAGAAAGGCACAACCTGCATGCACTATAAACCTTAAAATACTCCAGCAATGCGGGATGCAACGGCGTGAGGGAAAGAGAGAGACGAAGCCCCTGAATGCATGCCGAATACATGTTCGTGGGGTCGCTGAAGTAACAGACGAGCAAGAGAAAGTCTCGTCACGCGAAAAACGCGAGACAAAGAAAGGGTGACATGCGGGTAAGGTAGGTGGAAAATGGGGATGAGAGCGGGGGGCCAAAAGGCAATGACTGAAAACTTCACTTTCACTTGTTGACCCGGCTGGTGGATTTGTTTTATGGCTTCCCCTTTTGGCGTGGCGTTCGTTGGTCATGGACAGGAAGGTGGATAATCGAGAAAAATGATTGCTAAATAGCTTACAAAAAAATCTTCTACCATAATGTTATACCAAAGCGAGCCGTATTTAAGCCTTGCGGGACATTTGCTTGATATACATCTCAAATATCCAAACCGGGTAGATTGTGTTTCATAATTCCTGATGATTTTGTTTGAGTAGGAAAGCATGTTCAAAGGGATGCAAAAAAAAGAAAGATGGCATTTTCTCTCCTTCAATAAGTTCAATCGTCAGTATCTAGTCTAACCAATGAACCTTTGCATTGGCTGGTTGCCCCGAAGCCGTCGTTTATCTTGATAACCTTTTTCCATCCCCAAAACGAGCAAACCTTCCCGGTGTACAAATGTTGACCTAATTGGTGGAAGAGAGTCGGAAAAGGCAAAGAATACGAAACACAAAAACTCCCCACCACAGAACAGATACTAATATCTGCTTAACATGCTTTTACTGGGATCATCGTAACCCCAAATTTGCAATTTCACGACTCCCGGGTGCTCGCGAGCGTGCGCGCGCGCCCTCGTGCGATCATCAATCTCGCGAAATGCATGGAATCCAGCCAAGGGCCAGAACAACCAACAGAACCGTGGACAGAAAGCAGAGGAGAAAGAGGAAGAGCGTACTCCCGTTCCCCCTAAAAACGGTCGCGTAAGAGTACGTACGGTAGAGAATAATTGATGATCACCTGAGCCCATTTTGACAACTCTTTTATGGTCAGCGAGTGCTTTCCTTGGTTTGTGTTTTGCCAAAATCAGACGGAGGGAAAACCCAAACCCTGGGCGGACTCCGCCTAACGGGGACCTACCCCGTTTCTAAATGCGGAGTGAGGGAGTGGTGGGTTCTATGCCGAGGACGACGCGTCCGTTGACGCGCTGACGCGACGTGTAGGCCCCTGCCCGGTGGGTCTCGGCCACTTCGAGGAAGCTAATCAATCAACACACACGACCCTGCGTCGTGAATTTTCAATTAGAGGCGCTTTGATACAGAAATGATTTATCATTTGCTTTCGGACCAAGTCCCGCTCGCGCGGCGGGGGTGGTGGGGAGCGAGTTTGAGGAGGGCAGTGACTTCTTCGCATCTCCCAAAACAGGACACTCCACTTACCCGAAGGGCAGGTGGTGGCCCATCCTGAGGCCCTGGCAAACGTTGCGGTTCGTTCGTCGGTTTCCTCTCCATTACGCCAATATTTAGCTGAATGTGGCATCGCTCGGAATACAAACTAACACCACACGCGCGAGCTAGGAAAGACGGCTATGTTAATTCGTTTTTAATTCCACCATCACCATCAGCATTTCCCGCGGGCAGGGATAGGATCGAACCTGGTTAAAGGTTTCGAGTCGAGGGCCCTCTCCGAAACGGTTGTGTATTAATTATGAACGTTTACGTCTTTCTGGTTCTGTTTTGTATTCTCTCGTGTCCTTTTGAACTCGAGAAGGTTGCTAGTTTTTGGTTCTATTTTATTTAGTTTATTTTGAAAATGCAGCAGACTTCTATAATATGTTGACTATACGGCATTCAATATATTCTCATACAAATTCAAACTTCAATTATTTAATAACACTGAGTCAGATCTTCTTCGTCTTATTTTTAATTGAAAGCTTTGTTTCTATTGATCAAATACAGTACATGTGTAAGTGAACATATTTTGCTTGTTTTTATTTCACAATATATATGGCTACTCAAACTAATTCATTGAATTAGATTGGGAGGTTTGGTGAACTGTCAGGTCAGCCTTTCTGGATCGAAAAGTCAATTAAAATTGGCACGTTATCGGTTATGGAACAAATCAGCTGTGTTAAAAAATGTTCCATCTAGTTTCTAGATATGAAACATGTTTCATCTAATAACACCTCTTCTTACTTCACCTGTATGTTTCCTATCTATTCCCCTGTATTGTTACTATCTTATGACCCTGCATTCTTCCTATGTTTGTGGAGTACAATGCCCATTCAAGAATGTAAAACCCTATAGAACCTTGCCATTTTGGAGTTTTAAAACCTTGAAATTTTTCTATTGATGTCCAGACTATTCTATATAATAGATTTCGTTTCAGATTTCAGAAAACGCTCTGCCAACGTGTGGCAAAAGTGAAAGAGTTGCTTTTTAATGTTTTTTAAATTGTAAAATTATAAAACTCCTTCAAATCCGACGATTTTTTGGCACCATGGCATCCCGAGGTATTTTACAGGACACACAGCTTGTTATTTTTTGTCGAGTTCGCTCATTCGTTCTCGGTACGACTTAGACAGGATTTTCTTTAGACATCAAATCAGCAAATCCTACTGTACTTTCTAGATGTTCGATACAGAAATTACGTTGAGTTCCCATGTTTTGTAAGTTCTTCAAAATTGTGCATTGGTGCACTTTCTTTGAATATCATTTTGTTATTTCAATATCTTTTATTTTATTTGTATTGTATGGTATGGTAATGGTAAACATACTAGATTATTATAAAAATATGTAGAAAATATATAACATGTAGCGTTTCCACAACGATTCGATTGAAAAAGTGCATGAGAATATGTAGGACGCCGTGTATGTTGTATCATTAGGTGTTCCACCTGTCAGCTCAATTCGCGTCATTTTCGTTTGAGGTTTATAACAACCTTCCTTTTTCGACCATTCCCAATTATTTTGAAGATTTGCAAAGGAAAAAAAGGAAAAATTTATGAAAGAAGCTACGATAACTACGTGAAAGAACCAACGCAAAGCTTCCCACAGAGAAATGCGAATTCTGTTTATATCCGCCAAACGGTAACGGAAAAAAGAAGTACGAAATGCTAGTTCTGTTTGTTCTGCTCATCCGTACCGAGAAGATTTGGAAGTCATCCTTCCTCGCCGCGGCATATTTGGCTTGACTAATGACCCGCGACAATAATACCGACCGTTCAAAGTTATGCAAATTGTGACAATTTAAATTCCTTTCTTTACATTTGCTTCACGGGCACATTCCATGCCGACGTGGGCTTTTTCTTCTAAGGGATCTAAAATTAAAAGTAACGATGGCGATGACAACTTGCAAATAAAGTTAAAAAGAAGTGGAAACAATTATCCCTCTCATCCCGCGATGATCAACAGTCGCGCTTGGAGCGCTACGCAGGCGTAGAATAAAAAAGGTTAAGAAAAATGGAACCATCCGCCATAAATCACACGAAGCGGGAAGGAACATTTCGTCAAACGCACGTGAGACCTTTGATTACTCTCGTCGCCAGAGAGGAAGGTGGGGACGATAAAAGAAAAGAAGTAACCGCACGACGAGATGCGTTGATATTGGCATTGGACAGCCTTTTGCGTCCTCCGGGCTATTATTTGTCACGTTGGCAAACTGTACGCTCTGATCTCCGCGCGCCAAGTGTCCACCCGTCTGCGAACTGCCGTTTGGGCAAAGAAAACACAAACAAGTGAAATAAATAAACCCCTTTCCAACCGTTGGCAACCTGTGACGGTGATGTCCTGAGCGCTCCGAAGTGGAAGCTTGCGCTCGCTCGCAGCACAGACGAGAGTTGCGTGTTAGAAAAGGAAAATGCCATTCGCTTACCCTCGAGCGTTCACACGCTGGCTTTGCGCGGGATCAACCGCTATTGCAGCGAGTTTATGGGATTTTATTAAGATGTTTACATGAAAGACCCCCGAAGGACCGATAAGATCGCGCGTCTGCGCGTCTGAAGACGTTCACGCTACGCGCATAAGAAGATTCTCGGAGCGTGCGGAGCCTCGAGAGCACACTTCTGACCGGGGGCCGGTTAGCGATGGGGTTAGAATCCGATAATGATCACTTGTGTCAGTGCCCTGCCAATTATATGCTTAACCGATGGGATTCGCTAATTTGCCAGGTCGTTAAATAGCTCCGTGGCCGGCTGGCTCGTTGTAAATGCGTGCGCGCTCTGGTACAAGCTAACGAAAGCAAACAGAATCGCGTGATCAAAAATAGTCCTCAGCCGTCGAGACGGAAATGCTTTCACTTTTACTCGATTTCTTTAACACGATGACACACGATGATAATCGCCGAAAGTTTAAATGAGAAAATATTGAGCAAATGCAAAACAATTTGATTTGGTGGATAAAAAATTATTGACGATCGATTTCAACAGCAGAAAAATCCTCCTACTATCATTAAATGGAGGTAGTCAAAGCTAAGACTTTAAGGACTAGTCAAAGCTAGGAATCAAAAAAAGTAATTTCTTGAGTTGGGTCTTATAAATCTTTGAATGAGATTCGATCATTTAATTTTTTACGAAAGAATCATTCAGAAAAATTCATGAATCTCTGGAGATTCATGAATCTTTACATATGGGAATTCATAATTCTTTAGGGGCTCATCAATCTCTAGAGGTACACGAACCTTTGGATTTGAAGATTTATTAATCTTTGGAGATACGAATCATGATACCTTTGGAACAAACTTTTGGACAAAGATTCAGATTCATTTATTTCGTTGAACAAAGAATTTTAATCTGTGTTGCACATCTCAAGTCATATCGCCTTTTCATTTTAAGTTTGTACAAAAACTGATGTTCGGTTGTTATGAGAATATAAATTTTACTTTATAGAAATTAAACTTATGCTCTTTTGGTGTATCCAACGTCGCTTACTTGGAGGAATACGAACATGGATCCGACTTGGAATCGATCCTCTGAATCCAATCCAAATACCTACTGTGACAACACAAATGATAGATCCAGATCCCGAGAGATCTGAAATGTTGTCTGGATCTGGATCTCAAGGAACCTGAATTCAAATTCTGAATCTAGATGACAAAGGAATTGAATCAGGATTCTGGATTGTATCCAAAGCATCCCAAAAGTTAACTAGAGACTTTCTCATTCCCATTTTGTTTATGATTTAAGTTGCATTAGATCCTATAAAAAATTGTTTATTCCTATCTGAAGATATTTAAACCATTGATTTAATTTCTGGTTGAAAGTTGTTCGTTTTTCCATAAGAGCAAACTAACCATCTTCAGTACTTTGAATTCTCTTTCAAGCAACCAATATGGATAGGATACAAAAAGCTTTTAAGTAGTAAGACTTAGCACAAACTTACCCCGAAATCGTTGATCATTAAAGTTTTAGCTTGCCTCACACAACTTTGGTACGGTTAGCTTGTGCAGTTTATTGTCGTCGTCCAGAGCGTGCCAGTTCACACGAATC
The DNA here is from genome assembly GCF_943734705.1 of Anopheles coustani. Lineage (NCBI taxonomy): Eukaryota > Metazoa > Arthropoda > Insecta > Diptera > Culicidae > Anopheles > Anopheles coustani. The sequence goes on along the minus strand of NC_071288.1, from coordinate 43,933,921 downwards.
GGACCGTACGCGACGCTTGGATTTAGTTTTAAAAGTGTGAACAAATCAAATTTAACACCTTTTACTGTTTACAGCCATTTCGGTAACTCCGGTCCCTGCCGACCGAAGATTCCTCTCCGCCGTTTAATGTTCCTTAGAATTCTAAACATGGCATCGTGATAAATGGCTTCCAAAATAACCACTTTGCTTCCTTCCGACGTTTGTTGTTTTGTTTATTGTCTGCACCATTCGTTTTGGGGGTTTTCCTTTTTTTTCTTCTCTTTTTGTGCTACGCGAATTTTCTGAACAAACAACATTCGTCACTTTCCATCGTCTCGACAAACGCGACATTCCCGGGCCGCAGACATTCTTCAAGCGCGATTGAATGCCGTCAGACGATGGAGAACTCTTGTTTCCAGACAATCCCGTCCGTCAAACGGTTGTGGTACGATCTCGGGGAACAATTGACAATTTCACGTGTCGATTTCCGTGAGGCCGCCTCCCCGCTCCGTGTCTATCCGTAGTTTGCAAACCTCGTCCCCTCCACTGCGAATGGGAAAAGCGAGGAAAAAGGCACAAACTCTTTCACTCGAGCGAGAAAAAAAATGGCATGAAATTGAAACCAACATACAAAAATCGATCGTGCCGCAGCAGACGATCGGATCTGGTTGGAAAGACCGGGAATGTGTGCGAAATTGTACGGGGGAAGGCAACAGCAAAAGGGCCCAGTGAAAACACACACACACTCTTTTTGCTACCCTCGTCGAAAAATCTTGCCCCGCGGGGAATTGCGTTTTTCCCGCCGCGTTTGAATTCTTTTCGTTTTCGTTCGCCGCCAACCGTTTTGGATCGCGATCGGTCTTGGCGCGCCGAAGAAAATAGAGTACGCCGAAATAACTGGCACGTGGGCGAGGGAAAAGGGGGAAGTAAATAAGAGAGTGAAATTACTCACCCCGCACTCCCCTTCGCCGGTCACGCCGTACCGCCAAACGGGGCGGAATCATGAGCATGAAAAGTAAAAACAAACACTATTTACACTACACAATTGACTTGACTCTCCTTCGTTTCCCCGCCAAAAAACACTGTGAACTTCCCCCGTTCTCTTCCATTCGTTGGGTGGTTGGAAAATTGGTTCGAATTTCCCGCGCAATTTCCGTTTTCCACCCGCTTCCCCGCTACCGCCCCCGGCATCATCCATCATTAGTGTCGAAAAATGGCGGGCACGTTCGTTTTTCGTTTCAGTTCGTGAAAGAAAAGCACCAAACCATCCAACCTTCTCCACTCTCCCTCCTCCTCCCCCTCCCTCGACCCTAACATTCGTCTGCAATTCCAGGGGAAGGAAAGGTTGAAATAGGTTTGCGAACCGAATTATGTATCTGGGGTGCCGGGATTGAACGAGATGAGCCTCCATTGGCCATTGTTGCGCCAAGAAGTGTTTTTGTTCCCTCCTCTTTTCCCCTCCGGTTGGTGAATTTGTTTTCGCCGCCACGGGAAGCTACAGCTTATGCTACACGGCTGGAAAAATAAAAACGTCGAGTCTGTTTCGGGTGCGGGTGGAAAATGTTATTGCGGGCGACGTCGGGCTCTCGAGTCTAATGAAACTGTCGAACATTGCGACGACTTAATTCGAGTGCGCAGTGCGGCCCCTCCTCCCGGAACAATGGCTGCTCCATTTTCTTGTCACAGGACCGTGACGGACGGTGCGAGATCTCACGCCACGATCTCTCGCCGGGACGGGAACAACACTTTCGCTCTCGCAAATCGCCGATCAATCCCGAATCGCGGGCCTTGAGATTTTCTGGCACCTCTAGCGACAATCTTAGATCAATCGCGACGGTTTGTGGTGTTGTACCCGAACCCCGGGTTTAATGATAGTTGTTTAGTCGAGGTCGTTCTGTGAGCGTTTTCCACGAAATTGGTGCCTCGACTTTCCTAAAGGCTTGAGAAGATACCACAATCAGCACAAAATGGTTATTTAAATTTGCGCTCCTGGCGAGCGCGGAAATTGCTCTTTCAATCTTCATCCCTCATTGTTCAGCTCTGTGTTCGGAAACCGTGGGGGATAATTTTACCATGGGCCTTGTGTTGGATGTGGTTGGTTTTTTTTTTGTTGTAAAGCCAAACATCAACATGGCAAAAAATAAACAACTAACCTCAAAATGACACCATCCCAAGGTGTCAACCGTCGGTAATTGACATTACCGAAGTATGTTTGATGAATATTTTATTTAATGCTTTTTCTCTTGGTATGTACTGCTTTTATCACATTACGTTTAAAAACAGCCTGTTCAATGTTGTTGTTGATCGTCGGCACCCTGCGTTTAAATGTCAAGCAATTCAAATAGCATAAAATTGACTATTGTTGAGTTGTTTGTTTCGCTTCTTCAAACTTTGTTGTAAAAAAAGTGGGTTTTCGTAAACAGTAGTCCTACCAGCAGCACAACTCGTTTGGATGAGTTCTTCTTTTTTTTAAGCCGTCTTATTTCCGCATGGTGATTTGTAATCGGTTTTCGGTGCATTGTTTCGATTCCCTCACCTGCTTGGGTTGGCTCAGATCGGCACCTAAAATATCACTCAAACTAAGAAAAAAAAACACCATTTAACTGCTTGTCAATACTCAAGCGTCTTCGATGTGTGTGCCTCCCGTCTTCAAAGATATTTGCTTTATTTTTGATTTCGCCGTCGTCTCATGCATAATTCAACGAACGCGGCGACAAGAGCTGGACTTGGCAGGCTGTGCGACGATAGCTGAGGGCTACACTTTGGGGCCCTTTTGTCGAAGTTGTCGACCGGCTCCAGTTCCAACGGAGTGCCGCCATCGATCAGACGCGCGACGGATGGTCAACGATGATATCGGCCCGGTCGGACGGACGGGGATGGCAAAGTGTTTTCCGTAAAACCACCTTTTGTCGGCTGAAACAATCTCCGCGATCTTTGTGTGCTGCTTCGGAAGGCTGACAAAAAAGGGCTGAACCGAACGATCGATAACCTTGGCGATTTTCGATGCCCTGGCGTGGAAGCCGGTTACGCACATGTTTTTCTAACGATTGTGCAAATAAGAGCAAAGTGGATGACAAAAATGATGGTGGTGGACATAATGTGTAAAGGTAAACTTGAGCGCGTCGTGGGAAAAGGGATTGGTTCCTTTTGATTTTGAAGAGTAGACGAAACTTTATGCCAGGATTGGAACAAAATAATAAAATCCTTGGAGAGTTTAGATGATATTTTATTCTACAGGAAACCCTGTAAGAAAAATAATTTGTCAAGCACATGTTCAAAAATCTATAGAAGAATAATGGCAAGCAGAGAAGAATAAAAAGCCTTTTCAAAACTGAGGAGACCCTTATAACTTGTCCAACATCGGCAAGCAAAACCAAAGCAAGCCCTTGTCCGAGTTCGTTTAACAAAAAAAAAAACACCGAACCAAACTCCAAAACAAGAACCATCCTCGTCCCTTGATGCGGTGCCCGGTTTCGGCCGAACGTGGGCCTCTCCGGGAAACATGAAACCATTTATCGCTGTCAAACGCGCTTGCAAAGATCATTTGATATGCTCCGGTATTTGACTGTGTGAGAGATTTTTATGTTTTTAGTTTTATTTTTTTTCGGGTATAGTTGAGCAAGTTCTGTTCTTCTTTCCTCACCCGGACCCGCGGTTTAGTTTTGCCATTTCTCGACCGATCGCCAATCGCCCTCCAATCCCCCCGTCCCTTCGTTGAGTTTTGGGGTCTTGCGTCTTCTTATCTCGGTCCCTTGCGAGAAACAAAAAACCAGAACAGAAACGATCCTGCGTATTTTGGTGTATCGCGCAGCGGGGGCTAATTGTAATGATTTATTGTTTCACATTTCGCGCTCGGAACATACCTATTAGCCCGGGTGTCCTGGATGATTCCACCAGCCTCCTCCCCTTCCCATACAGTATAAATATTCCTTTTCCGGGGGCAGGTCACGCGCAAAAGAATGTGTTAATTTGTAGCATCGCGGCTGCCGCGCCGAACCGACGGAACCAATCCGCGCCGATACATGATTTTTAGGGGGCCACATTTTGGCCACCCCATGCCTGATTTATGTAGGTATGTTTGAGCCTGTTTTTTTTTTCTTCTCCTAATTTTCCCGTCCCGGGCAGGAAAGCACGCTTCGCTTGTCGATTTTCAAATGGGCGGCCACGCTTCCCAGCCTGTCGGGAGAAATTTTGGAATTCTCGATCCGCAAGCAGGCGAAAAAAGAGAGGCAAGCATCGATCGTTCCAGCGCAAATCAGGTGAAAAATGGGCTTTCGCTTCGCATCGGGCAAAAGATCGAACCGGCGAAATGCGATTCCGAAGGCACTAAATACCGTTTTAGTTTTGGCTAATCGCGATCCACGGGCAATCGGGCGGCGGTGTCATTTATCATCATTTTTTGGCATGCGGTTGTATTTCGCTGTTGAGTGTTGGGAATTTCGATCGGCGCGGTTCTGCTCCGTTGGCCCGAGAATTTCATTTAACAAAACCGTGTGTAATTGTGTTTAATCTCGTTATCTAGAGGTTTTGCTTACTTTTTCTAAATCCAAAATTAAAGGTCTTATAAATTAAAGACACTCGTTTTAACGACTTCTAGTTCCCTTTTTACGGCCGATTATTATCTCACCGATGGTGCATCTACGGTCGAGACTGGCTTTAAAATGGCTTTAAACATCGTAAACATTTACCCTCTCCATGGACTCCTATCGCTGGTCTATCTTACGGCGGCTTGACGCTATCGTCCAGCACCGATTATCTTCCATTTTATGTAAATACTATTAATTGGATTGCCTCGATCGGATGCAAATCGCCTTCAGGTGTACACTCACACGCACGCAGCGGGCTCTCTGCATGTCGGAATTAACTTCCGTTCTACACTAGTCCGTGTAGCCGTTTTCGATAAGCGTCAGTCGCATGATGTCGTCCACGCTTTGCTGCATTTCCGATCGCCGCAGCTTTCGTAGATCGTATCAATCGGCAGTAAATTTGTTACTTTATCTGCTGCTAAATGTCATTACTCCCATAAAGCGATAGTTTGCATCTTCACCAGTGGGAACGAGTGTGTCACATGGTTATAAGCAGCAAGCCTAAACGGATCTATTTGAGGGACTCTAGGAAGGGACCCTAAGAAGGAAGTCTTTCAAACTTATATCGCTTACATATTCTGCTGTGTTGATCATGTCGCAAACTCCGAAGAGAGTTTCCGTGATCGAAAGACGGTATATTATAGATCGGTGATCTATAATAGATTCGAACCCACATCTGTGGCGTGGTGTTTCCTCGCGCTACCGCTGCGCACTGGGTACCCCAAAAAAAAATTAATTTATACCTGGTCGTATTATACACCATTTTTAACCTTGCTTTGGTTTACCTACCTTATTAACACTCTGACGTCCGGATATACGCATAGGTGTAATGAACCCGTATCGGTTTCCATCCGCTCACATCATTTTGGTGCGCTGTCAACACTGTCACCTGACGCGCACCACAGCCTACTGGGTGTAAACAAACATCAAATGGAAAGTAAACAAAATTTCACAGGGTGCGTTGCTGTTCGTACGTTAATTCTAATAAAGATTGGAAAAGAATGATTACACAGGGCGGCCTGATACTGAGGAACTGGTGCAAACGCGCCGGTCGTAAAGCGTGGCGACACCGTGAATTGTGCGGACGTCAAAGTAATGTATTCGTTCAAACTTTGGTTTATGGAACTTCCATCAAGCAAAAGTACGTCACGGAGTTCTTTTCACGCCGACCTCTTATTGTTGTTACCCAAACCAACCACAAAACTAAAGTCACTTTCAAATACTTACCACAAATTTTTCGATTTTTAAAACCACGAATGGTGGTATCGTTCTGGCGATGAAAAATTATCAAACCCACGTCGGGTCGCATTAAGCAATGAATGATGCTTTAAGGCTCCAAATTGACACTGACTGATGAGTCGTAAAAAATTACCATTGAGTGGATTGTGCGAACGGGAACGGCGTTTTGTTTCTTTTTTTTTTAAAGATTGTTGAGCGTCCATTTATGATACACGAAACCGCCGTGCAATCGATCCAGTATTGCTGTATCGATTGCGAGCAGCAACAACAACAGGAAGAAAACAACACAAAAACACTCGCGTTCTCGAGTGACTTTGCCCCGGTACTCCCAGATTCCCGCTCCACTCCACTCGCGGCCGTAAAGGAAATAAAACTCCAAATGCCTCTTGAGCGGAAATTTGTGACAGCAGAAACAAGACCGAACCCCCGAAGGGCTCGTCATATATTCATGCAGATGAGAGTTAACAAAAAATGATGTCCATTTTTTAAATCACCACACGTTCCTTCCAGCTTGACGATGGGCCTTTTTTTTGTTCTTTGAGTGCGTTAGCAATGCTGCATCGCGTTCTTAACAACTGGCCCCATCTGACAGGGCGACAGATCGCCCGACAAAGACTCCTTTTCATTACGGGATCGCCATAAGCATTTGCGTGATAGTCACCATTTTTTTTTTTTTGTTTTGTGTTTGTGTGTTCTTGAGACGACACCGAGGGCAGTGGAATAAAAAACAAGATCGTCTTTTTTGCCTTCCGTTCTTCGTTGTTGCTGCTGCCCACTGATTATTGTTTTCTTGCACGATTTTCGAACCTCCCCCACCACCGAGGCGCCCTTTCGATCCTCCCTTCCGCGGCACGACGTTAAGTACGATGATGGAGGTTCAATTGTTTCCGCTGTGACATTGAAACGTTCGAAATGGATGCGCTGTGCCGGTGTTTATTCTTCTACCGTACTGCTCCGTGTACGTGTTGTATGGAATCCTGTCACAGGAAGTGGCGCAGGGTAGCGTCTTTTAAGTGACTTGCTGTTTCTATTTTAGTTTGGTTTGTTTGTTTGTTTGTTTGTTTGTTTGTGAGGTGTTATTATTTTTTGGCATCTTAAGGTTTACGTCTTGCATGCCGTCAACATAATAGAGATGTTTGAATGCGAATAGCTTTCTTTATAAAAACTGAAATCACCTGCAAAGTGCATTTTTCAATTACCCCTAACCAGAGCCTCTTTAACCTTAATTCTTTTGATGTCTGAAAAGGTGAATTAATATAAATGATTTCCAATACCCTCGTTTCAACCATATAAATTCATTCAGAGGATAAATTTGACTTTTCGATGGTCCTTAAAAATAAATTGAAAAGAATGACAATTAAAGTGAGTAATGATCGTTCAGGGGAATTTTTTACATGCATACCGCTTTTATGTAGGTGCACTTTTCGCTTAATTGATTCGACGCGCCGTAACGACGGACTAACGCAACGTTAAACGACCCGACCGTCGTTTCGTATGCTTTCCAGGTGTCGTTTCGCACATTTGCGCACCGCGAGGTCGGGTCGTAAATAAAGGCATTAATTTATAATTATTCTATCCCTTTCCCACCGCCCCTTCGGCGCCCACCCCTCTGGGAAGATGCGGAGAACGCAAATGCATTCTCACGGAACGCAGCGTCACATAATTGCACATTCCTAACGGTATTCCGGGATCGCTCGCGATCGACCTTTTGGCATGCGGTGCTTCACACACACGCCCGTTTTCCCACCACTCACCATCGAAACCTCCTTTCCGGTTGCAGCCTGGAAATACCTCGACCGCCAGGGGGCGCTATTTGGTGGAGCGTTGCGTGAAAGTTGTTTGTCCTTGAAACTCGTCCTGGGTAATGAAGCGGGCTGGGAAGAGGGGTGCGGGGGGCAAGAATCCCGGTAGCCAGTGGGGCCGAGGCGACCGGTATCGGTTTTACCAGGTCGTGTTGCATTTCTGCCGGCGACCCGTTGCAAAATGTCACCAATGTGCGGTGACGCCCTCTCTCGCAGGGATAGATTTTCTTTCGAAGAAAAATCAACGTCACACGCGTCCGGTGCACTTTCATTTCTGTCCGCGTGCTGCTTGCATTAATGTCGGGTGACATTTTCCAGCCAAGTACCATGGGAAAGGTCATCCCGGTCGGATTGCACCTCAACGGGCGGCATTCTCGTTTTACAAAAGCCCGTCCGAGAGCGTTAAAGTGACACATCAAAACCGTCACGGTGGGATGTTTTATGTGCACGTTTTTCTCCATCACTTATCGCACATCGGCCACGGAGAGAAGAGCGATCGAAGGGCGAATAGATTTGTAACATGCATCAAATATTTACGTAACAGTAGCACGCCCGACGCTCGTTTCATCGCGCCCGCCTTGTTATAGAATGAGTAAGCTGTCATGTTCTTGTTGGCTTTTCCCTGGCTAATTGATTTTTAACCCTTCGCTACATGAACATCCCGATTAAAGCAGAATACTTTTTCCATTCGTAGCTTCATCCTACGACAGCATGAAATATCGTCCATCTTCAGCAACGGTGATGTCTTGTGCGCAATGTATACAAAGTGTCTTACTAGCCCCCTCAACAAGGCCAGGACATGATCCTTGTTTTTCTCACCAATTGCAGCCTATCGATCTACCACCGTTCTCGTAATGGTTCTCCAACGATAAAACCGACCTGTCCGTGTTCCCCGCTTGTGGTTTTCTCTGTTCTTACAGTTGAAACACACTGTTCAACAGAACCGATCGAAGACCGGCACCTAAACGGGGGGGGGGGAGAACGGAAAAATAAATCGCAACAATGTGTTTAAACGCGCGGTTCGTCGCTTATCGGCGAATATTTATCTCGGCGAAAATGCGGTCTGCCTATCGGGCGGTTTTTTTCCCTTCACATTTTCCATCCTTCACGTGGTTAACACGAGGGTTGGGGAATAGCCATCACCGGTGTGGCGTTTGATCGGTTTCGAATAAGCGCTCTCGAATTTTACCCCTCCCATACGCACGCCCCCCTCTCACTTTCGCGTAATTTTTGCTCTCCAGCCTGAAAAACCGTTTCCTTACGGCGGGCCCTCTGGGAAACGCTCTGGCGATCGTTCTCCACCGATAGCGGCTGATGATGATGAATAACGCATCACTCCTTGCGCGGAAACAAACGAAAGATGTCAACGGTGCGATAGGCGACGAACCCGCGAAAAGCGAAGGCGCGTGACGGGTGGAGCTTGCTGTCGGCCGCCTCGTTGTGGTGCGTCACATTCCGCTGTCATAGGAGTTCTGCTTAGCACACCCCCCCCCCCCCCCCACCCCCCTCCCCGCTCTCCATTCCTGATCATCATGATATGAGAAGAAAGGTGAAACATTTCAACGTACGGTTGTGTGTCTGTGTGCACTCGAATGTTCTTCGAGATTCATTTCGCTGCCGCCGCGCACCACGCCCTCGTGTCATAAATTAAATCCGCTCGGTTTCCGAACGCATCACGCGCGTCTCGGGCCCTAGACTATTAGTCTACAGTTCGTTCCACATCAATTGTTTATGGGTTCAGCGGGTGCTTTGAATCGGTTTGTTGGATGGTTTGTGTTTGTTCGTATTTCCTTTTTCGCCTATTGTCGCCGAACCCATATGAACTGCATATTTGCATTTGCGCGTTTGCGAGCAGACAATAGGCAATAAAAAAAAGAAAATCACTCCTCCCCACCTTAGGGGAAAAGGTTGATGGGATTATAATAAAGCATAATAAAAATGGAGATAGCTCAAATCGTCCATACGAAGGTAATGTATTGACAAAATAATTGTACAGTATTTTCCACGCGGAAAAGCTATCTCTTTCCTAACAGAATCTTGTGTATGTGTAGCTTGGGCACTGGGAAAGAATTAGATAGACTGTTTAAAGTTTAACTGATAATCATCCTCAACCCTGTTTAATTTGTTTTGTTCGTGATTGTTTTATGCATGATTTTCTTTGTTTTTATAATAATAGAATCAAAATTATTTTCTAAATAGTTTGAGAATATCTTTTTGAAACATTTTCAAATGAATTTTGATGCAACGCTGTATTTAGCACACCATGAATGGCTGAACGACCACAATTAAAGTAATAAAATCGTATGCACGTTGTGCACGGGGAGGGTGACCAATTTTCGATACTTCAAAACGATCCACGATCGTTCCCATCTAAAGAACCTCTCTAAAGTGTTATATTATACGTTCCACACGAGGGCAACCAATGTTGGTGGTGGTGCGTCCGAGCCAAGGGTACGTACGCATCATCAGCCGTAATTGCCTCTCAATTACTATAATCGCTGGCAATCATGCCCAAAACTTCTTCCCCAAAGGACGCTCGCGATTTCTGGGTCTACATGGAGATGTTCCTTCCATGTCGTCGTTTGCTGGGAGGTGTTCTTTAATGTGGTTTGCACAAACCGAAGCAAACGTTCTTGGTTCCGATGATCGGCGGGGATCATCAATAACACGCTGCAAGCTATTATTCACATCGAGCCAATGAGACCTAGAAAACCTTGTGTAGACCGACATCAATCAAATGTGAGGGACCAAAATAATGCTGCTCAAGCAAAGAAAAAAAAAATCGAGCACAAAAAACATTTCTTTATAAAAGATTACACAACAGATCGTGGCACACTTATCTGATCTTTATCGGGCCGAATCGTTAATTGAAATGTTTTCCTATGTCTGACATTTTCGTTCCAACACTTTTTCATACCTTTTGTATGCGAAGGAATGCATTTTTGGGTGGCCGTGCGTATTGGTTTCGGGATCGTTTTGGTTACCGTTTTGCCTTGCATACATATCGATTTCCTTGTTCGGTATGCATGATGCGTTTCCGTTTCGCAAACAACCAAATGCAACAAACGGAATCACTCAATCATTCATCACCTGGCAGGATTAACTGTTATGCGCTGGCAAGGTTTGATTTGATTGATGAAGGTTCGGTTTAAGTGTGCTATTTATTTGATAGTTTTTATTGCCAAATCGGTATGATTTTTGGGTGTGTTTTATTGCAACGATTATTTCTCTACCTTGCGTGTGAGGCACACTATGAATTGATCAATTTTAAACTTTGGTGCAAGTTTTAATCCGTTTGGCACACGTTCCTTCTTCACAGATCCAATGCACGTTTGAAAAACGATTTAACGATTAATTTGGACAAACTTTATCGTTTGCATCTAATTTAATTATAATGATTACATTTTTATCCGGTTTCACTTAAATTTAAGCTTTTACTTCGAAAGTTTATTTGCCCTTCCATAAGTCCACCTACTTTTATCCAACACGTTTACTATTGGTATTTTTATGTTTCGTTGCTATCTTTTTATTATGTCTCTTTCCATTTTTTCTCCCTTCAACATAAACATATTCGGTTACAAGAGGTCAACGAATTTACCCCACGTTTCCAAAAGAAAAACGAAACGAGCACATCTAACACCGGTCGGGTGAAGTGTTGGAGACTTTTGCAAAAGCAAAAAAAAAAAAGAGCAAGGGACATAAAAGGGGAAATGAAACTCCAATGCTTGTGTGTGTCGTGCCCGTGGAATGCTGGAGTGATCTTTCTTTCCGAAAATCCGACTCTAATCCGCCCTCGGCCATCACAAAACGGGATGACGCAAACGGTAGGCCAGGAGGAGTAGAGAGCGATCCGCGAGTCCGGAGATCGGAGGGCCGAAACGGTCGAAAGATAGAAACTCGTGATATCGTTGACAGATACTTGTCAGCGCAACGACGGCCCCTCTCGTAAGCGCTCAAGACCCTCGCCGTCGGCTCGGGAGGATGCTTAAAATTGTCAAATTGGAACTCCGAGAACTTAGACGCCGCCTTAGACGCTGCGCTGGTGTCCGTCGGAACGTGTTGCGATCGTTTCGCCGAGGGCCGCGATAGAGGGAGCTCTAGGAAGTGGGTAGGATTCCCCGGTTTGACCCCTTCGCATTCTATAGAACCAGAATATGGTTGCTCCGTGGCGCAAATCGCAGCTAATCCTGTTCCCAGGCCTCGCGCGACCCCAGGTCCCGGGCGAAGGAGTTCAACGGCCGCACGAACGTCGTGGAGTTGGTCGAGTTAGTTGCCAACGAGTTTGGCACCAGTGCGTTTTCCCGCCAGCAACAGCACTAACACCCGGGTCGCGTGTGGAAGAAATTGAGAAACAACCGCGAGCCCTTCGCGAGGGCATAAAACTAATCCGACAAGCTTTAAATTAATTACCGAAATGGCAATGCCGCAAGGTACACACTACGCAAGCCTCGGCCGCTTTGAAGGCCGGGAAATGGAAGCGTCGAAGGGATATAGAGATAAGCAGCTACGAATGCTGATGATGGTTCGAAAAGGCGCACATGAGGGACCTTTAAAAGCCGCTTCATTTTGAATCATTTGAAGACCGCCAGCCGCCAGGAGGAAGCTGTAAAACTGGATGCCTCGAGGCTCGGGGGACCACAACCATTTGTGTGTTTTCGTTTTCAAAACCTCACTTTAATCGAATCTTAATAGAATCTCCCGCAATACCACGGTACCAATATGTTGACAGAACCTTAAACGGGTGATTAGAGCTTTGCTCGGCCCCTCGGGTGACTTTTTATGATCAATTTTCTTCCTTTAAACAGCGCCCCCTCGGGCGACAGCAGGGAATAGACAGTGTGTCGAAAAAATGTCGTTAACGTCCGCGCAGGAGATGCCCCGCGGGCCAAGTTTCCGCCCCGCGGTTATGGCGAACTTGGCAAGCCAATCCAAACTAGATCCTGACTTTAGAAACTTGTTTCGGCAAGATAATAAACGAGAAAAAACATTCCGCCTCTACCAGTGCCGCCATAACAATGATGCCCGCCCTTGCTGTGTGTGTGTTTTCTCTTTCTGGGCAAGAGTTTTCTAAGCTCAGGACATAAATGAAACATAAGAATAAACCAACGACAAATTAACGACTGCGGGAGAAATGCTCCATCAACGCACGGGTTTCGATGTTCTTGTCCACATTCTAATCCGGTCCTTTCCGTAATTCTACTCCTGTTTTCGTTTCCTTCTTGCCTGCCTTCTTACTGTTATGGCATCCGTCGGAACTGCTTCTAATTTGCCGTATTTTATGTTTGAGGTAATTGGGGGCCCGTTCTTTTTCGTTCTCTCCAGTGGGAAACCCTTTTTTGTTTTGTTGCGGAAAAAAATCGCTCATCGGATACCGACAGCTTGCTGTGTTGCGTGGTGTGAAGATTTATCGAGATCTCTTCGGTTACCCGGTTCCTGGGAAGTTTCCTGCGGCGGCCACTCCTTCGACATAAAGCCTCCGTCCGTTTTTCTTCCCGCGAACTCTACTCCCAACGCGATGGGAAGGATTCTTCCGACGCCTTAGGAACGTTTGTGGGTCATTTGCAAAGATTCTATCGCCATTGAACCGAACGTGCGGCAGCACTACACACGCACGACCCAAGGCGTCAACGGATCCATTTAGCATTAATCTGCGCAGCAATGCTGTTGTGTTTGCTGCTTTGAAATGGGCCTTCTAATTAATCGTGCCACATTAGGCGGAGCATTAATTGATCTTGATTCCTTCCTGGGGCCTGTTAATTGCGTGCCGGTTTTTTTCCGAATTGGAGGTGGTGATGCACAACAGTAACGTCTGTGTGAGTGCCATAAATCAATGCCCGTCGAAACAGATGAGCAACCCAACCCAATGTTTGCCAAGTCTTTGGGGCAACGGAAAAGTAAAACAGTGTCACCTCTAAGTCGCGCACGAGTCGGACACGGGTTTTGATTAAGCATTCACCGTTTTTCGTTCGCCATGATTAAGCTACACTAATTACCGTTGATGTTTTATTCAAATCGAAAAACTCGTCCCCATGTGGAATGTGGTTTGATGCACGTACGAAACCGAACAAAAAAAGGCAATCCCTCTCATCGTGGAAGCGTTATCGTGTTCCACTTGATTAATATATCAGAAGAAGCTTCTTTTCTATGTCTTTCAGCTTATGTTTTTTGTTTTGAAATCAATCCCATTTTTAATAACAGATTTTTATCCATCATCCGGCCTTTTCTTTTACACCGTATCCTGTGGCCCGTGAAGCCACCCAAAGCGCATTAATTGTTTTTATTGGTCTGCCAAATTTTTGTGCAGCCTTTTAAAAAAAAAATACATCGGTGTGCGGTCCGAGTCGATTAGCATCATCGAGCATGAAATGGGCGACCATTCGTCACAACAGGGTTGGGATTATCGATTTAACGAGTGAGTTCATCGTGAGTTATTTCGCTCGCGGCGGCTCTAAGCAGGTGTGGAGTCGCTCGGAATGCAGAGGACAGCGTTCCTAGCATTCCTTCGCGTCTAATTTGCCTACGGGGCGGGGGGAGAGGATTTGCTTCTTTTTAATGCCCTTCCACTGTTGCCATTGACACAATTTATTAGCTTGCACATGAGCTTCAGCGCACAACTCCCTAACGCTCCCCGGTTGCACGAGCCCTCGGTTAATGTTTGTTTTTTACAGGTCGAGTCCGTCAAGCTCCGTCGTTTGACAACCACCGATGCACTTCTGATCGTATCGCATCTGGGCAGAACACCCGCCGCGATCGACCAACCGATGCCGATGCATGCCCGCTGATTGGACGTAATTAAATATGAATTCGCAAAGGCATGCGCAACGTCCTCCTTCACGGTCGGGAGCTGTCACTTCGAGTTGGAATGTTCGACGAAAAACCACTGCCTCGAAGGATTTGCGGTCCGGCAAATAATCTTATCAAATTCTTCCTTCGTGCACGGTGGTCTTCAATCCACCGTCGGTTTTGTGATTTACATCGATCCGATAATGCACAGGAAAATGCCAACATTGACGCAACGGCGTCAACCTTGAAGGTGGGATTTCTGGTTTTTAGCGAACGCTTGGAGCTGGTCCGGTGGCTTTTCGCGATGAAGATTGACCGCCTAATTGATTTATCGATGCGCTCTGGGGGTTATGCAAATAAACCATTTGTGCGCGGAGTTGGATGTCATAGTGTATCGGCAAGGTTGGAAGTCGAACGTTGAGACGTCAAGTTAGTTTAGCAAGAAACACAGCTCTGAGACGAACTGAACAGTTACCACCGTATCATGCAAGTAAATATAAGTTCATTACTACTTCGTACTTCCAACTTGCGACAGTCCTTGAGAAAAGCCTCCACAACAGATGCACCGACTTAAGATGACGCCGCTTGCGAACCTAATCTGAAATCAATTCAACTAAAACAAGCTCGCTTAGTTCAGCTTCTTCGGAGGGCTGCGTATAGCGAGCGATTAGTAGCGGGATTAAACATCGCTCACAAGATCATTAAGCGGCGGGACTACCTTTCTTGAGCTTCAACATTATTGGCCCAATAAAAGGAGCCTTTTGGCCACCCGCAGTGCCTTGGCTTTGGTCGAGCTCGGAGAACACATTTCACACCGAACACCGGCCGCCGAGCTTCCGATATCAATCAAAGCAGCAACAGCATAGGAGTTTAAAGTTTTAATGACGATTCGCTGCGCTCGAACATAATTACTTCGGTTCGTTGAAGCGTATGGACGGCAATCCTAATGGAAGCGAAAAAGCGCCATGATCGGAAACCGGTCCAGCGGGTTTAATGTTTAGAGTTCAGAGGAGGAACAAAAAAAAACAAACACCGAGGTCCATCAGGTTTTGCTGCGTGTTTTAGTCGCTAGGAATGTAGCCTTGTGCCTTACCACCCGCTGACATTCGATAGTGGTGAGGCGCGGTGTGGTAGCAAAACCGTGACAGACCGATGTCAAGTGTTGTCGCACCACCAATTTAGCTCAACCTTATTCTAGTTTTGTTTTTTTTTAAGTAGATATGCAAAAATGTAAAATTTCCCAAAATTTCTAAAAATGATATACGATCTGCGAAGTCTTAAAGCGGTCGAAATGTCTATCAAGTTTTTATTCCGCTTATACAAAACGAAACAAATTGCATTATACGAAGCGAAGCTCTATGTTACAAGGCTTTACGAATATTTTAAAAATATAATAATAAGCATCTATTTTACCTAAATAATATGACAAACAATGAACAAATACTATTTGTTGAACTTTAACAACAGTCGCCAACAGGGGCTGTCAACAATTTCGTGTTGAACAAAGGCTCGATTAGTAAGAAGTACTAAGGCAATTATAGCAGTAATATAATATCACGTCATCACGTTACTGGAATTCCTTTGTTACTAAAGCGCCCCTACTCTTTTTCTCCGGTTAATTGAGATCATTGTCGCATGTTTAGTCTGCGATCCATCCGCTGACATCCTCAGAATCGGTATCGCTATTGCGTGTTTGGTCTGCCTTGCATCAGCTGTCTTGATCTGGATGTTTTCGATATCCAGACCATAATGAGTCTACTCTGTTCCATCAACGTCGTTGTTGTTCTAATGCGTGTTGATGCGTTGGCGTTACGTCCATTTGAGCTTGAAGATACACAAGTTCCTCTTCGTCCAATTATCGGCTGCCGTTGCGAACTCCGTTTGTATGTTTTGTTTTGACTACAGCCAGCTTTGACCGACTTTGCTTGTTGAAGTATATCGGGGGAATTATACAGGGACTGACCATGCCTCTAATATAATAACAGTCACAACTATGAACTGTGTTCTACAAACATATTTATCTTTGTCCGTAATGACGTAAACTGTGTTTCAATGCTGTCAAGAAGAACCCGATTAGTTGTAATACTTTTTGAATTTTTTTTTATGAATTCGTTTTCTTCATATCAATTTTTATGTATGAAAACACTCTTCTATAAACTTTAAAACCAAGAGGCTGTTTGAGTTTAATAAACACGAATTTAAGTTTCTTTTTTAGAATAATCTCTGGCACTCTCATTGACCTGGAGATAGTGCTAGCTTTCAAAACCCCGTATGCATGTGCCAGAGTATCCGGTGTTATGGACAGATCTAACCGGACATAACCTCACGGGATATGTACTTCAAGTGGTTCTTCACAGTGATTCACTCAATGGTTTAATCCTAGCGAGACGAACGAGTATGAAAAGCGGCGCACTGCAGTAAACAAGATCCGCTGAATGGCGCAAGGGCTTTTGTATCTCGTTTTGACGATGGGCCCGGGCGATGATTAGCAGCTCCGACGGGTACACTTGAGAAAGGAAGTGGTTGTGGGCCCGCATGTGAGCTTTTTTCCGCCCGAAGGGCAAGTACGTCTTTCTGCCTATGAATGGTACAGCCTCCAAGGAAACCCTGGCTGCCAAGCTCTCGCGGGCGTCTTGCATGTATAAGGACGAAAGGGCACACGGCAAAACATGCTTGCAGAGAAAAACAAGAAAACAAACGCAAACATCATAATTTTCGCCCATACGTCTGGGCACACATCATTCAGCTGTATGTTTTGCACCATTGAAATGTTCCAGCGCGCCTTTCCGCTCGCTGGCTGGCTGGCATTTGTTTTAGGTTCCATTGAGTTCCGCAGCCTTCAGCCAATTTGACGCCATTCTGGCTTGTCAGCTTTATGTTTTATTTCCTCACCCCCGCCCCTCTTGCCGATCCTTCGTTGTGCTTCCCGACTTTCCATCGCGCCACTTGTCTCTGCTCACGACCGGCTGGCTGGCACAACGATGAAAGCGAACCTCGAGCGGTCCCGAGGCCACTTTTGATGTTGTTTTCTACTGCATTTGCCTCATTTCAAGATCTTCATTTAAATCTGCAAACTCCCCCCTCTCCAAACCTACGCCTTTCACTACCCTCTCCCCACGGAGGGTAAACAAACTTCAAGATTTTCGTATGCATGGGAAGATTATTTCGGAATAAGGAAACGACGGCCGGCCCCCCGGAAAAGGGGGGGAGGGGGAGAAAGAATAATAAATAGCTAGCCGGCTTCTTCTGAAATTTTCTTCCACCGTGGCGTCGCCGGGCTGGAGGCGCAAATGAAAAGTCCACAGTTGACACCTTCTCATCACAATCATCAGGTTGGGATCAAAATGGTTTCTTCTTTCGCTTTTCGTACAACCCAAGTTTTCTCAACCCCTCTTCCGGCCCCATAGCCCTTTGGACGCTGCACAGTATGTTCATCGGCCGAAGAAATGGCCGCGTCAAGATAAATAAATAAATAAGTAATGGCATCCTCGATTTAGCATGAATTTTGCGCGCTGGCCCAATTTTGCTGGCGGTGCAGTTTTTTAATAAATCGGTGCCAACATCGCGCCCGTGCAGCTTTTGCCGGAACCAAGACTGCGGGGCGCTCCGAGGGTCGGGCGATTTTCCCACACAGATTTCACTCTCGATCGCCCGAGCGTCGTTCGGTGGAGGGGGGGATGTTGGGAAATTGTTTGACCGAAAAGGCCTGGCGCCACCACCGCGTTGCAACATTTCTTCATTTAGGCATTTTTCTATTGTTTCGCTTTGCAATGTAAATTTTCAGTGAAACAACGTAGAGATTTGAAATGACGGTGTCGCATTTACATCTTTCCATTAGGCGAAAATGCAAACCTTTTCCGTTTTGTTTGGGAATCAATTTGGAACAAGAGCTTACTTCCTTTTGCTCCCACTGACCTCTTGGCTTCGTTGAAAATTGCGAACACGAGGCAATTACTTTCTGACACCCTCACCCGTCCCCAACGCCAATAATACACATTATGTGTGTGTGTGTCTATGTCAGTGTCATGCAAAAAGTACCTTCCGCCCTATAGTTTATTGACCTCCAACGCCGTACGTTTGATGCAGAGGATTGAGTTGGGATAAAAAAAATCACACTGAAAACAAATCGGTTTATTTAATAGTATTCGTTTTACTATCCGGGTGATAATTCTTTATTTTAATATTAATTTTTGTTGTTGGATAAATAAATATTCTAGTACTTTTTTCTGTGTTTTATCGTCCACAAAGTGGGCTGCACTGCTGAGGAACTTTTCAAGTCACGAAGTATAAGACCACAGCATCGGTCCCCTGGATCGTAAAACCTGTCAACCTTTTGCCTAGCCCATACGATTTGTCCATTGCCAGCAACACTAGCGCAGTCCACGAGATTTGTAGCACATTAGCAAAAGACACACATGCAGAATAATTTAACAGTGAGGAGTATGTGAGAAAGGGAAAAAAACATGAACGAAACAACGACGCAGTCAACGAGCGGTCGGAAGAAAAGCGCGGGCACGAAAAGTGTTTTGAAAACAAGAAAAATAAATCCGGCAGAGTAAACTGGGCGATCAAATAGTCAACCCACGCCTCCTTGCCGTCAAGTCTGCGGCTGCTTGCCGGGAGTTGGTGGATGATGCACTTCTGCGCACCAGGATGCAGTTGTTGGGTGGCGGGAAATGAATGAAATAAAACCGTTCTTTCGTGTAATTCCTGGCCCGGTGGGAACGGTTGGGCTCATTACCCCGGCCATCCCCACCCCCGATACCCGAAATGCCACCCATGGGGTTGGTGGCGGATGGGGGGGGAGGGTGGGACACGAACCACATATCGTGTGCCGATGGCGTTGAGAACCGTGAGCTAATGGTGCGAATAATGGATATTACGCGCATAAACTGGGCGATAGGCGCGCGCGTCGGTCGGAGTGATTTATTTCATGTCCACCATAAATTAACCTATAAAATAATCAATTATCCTAGGTAGGGCTGGAACGAGCGGCCGATTGTTTGCCAGGTGAAGCGGGAAAAGATGAAGATTATCCCGATTTTAGTGGTAAGATGGATATGTACGTTCATCGTAAAAATGGCTCAGCGCACAACGAGTACGCGCGACCGTGGTTTTCATTTTTCTAGTAGAAAAACTACCCTTTATTTTTATTGGGACACAACGACCTCGACCTTCCGCTGTAAAGCGACGAGGAAATAAATTGTAAAAAGCTTTTAATGTAATAAACAGATGTTACTTTGGTGGTACCTCGCATTACATAGTTGAGTTGTAAAGTGTTACTGAGTGAAGGGATTAAAGTAAGGTGGGTCAAAAGTGTGCACGATAGAGAATATGGTGATGTCTTCTGTAAACAATCTCGGATATATTTTCGTCATGATGGTTTAATCTAAAAACCTAGCCAAGAGTAATAAAAACTGTTTTGATAGAGTTTTGCAAAATATAATTTTAGCAGTGTTGGTCTAAATTATATGTGTCCTCTAGGTCATTATATGTGATTTTTTAGCACTCTTTCACGTGTTTTGGCCCATTTTATTGTACAGTTTTCTGAAATTTTTAATTGTATCGTTTCAAAACTCTGGACATCTTTTTTCTCTCTCTGGTTTGAATATAATAAAAATGGATCGGAAAAAATCTTTATACTCTGAATAGGAAAATAAACTAAAAAGGTCATAATATTGTATGAAAAAAGAGGAATATTACGGGCTATTCTACTCTTCGTTTACGTATACTGTCCTGTTTTTATGATTTAATAAAAAACCGCAATATATTTTATAGGAATAGTAAAAGCTCTAGCATCAATTAATTACTCTCGTTGTTTGCAATTTCATAGTTTCGATCGCTTGAAAATGAGTACACAATTTTGGCCAGCAATAAAATATCATTTAAATTTCATGTTCGTTGTAAATTTAAATGCTAGTGCAAACTTGCAGTGCAGAAAAGGGCACAACAAACTGTCTTGAGTCAAACTAAAGCCATTTCACTTTCCAACCATAGATATCTCCAAATTAATTACAAAACAAATTTGTTTCTGTTGCAAACGTTTAAACCTAACCAAAATTCGTTAGAATTTACAAAGAGGAGAAAACATTAAATACAACTCTTGCTTCATCCAACGTTAGCAGGAAAAAAACGAGAGGGATAGTGTCTGGTTGGGCTTAAATCAGCCCAATGCAAGCGGCAGCTATTTGCTCACGATGAGAACGATCAGTTAACGTTTAAGCTTGCTTAAAGCACCCTTAAACGGGAACCACTTTGCTACCGTTTAGCCGCAAGTCATCATCCATTTCACCCTTTGCTTTATTCAACCTTTTTGCATGATGCTGTTGCAGTTGGTTGAACAAAAAAAAAAGTCCCTCAAGACACGGTCTGTTTTGCTTTCACGGCCACAAGGAGCTTCCGCGCATCTCGACGGCGCACCCGCACTTTGGCTGATGAAGCAGTTACAGATTAAGACGAAGAGTGAACCGTCCGTCTCCGTGTCCGGTACCGCCGTTCGATTTCGTTGCGAATCCATTCCAGTGCACCGCAATACAGACTGTTGCCGGTGGGTGATGGTGGTTTGGTCACACCTTGTTTTGTCTACTGACGCTTCTCGACAACGTGCGCCTTCCTGAAGCGGGTGCGCCCTTTTCTTATTGGATTTATTTCTTGTTTTGTTGCGCTTCGTTTGCCCTCACCGCATCGTGATCCCGCTTCCAACCTTTGCCTCGGGGGAAGAGTGCTTACTTAGTTGATTAGCTTGCTAGCTAGGCGGCAGAAGGCATCACGTTAATTACCGGAGGTGCTGCATCCGATGTTATCCCTCTGCGAAGTTGCGCTTTTCTCATCCTGGGCACAGAATCATGCAACTGCACCCTTTTGCTGTAAAGCATGATGTGGAACTCCTCCAACGTTCCACAACGAAAGAACTCGAGAATTAATTTACCTTCCGTGCCCTTTCAATTAATGTTCAATATCGTAAGGTTTCGTTTTGATTTTTGTGGGTGTTTTTGCTGCTGCACCCTTTAAAGTAATCAATGAAGTCTGATGGAGCGATTCCATCCGGCAGGGGATCCCACGGGACTCCGACAAAAAGAGAGCAAAAAGAAGTCAGCGAAAAAGGGACAGTGTGACATAAACAAACAGATGTCGTAACACGGGTAGGACACAAAGTCATGCCATCCGACGTGTCTGAGAGAGATCGACCACGGAGGGCCAACGGACATTAACTTCGTTGCGAGACCGATTCGTCGGTCGTCTGGAAACATGAAGTAATTTACCATCGCTAATAGGAGCAATTGTGTGCAACTTCTCAGTTTCAATCTTTTTGTCGGTTCTATCTGACCAATTGGGTTTTTTCCTCGACGTTTCTGTCCGATTCCCGCGTATCCCTTTGCGTACCCTTTCTTCTTCCTCAAGTGCATGCAGCCAAAACTCCATTTACTCGTACCATTTCCGCTTACCATTCACCCTCCCCACATATCTCGAGGCACATCTTTCGGTTGATTTATATAGGAGTAAGGGTTATTAGTGCGACCCAGTTCTTCCAAACCGTTTTGCTGAGCCCTTTTTTTCTTCACCACAGCTGCCTGCATTTCCGCCCGGTTTTGCTTCCGCATTTCGACTCTAATTGCTAATAGTTTGACCTTAAATTCGATTGCCAGTGCAGTTGTCGTACCATTGTTTTCTGCTCCTGCCGTACGATTTTCCACTCAACAGATTAATCCTATTAGCGTTCTTCCAACGGACGATTGAGACACACTGTAAACGTTAGTTCTTCCTGAATCGTACCCATTTGTTTGTTGTGTTGTGCTACTATTGCGACCACCAACGAAAGCGATCGCTGAGGAGATCTGTTATTTTTTGTGGCACTTCCTGTGTGTCCTTTTAATTTATGTGCCCCCGCAACATTAATCTCCCCATCCCCCTTTCCGGAACATACTTTTCCACACTTGCATTAGATTGGAAAGAAAAATCGACACAACTGCTTGCCAGGGTAGAGATTTATATCCTTTTTTTATCCGATCTGCTGCCGGGTTGTTGATACCTTTTTATGCACAAAATCACTGCACTGTTCAACAGCGGCTGCTGCATCGGCATCAGCAGATTCGTGTTCCGATAGTGGTACCCTCTGCACACACCAACCCACCCACCTCCCACCGAGCCCCCCAGCTTTTAAGTCGAAGTGTGGTAAACTGATTGTTTTTGTTACCCGAGTAACTATCAATAAATTATCATCCGCCGCCATGCCACGACGACGCGGACGACGACGATGATGACGATGATTTGTGCCCCGCGATAAACGTTAAGCCCCCCCTGTAAACAGTTTTCTTTTTATGGTGTGCTAAACGTCTGCGACCGCCGGCTACCGGGGGTGGTGCTGTGCTACGCGTTTGCAAACAGGTTGACGACGGTGGTCGCGATGGAAAATCCCTAGCCATCGTCGTCCAAATGGCAGTGAGCATTTCGCAGATAATCATCTGGGAAAAGAAGCGGGATCGCTTTGGATTCCGACTTTGTAGTCGTAGTTTCCCTTTGGAAAAGATCCCATTGGGCAAGTGATGTCAACACGTTTCTAAGTCTATTTTCAAAGAAGTGATCAAATTGAGTTTTTGTAATTACTTAGTGCTCAACATTATCACCAAATAGCATCGGTTATAGCTTGTTGAAACATTGAAGGAACCAGAATATCAATCATATTTGAAATGTAATTTGAAAAATGTTTGAGATGTTTAGTAAAGCCCAACGTCTTGAGAGGCTTGAATGTTTTCTTTCTCGATACTGGTTGAATCAAATTTCAAATGAAATTTCAATAGTAATGTTTTCTTTTTTCATTTTTTTTTTGTACCACTTGTAATTTTTA
Source organism: Anopheles coustani (assembly GCF_943734705.1). NCBI lineage: Eukaryota > Metazoa > Arthropoda > Insecta > Diptera > Culicidae > Anopheles > Anopheles coustani. The sequence goes on along the minus strand of NC_071288.1, from coordinate 43,910,687 downwards.
CGCTTTTTTTGAGTGGTTAATTTGAATTTTTCATGGATGTTTCAAGTAAGCTTTTAATAGTGATATTTAATTTTTTTATTTTAGTTATATAACTTCTAATTTTTAACGTGTTGTTACACATTTATTTAAACTGTTTATGAACTGTTTTCAAATAACACTAATACTAATGTTTTCTTTTTTATTTTGGTTGTACAACTTTAAGGTTGTTCTATTTTTACGGATTCTTAGTGATTTATTTATATTGCTCGTGGAGGTTTCAAGTAACATTCCAAAGGTAATGTTTTCTTTTTTGATTTTGGTTGGCTTCTAATTTCTACGTGTTTTGTGAAGTTTGTCTAAACTGTTCGTGGATGTTAAATAACTATAAGTTGTCAAAAAATCCAAGCGAATGCTAATAAGGGGGAAATTAGTTTAAATTAGTAGAGTGAATCTTCATATGTGAAATTCAACTGTATTTCGATCTTATGATCCTCTCGTTTGACCGTGTTAAGATTTTACCAAATCCAAAGTTTTTCGTTCGTTCGTTCAAAGGAGAATTTGAATCGTTGATTAATCTTAATCTTTTCACCTCGTTTGTATTATAGCGCAATTCAATCGATTTATTCTCATAAAAACCATGATTAAATTATTTGAGTACGCTGTGTTTCAAGAAATACAGAATTAAATTTGCATTTTCCCTTCGTACTGGAACTGTTTGGCGTTCATAGAACAGCTCCATCATTGCCATCATCCGTCAACGCGCGACAAAAATAAATCACAACAGATCGTAGTGCCGGCCAAGCGAATAAAGGAAGAGAACGGTCCCACACATTTCGACCCCGACGAAAGTGTGTTACTGGAGCTAATCGTGGGCCGCAGTCCGGTCCTTGGCGTCACGCCATGCTGCGTGTAAAACGTTTGCGCGGGCGATGGTGTGTGGTGATGGTGGTGTGATGGTTCATTATTATTGTACCGAGAGACAAAAGAAATGTCGCCTCGAGGAAACATCATTTCGCGATCTGAAGGCTCCTACGCAATTTCGTTCCTTCGTGGTTGGGCCACACGTAGGGCCGTAGCATAAGAGCATCGCATGCTGGCCGGCTCTATTTCTCTCCTCCTCGACTAACCCAAAGGCGTTGCTTTGTGTCTAGGGGCTTTTCCTATCCGGTTTCGTCTGATTGTCACCTCCGAGCATTATTCCGTTCCGCGAAAGGGTCGCGATCCGCCGGCAACGAACCCTATGATTGCCCACAAACGCCTATCTATGCGCTATTATTTTAACAACTTATTTTCCGCTCGACTGCCCTTCTAACGCGGGCCATTTGTGGGTTGTTGCGTCCGTCCAGTCGATTGGAGGACTGCCTCCCCCCACCCACCTCCCTTCCTTTCCAGGGGGAATCCACCCGGTGTGTCGACCCATGATCGCTATATTTGATAAATTAAACCCCTGACGCGCCACCTTAACGAATGGTTTCTCCAATATACTTTTCAACATTTTTTTTCCGTAGTGTGTTTTGTTCGTCGGCATGTTTTCCTTTGGCAAAAAGGTGGATACATTAAAGCAAAAACGGAAAAAAAGGAAAACACGACCAGAACCAACAAATTCTCTCGACGTCGTCCATCGTTTGTTCAGCCACCGATGCGATAGCGGGTCCCGCGGACCCGGGACAAACATCCAATTAGGACATTCCGAAAGAAATATTTCATTTATTGAAAAGCATATACTTTGTCACTTCGACGCAACCGAAAAACAATCGCCCGGGCGGACAACAACATTGTGTTGAAAGGGGCCACGTTCTTTTGGCGTTCCAGCAGAGCGCGGTTGACGCGCCCGTTGGTCTGTGAAATTTTCGTAGTTTTCGTTACCTCGAGAACGTAGAATTTAGTGCCGTACGGTTGATTAAGTAGAGTCGTTTTGCTTTAGTTGAATTATTAAACTTGAAGTTGTTTTATTTTGGACTGACAAATAAAGTTGTTCCACAAACCGCCATAGACTGACATTTGTTGCTCATTCTACTTTTTTCCTTGCTTCTCTACTTACAGTCACAGTAGCTCCGCCACCCCAGCGTCCCTGGATTCCGCTGGCCCGTCCCAATCGTACCCGCGGTGCATGTAAGTAAAATCATTCCCAGCCGAATGGAAAGTCCAGAAACACCAGTGTGTGGTGTACCGACTCCCCATACGGCTGTGTTTATACATCGCGAAACTAAATGTTCTCTACGTGCGGGAAACGAAAAATTCCCATGCCCATCCCCCAAACAGGTATATTCACGGTCATGTGCTACAACGTGCTGTGCGATAAGTATGCGACGCGACAAATGTACGGCTACTGTCCCAGCTGGGCCCTGACGTGGGAGTACAGGAAAAAGGTAACACGGTTGCGCCACCGCACGCCGAACCGAAACGGATGTGTTTGGATAACAACTACTTACTGTTGGCGCTTCCCATTTCGCTAGGCCATTCTCGACGAAATACGACATTACTCCGCGGACATCATCAGTCTGCAGGAGGTGGAGACGGACCAGTTCTTCAACTTCTTCAAGCCGGAGCTGAAGATCGATGGCTACGAGGGTATCTTTTCGCCGAAATCGCGCGCCAAAACGATGTCGGAAGCGGACCGAAAGTACGTCGACGGGTGCGCGATCTTCTTCCGCTCGTCAAAGTAAGTATCGGGGGGGGAAGGACGGCCTGTTGACGACGTTTAAAAAGTCAATACGTCACTAATGTGCTACGTGTTTCGTTAATTAGGTTTTCGCTGATCAAGGAGCATCTGGTCGAGTTCAATCAGCTCGCGATGGCGAATGCGGAGGGCTCGGATAACATGCTGAACCGCGTCATGCCGAAGGACAACATCGGGCTGGCGGCGCTGCTGAAGGTGAAGGAGGGCGCGTGGGAGAGCGTCTCGCCGGAGGCGGCCCAGATCTCGCAGCCGATCCTGGTGTGCACGGCGCACATCCACTGGGATCCGGAGTTCTGCGACGTGAAGCTCATCCAGACGATGATGCTCAGCAACGAGATCAAGACAATACTGGACGAGGCCGGGCTCAGCTTCCGGCCGGGACACAAGTTCGATGTAAATAACGTGCAGCTGGTGCTGTGCGGCGATTTTAACTCGCTGCCGGACTCGGGTGTGATTGAGTTTCTAAGTGCCGGGCGTGTATCCATGGACCATCAAGATTTCAAGGAGCTGGGCTACAAATCCTGCCTGCAGCGTATATCAAATTGTGATACACCAAATGAATTTACTCATTCCTTTAAGCTAGCGTCAGCGTACAGTGAAGATATAATGCCATATACAAATTATACATTCGAATTTAAAGGTATTATCGACTACATATTCTACTCGAAGCAGGGCATGGTGCCGCTCGGGCTGCTCGGGCCGATCTCGACCGAGTGGCTGCGGGACAACAAGGTAGTCGGATGTCCCCATCCGCACATACCGTCCGATCACTTCCCGCTGCTCGTCGAGCTCGAGCTGATCCACATGCCGTCGGCGGGCGCCCAGCCACCGAACGGACTGCTCGGTCGAAGGTAGCAATAAAATGGCCACGCTCCCACCCTCTCCAACCCTTCCCGGACACGCGGGCAGGAGGCAGTAGGCAGTGACGACACAAGCAACAACCTGACTGCATAGTACCACCACCACCACCATTACAACAACCACCACTCTTATCACCACCACCCAGCCGCAGCATTCATCGTACTGTAAGCGCATCCTACATTGTAAAAACAGAACAAAAATGGAGGAAGAGCGTTAAGCGAAAGGACATTCACATGAGAGAGAGGACGACCCGGCGATATTGGCGCTCAGCTGAGTCGCGTAGTGGTCCAATTACCTAGGGCCCGGCACTTCAGAGCCATCAACTCGCTGGATAAGTGAACGGTTGGACAAGTTGGAACAGTTGAGGATTTTTTTTTAATACAGAACTTCAACCAACTGTTCCCGTAACACCACCACAACATACACACACACACACACGCAAACAACACCCACCATTGTCCGCACGCTTGCATCTGAGGCCGTGTTTAGAGATTCACAAACAAGCAACACCATCGATGCAAGCGAACTCCTTAGTGAAACGAATATCTAAACCAAAATAATAATGCTGCGTAAGCTGATAGTCTACTGAAACACCACACAACTGCGGAATAGCGAATCAAACTAAACGAAATATGGATATGGTTTAAAGGAAATCCGGCGACACGATGTTGAGTTTATGGCAAAGGCGTAATCTAGTAAAATGCAACGTGGAGAGATTATAAGTCACGACACGACAAGGAAATTCACAGGCAAGCAAGCTTCCTTGGCGATGAAGATGTAGGAAAAGTAAAATGGGAACGAAACATTCAAACATCATGGAAAAGAGAGTTATTTAAAACCTCCAACAACGTGTAATGGAAAACAAATTACAAAAATAGGAAAGGAGTAAGATAACAGAAATAACAACCATCCACAATACACTCTACATACACACACGCACTCACTTGCAATAAAAAGTAAAGACTACGGTCGAGAGCAGAGAGCGGGGGATGGAATCCTCCTTGACATAACCCCGAAACAATATGAAACAGGTTCGAATCTCAGCTTTAAACGAAACAAAGCGCGCACCGTTGCAAGGCAATGCGAGAGAGCATCCACAACACCCGCCGGGGCGGTTTTACGTCGCGGTAATTATCTAATACTGTCCACGGACTCTATCGCAAAACGCATCGGGCACCGGAAGATCGTTTGCTGATGCTGGCTAATGTAACGTGAAAAATCTTCCTTCAGTTGTACCCTCCCATTTATTGCTTTTGAAACTGCGACCCTTGTAACTGTAAAACCCTCTCCCTTACTTTATTTCTTTTTTACCAATCCTCCCCCGACTTCTGAATAATTTTATTGCTTAGAGCCGAGACTTTCTTTCTATCCTCCTCTCCGTCTTCTAGTAAATTTTATCGCTTAAAGCCGAGACAAGAACCGAAAGGATTGATTGTGAAATTAGTAGATCGTGAGGATAGTAACAGTGCAGAAGCAACAGTGTAACACAACAGTTGTTCGCAATGGACATGATGTAAAATGTTTTTTTTTAAATGCAATTTTTATGCGCTCGCTCTTTTATATTGTCTTCGTTTTCCTCGAGTCTCTTTCCGTAAAGAGCTGATTTTTTTACTATGACGTGTCAATTGTTTTTTTTATTTTGTTACTAAAAAACAGCTCGTGTGAGAAGGCATATGCAACGGGAAAAGCTTTATCTGTTATTTTTACCTTAAGTACCACACCACATATAACGATAGAATGAGAACGACACGCGACAGAAGAAAAACATTACAGAACGCTAATAATGAGATGCATTTTTTTCTTTTTCTTCTTTTCACATCTGATGATAATGTATGATTTTATACCTACGTCACATGAACAAAGAGATTGTGCTATTGAATAGGATTTTTCTGACATGAGTAATGTAAGGGAGTCTTGCGAGAGCGAACGGGCTAGTAAGATTAGTTCCAATTTTAGTAACAGCAACAACAGCAGCAGATGTTAAAAAGGCATAAAACATGAAAATATTGTACATTCGCGTAGGTGAGAACGAACGAGCGATCGAATTAAGCTGATTAAACAAGCAGATGTTGGTAGCGGGAAACTGACAAAGTAAAATTTAAATCACTTTTGAGAGCAAGATAAAACAGATATAGTGATGCAGAAGAGTGAAAGCCGTGCAACATAGAGCGAAGCGAATGAACGGAAGGACAAAATCTTGGGTGAGAATGAGGACGGACGGAAGAAAGGTCGATGGAAATTGTAGAAAAAGTATATCCGTAGTATTGTAAGGAATGAATATAGATGTAATAAACAAACAAACCGATGGAGATGCCGAGTCGCTGGCGGGGGAGGGTGTGGAACAACATCAAGAGTGTGAATGCGCTCAATGCGACTGATTCAAAGATAGGTTACAAACAGGTTAGGGACACGGTTAAGTGCCAGCACTCGTGCACAGCAAAATTGGAACGGAGTGTATTAGGCAAAATGGGTTTTAGCTTGCAAACGTTCCCGATTCACAGCAAATGATTCCGGTTGCAATGCGAAATCTTCTTCACGAGGAAACCAATTCAGCCTGAAATCCATTGAATCAACTTAACACTAGAATGCATTGGTTTGAAATCTTGCCCGAATGCTTTTGGCAGTCATTTTGACCGCTCGATTTAATGCGCTACAACTTCGTAATTTTTGAAGATTTTTCAAATCCGTAAACGGTTACTTTTTAGTATATTTGTTGGCTATCTTTTGGCATTTTTAATTTTTTATGCCCATCTCCAGCGGAATTATGAAACCAAAAACTGCCAAAAGACAGTCAATAAATATACTAAAAAGCAGTCGTTTACAGATTTGAAACATCCTCAAAAATAGAGAAGTTATAGCGTCCTAAAAAGAGCGGTCAAAGTGACCGCAAAAAAACATTCTAGGGGTGGTCAACTTGGTTCTCGGAACTGTTCGAACGGAAACAACCGAAATTTTTGTTTTAGCTGTGGCTTTGAATTTTAAGCCACCAAAGCCTTGTTTTTTTTTGAAAAAAATATCACCCGTTTTCGAGATATTGGAATCGAAAATTGCGTTGCGGTCAGAATGACCGCTATTTGGATCCTAGTGTTAAACAACCACCCATGACGGTGTCGCGCTATCGATGGGCACTACTATTACTACTACTACACTCAACACACAAGAAAGTACAAATGTAACGCTGGTGGATAACGAGACATTAGGCGACCACATCCCCTTTGCATCAATATGCAGGACATAGAGGTAACTAAAAAAAATTTGCATTCGACCTAATAATGCATGTCCCATTTGTGGTTATGCTATTAGAACAAATTGAAACATACACTGGATGGAGCGATGGATGGATGGATTGCTAATTCAACTAACAGGAAATGGAAGCGTTTGGTACCGAATGTTTAAAACAAACAACTTTCTTTCAATCATTCTTCTTGCTTATTTTCCTAACTCTCTGTTAAACCTTTTGTCTCAGTTTGCTTAACAAATTTACTTAATTTGAATCGAAGTAAAGCAACAGCTTTGACAGTACCACCCCAAATTAACATCTATTACTCAAGGGTTTATTTTTGTTTCGTCTTTTCGAAAAGACTTATACTCACTGTAGATTCCTCACGATTTCTTCTAGCTTTTCGGTAGCAGATTTTTTAAATCCTGTTTTAATTAAAGTTAATTTTGGAGGTACACTTAATTCGAATGAAATAAAACGTATGTTTTCTGTAGTTTAGCTGGAGGATCGCGATTGGTACTACGGAAAACTATCACCGTAGGAAACAAGCACTTGTCATCGTACCTGTATTTTCAATCAATCGCTACCACGTGTGTACACACACCAAACATCTTCCAAAAAAACGCTCAACCTCTGATAGCATAGAGCATTAAACGTCGCCAGCAGTTTGGACATGGATCAAATAATCTAATGACGCTTTAATCGTACCCCTCAGAAATTAAGAGATCATCCCAATGAAATTTTAAACACGATACGGACAGCGCGGGATATTTTGTATGACCAATTCCATTTGTCTCACCTGCAGTATAATATATCATCCAAAAATCGACAATTGGATAGGGTCGATAAGGAGATGGCGTCGATACAGAGATCATCATCGCGACATGAAGGATGTAAAGGTTGATAATGTGTTCACTTGGCATGGGAGCGCCAAACTGAAAGCGTAATTTACAAAAGCATTACTTCCGATGAGTAAGAATTGATATTCGAACGGCAAAAAAAATCAATGACGATACAAAGACGAAAACTTACACGCACACCGCATAGAACGAGATGCCGTTTATAATTTCATAAAATGGCTCTGGGAATGTAAGCAAGGTGAGGAATGGTGACACGATTCCTTAACTACGATTCTTGCATTGTTCCGTGATGTTGCAATTTTGTTGAATTAAATTGTGCAACTTCTGCATAACCGAAGAGTAACTTTCTTTCTGTACATCCGTTAAAACGTTGGTCTCATGTCATGATCCTTGGACAGAAAATGAATACGTTTTGTTTTAACCCGGGCATTCGAAAATGGTAGTTTATTTTTAAGTCTTTTTTTAATCAATCCCATTCTGAAAGCTATTACTTTTGTACATTTGCACACCAACACGACAGTCGTTGCTGGTCCATGTATTGCGCGAATCATCTACAAGTAGGAACATCTAATCGGAGGCATAGCACGAGGCAGAAAACAAACAGAAAAAAAAACTAAGCAGAAGTGGTTAAAGTGGACGAACGACCCAATCGAAAAAGAAATGCTCGAAGGAAGAATTTAAGCAAACGACAAAAATAAAACGAATAAATGAAAATGAATAATAAAAAAGAGTAGTTTGATTCATTACTGATTCAGTTCTATTTACACTATTTTATTTTAACATTTCTGCAGATTAAATGTATTTAAATATAACATCCTTCTTGTCATCGGTAGTCTGCAGCTCCAACGTGACTGGACACTGCAACCAATAGGCCAGCAGTTCCTCGCAGTAACCTATGAGGAAGTACATTTTCCGTGCCGGAATTGAACGACTAATAATGGCCGCTATCCGAACGTGGTTATGCTGCCGCTTAATGATAACCTCCGATAGTACCATACCATGCCAGGTTCCGCTCATGAAACGACGAATGAAATCGTCTTCCAGCATGGTCTGCGAGGGACGCAGCTCGCCCTCGAGGTTTGCTAAAGGCATATTTAAAGGATGAAGCGGAAAAGTTAGCTTTTCTTACGCAACCAATGGTACCACAACTATTACGTACATGTGTTCCACGCGTTCCAAGCTTTACGGTGGGCAATCTGGTGTGGAGGATTTGCCATCTCGTAGGTCAGAGGACGGTCCCCTTTGGGAGAAATCTTGTATCTACCCGACTGGGACTTGGCCGCCACCGATGAGGTGTGAATGCATCGTTGCGCTAAGGCGAGCGTTGAGTTCTAAAGAATGTTCGGTCGTGAATTTATTATTCGCTATCAGTTTTCGCAAATTACTTATTCATAACATACCAGTTTTACTCGCGACAACATTGCGTATCCTTATGCGTGTTTCTGTTAATTCGGCTCGTTTTTCTTTGGTTTGTTATGACATTTGCCGGCATCAAGGTAGTTATTGGCTAAGATATGCTTTTCCATTCAAATTAAATCATAATCGCTAGAATCCATATAAAGCGCTCCTAATCAACGTTAAATACTAAAATGCACAGTTACACATTTGCTGCATGTTTTATGTTTCAATGAATGAAAAAAGTATATCTTTGGAGAAGCAGTATCGGCTGTCGCTAGCCGATGGGCTGACGTAAACAACTGGCAAAGACACCCAACTGACAGCAATCTCTGCTGCCAATCAGGAAAGTGTCAAAATAGTGGAAAATAGTGGTGGGAAAACCAAATCCCTGTAGGGATTCGAATCTTTCTTATCAAATCCGTTATATCGTGCGTAAAAATCCAGCTTGCTGATAATTTCTATCATTTGTTGAACTCAGAAAATGGTTTACACAAGAGAATCAGAATTTGTGTAATCTTCTACACAGAAAATTCAAATGGGACTCAATTCCGTCAAGGAATCGAGTCTTCGAATCTTGCAACTCCTGATTTTGCCAACACTATTTAGGATGCATTGAAGAAAAAAAAAAGTTGGATCCTGAGGTGTTCCAGCTCGCTATACGTTTTCCGTTTGTCGTTCTGCTAATTGATGCAGAATGGTAGATTGCCTTCGCCAAAGTTGCCAACTTACTGTTTAATGTGGTCTGCGTGTGTATTTTGTTATTGTTTATCGTTTCCATCTGGTGTGTGGTTTACTGATACCAGCGTGATAATCGGGAGAAAAGTGATGCCTCGCTCGGTTGTGTATGCTTTCCCAAGAAGCGTTTGAGAATAACAAATTGTGTGTATCCGAAGATAAGCTTTCTTCAGTAGGTTCTCCCAACAGCGATGGTATCAATTGCGGGAATCTAGCGGTTTGTTGCCAACACAACCCCTAAGCACACAGAAGAAATTACAAAATCGGTCACAAAGAGGAAAAAAACCTCGTCCTCGAAAGCTAACGCCTATGGCAGCCCGTGTTACAACACGGAGCACATGAAGCATAAATTGATGTGCATCATGTAATCGACCCGTACGACGATGAAGGAGGAAAAGCGTCAACGCATCTGCAACCAACCGGACCGTGTTTAAATGGTCCGATCAGCCAATTGTGCTGAATTTTGATGCACCACTGAAGGGAATTGAATCGGTTCCAATGAGGAAAATCGCCAAACCAGACAACGTAAAGATGCCCAACATGGAGCAGGAAATCGGCAGCTGGGACTCGGTGCTGCTGGAGAACCTCTCGGAAGAGAGCTTCATCAACAACCTTCACCAGCGCTACAAACGGGATTTGATATACGTAAGCGAAGGAGTCCTCGCCCCGCCACCCCTGGTTATTTGTTTTAAGATTAATAGATTTGTTATCATGACATTTGCAGACCTACATAGGAACTTTTCTGGTTGCCCTGAACCCGTACAAAACCCTGCAAATCTATAACCCGGAACAGGTTCGAAAGTATGCTACCAAAAGCCTTTTTCAGCTACCGCCCCACATGTGAGTTGATTTCTATTGACTTTTTCTGTTTTAATTGAAACATGTTGTTTGAGTTTGTTATATTATTTTTCTATGTATTCTAACACCTTACAGATTTGCTTTGGCAAATTCGGCGCACCAGTTCTTACTGAACTACAACGAAGACCAGTGCATAATAATGGCGGGCGAATGTGGTTCCGGCAAAACAGAGTCCTCGCACATGATAGTCCACTTCCTGACGCAGCTCTCCGAGATGCGGCGCAGCCGGGCCCCAATCTTCTCGCTGCGTGGCTCCAATCCAAACTCGCGACAATCGACACCGAAACATTCTACAATCAGCCGCGTTGGCTCGTCTTTCGAAAGTGCCACTCCGGTCGGCGGCAGGTTGGACAGTATCATGAAGTACAACAACTCGTCGCGGGTAAGTAGGGGATCTTAGCAACTCGTCGTGAAAGATGCAATTCTATTTGATTTTTCTTTTTGCATTCCCCCCTTTTGTAGCAACAAAAATGCTCGCACGAAAAAACGGTCGAATTTGATTTGATTTCGCACCACAAGAGCTCGGAGAACCTGCCGGCGATGGCCAACTACGGCTTTATGCCCGTCACCAGTCTGCCCAAATGTTTGAAACACTCCAACCAATCGATCAGTCGCTCGACCGAGGGCAACGAGTTCCCGACCAAATCGACGCTCAAATCTACCGCCGGTAGCGCTGGTGGGGGCACCGGATGCCCGAAGCACAACTGTACCAGCAGCCACGCGGACCTCAATCGCATGTGCGGAGCGTCCCCTTCGCCATCGCTCCAGAAACGGCACCCGATGCGCTGCTGCCATCAGAACAGCAACAGCAGCACCCGCTCCATCCACAAGTCTTCTTCATCGATCGCGCTGACGTACGAGCACGGGACCACGTCGCCGTTGACGTTCCACCGGCGGCAGATGTTGAAGTCGATCTCGAAGGAGGTGTACATAAGGGATCTGGAGCTGCAGAAGATGCGCGAACGGGTGGCGCAGGCGGAGATTTTCCTGGAGGCGATGGGAAATGCGGTCACGGGGAAGAACACCAACTCGAGTCGCTTTGTAAGTGACAGCGAGAAAAACATCCAACGAGTGCAGAATATGGAGAACTGTACCTTTTCCATTTTCTTTTTAGGGAAAATTTTTTGATATTGAATTCGATTACAAGGGCGATCCCGTCGGTGGTCACTTAACTTTGTGTAAGTATAATATAATGGTATGCTTCTATTTTATAAAAGAAAACAACCAAAAATGTATATTCCTAACCTTTATCATGCAAACCACCGGGTTGCGTGCCTAGACATGTTGGAAAAGGTATCTATGCGGCCATTTTACTTAGTGATCGCTTTACAACCATGTCGATTTCAAACGATTAATTTGTTTTGTTTACATTTTCTAGTCCCGTGTAACCACACGCCCTTCCGGGGAACGAAATTTCCACATTTTCTACCAATTGCTCTCCGGTGCCGACATTCAACTGCTCAGTAAGCTGCAGTATATCTACATCCGGAAGGATCGTTTCAAATATTTATTTTTCCGTTTATTCCACAGAATCACTTAAACTTCAGCGAAATATCGATAAATATGAACTGCTGAAAAATAGCTACGGAAATGAAGACGATCGAACCAATTTCATCTTCACGAAGGTACGGAGAAGACCTCAAAAAAGATTCTTCTATTATCTTATGTTCGTTCGTTTGTTCATCCTTCATCTCTTCTATCCACATTCACAGCGTTCGTTGGAAATTTTGGGTTTCGGTCAGGAGGAAATCTTTTCGATTTTTACAATCTTGGCTGTCGTGCTGAAGCTGGGCAACCTAACGTTCATTCCGACCACCAACATCGACGGGAGTGAGGGATGTGAAATATCCAACGAGTATGGTAAGTTTTGAAACTCTCCCTTAACCGAAAATTAAGGGAATAATTTATCGATTTTTTTATTTGCAGAATTGGATGAGATCGCACAGCTGCTGCAGCTCGACAACCAGCTACTGTTCAACTGCTTGACCCACTTCGGTGACAACTGGGGAGAGTTGGAAGCGGACGGACTTGAGATTGATGCCTGCTATGCCTCGCGTCTCAAGTTCACCCTGTGTCGGACGATGTACGGCCGACTGTTTGCGTGGATCGTTACGCGCGTAAACGAGTCGCTGAAACTGAAATCGTCCGGAACGTCAAGTCGAGGGAAAACGATTGGCTTATTGGATTTCTACGGGTTTGAGGCATTGGAGAAAAATTCATTCGATCAGTTCGCGATCAACTATTGCAACGAACGGTTGCAACAGGTAAGGGTTCCGGCTCGTGGTGAATGAGGGCAACGGTTTGGACGAGAAATGCGACCTTATTTTGATTGATTTTGCAGCATTTCGTAAAAAACGTTCTCAAACACCAGCAAGATCTGTACGTGAGCGAAGGTTTGGATTGGATACGGATCGATTTTTTCGACAACGCAGCAATCTGTGAACTCATCGATAAACCGTGTTATGGCATACTGCATCTACTCGATGAGCCACAGGTCGTAAACGATGGGCTACTGTTGACTCGTCTTCATCAGTGCTGTGCCGGGCATGCGAACTTTCTCGCCCGGGATGCAACACTGCCTTCAAATTGTTTCCAGTAAGGACAAAACATACTCATGACTAACGTAACGACAAAGCAAGAATGTTGCATTTATTCGCTTCCCCTTCCGGTAGAGTGCGGCACTTCGAAGGTCCGGTGGTGTACACGACGAACGGGTTTACCGAAAAGAACCTGGACCTGCTACCGAAGCACATCAGCAGCTGCCTGTTTCAGAGCGATCTGCCCGTCGCGTCCTGCCTGTTCCCGGAGGGTAACCCGAAGCGTCACTCGAGTCGCAAACCGTCGAGCTTAAGCACCAACCTACGGACCTCGCTGCAGACCCTGCTGAAGCTGCTCGAGCAGCGCTCCAATCACTACATTTTCTGCATCAAACCGAACGAGCTGAAGCAAGCTAAAATGTTCGAGTTGGGTTTGGTGCAGCATCAGGTTCGCTATCTATGGTAAGTGTCCCTAGTACTAAAGCTTTCAAAGACCGACCTTTTTCACTTTTATCTTTCATCTCGTTACAGTCTTATGCCCCTCATTAATCTGTGGCGCAATGGGCACTGTTTCAACATGGTGCATGCACGGTTCGTGGCGCGCTACAAGCTGCTTTGTCAGTACACTTGGCCACACTTCACTGGCACGATGGTGGACGGAGTGGCGTTAATTATAAGGAGCGTACCGTTGCCCGGTGCCGAGTTTACCATCGGCCGAAAGAAGGTGTTCATCCGGAGTCCGCGCACGGTTTACGAGCTGGACGAGTTCCGGAAGGTGCGACTGAACGAACTGGCGGTACTGATACAAAAAATGTACCGCTGCTATACGAAGCGGAAACGGTTCATGGCACTGCGGCGAAGTCAGCTCATCATCGCAAGCTACTGGCGCGTTTGGAGGGTAGGTTTTGGTTTGTTGTGACCTTTTGATAGTGTCAAAATGTTCAACAGATTCTCAAATGTTTATTTTCAAAGCGAGCTGAATCTATTTGGCTGCTTGCTTTGATGTTTTGTTGGTACCAGTCTTATTTACTTTCTCTATTTGATTACCATAGGAACGGGAAAAAATACGTATAGTGGAGTTCCGGAAGCAAGCACAATGGGCCGTACAAGTGATCGGAAGATTTTTCGTCCTACTTAAGGTAAGCATCAAGTTTGAAAACAACCCGGTTGCCCAAACATTCATTTCGATCTGTACATCCTGCAGACTCGTGAGTTTCTCCTGACGCTGCTGTTACGCCTACCGCACGACAACATGAGCCCCATCTGCCACGAGTGGCCATCGGCGCCAACTTTTCTCGCCGAAACGTCACAACTGCTGCGCACAATCTTCCACCGCTGGCGGTGCTACAAGTACCGCAAATCGTTCGATCAACCGGCTCGCAATCGCATGCGCGAGAAGGTGACCGCCAGCATCATCTTCAAAGATCGCAAGATCTCCTACCCGCGCAGCGTGGCTCACCCGTTCCACGGGGACTACATTCGGCTGCGGCAGAATATCCAGTGGAAGCGGGTCAGCTGTGAGCACAACGACCAGTACGTGGTGTTTGCGGACATCATCAACAAGATCGCACGCTCGAGTGGGAAGGTAAGGGATGGTGCGCCATATAATCCGTTAAGACAAAGTAAGTCATAAACACTTACACTTTTCCCTTTCCTCTTGCAGTTCATTCCCATCCTCCTGGTCATCTCGACCAACTCCATGCTGCTGCTGGACCAGAAAACCATGCAGATCAAGTACCGCATTCCGGCGTCGGAAATCTACCGGATGTCACTCAGCCCGTATTTCGACGACATTGCCGTCATACACATCCGCGCGGTAAGTGCTCCCTCAGTGGGAGTTTTTACATTCTTTGGGTGTGCTGTGTGTCCGAATCAGAGCTTCCGTACGCGTGTATATGTGGCACTCGTTTAGCCAGTTCTTCAGCACCGTTCCACAGCGATACATCCCATTCCTTTCCCTTCCACCAGAGCAACCTTTCCTCCTTTGCCACCCCGCAATTACAATCGTGCCCGCCGACAACGCTAGTTTGATGCCATAAATGTTGTTTACTTTATTTTGTGTCCTTTCGTCCAACCATCATCTCGTTGCCCCATCGTTCGCCTTCATCGTTATCATCAACATCATCTGCAACATCTTCATGTTCCCTCGCACAATATCGGGGCAATCCAACACCACCACCACCACCACCATCACCATCTCCATCTCCACTACAACAACCCACCTTCGTAGGATAACTATTGCTCGTCGAACATGTCCGACCGCTCGGAATCACCCACCGGCTGCTTGTTTCAGGTAAGTGGCAGCACGTGCAGTGTCTTAAGGAGTGAATGAACTTAGGCCTTAACATCGCAAGTAGATTTGTTACAAACGGGTTACACTTCTTGAGTGAGGAATATAGAAGAGCTTAAACTTATGTGAGCTAGAAGTTGCAATTTACTATCAGGTGCAATAGAAATTTTAAACGGTTGGCAAGGAATTTGTAGGAATCTAGTGTTAGATTGTAGAAAGCCAACATTAATGTTTGTCGAAACGCTTTCTTCAAAAATGTGTTAGAACAAAAATCTGACTACAATTATTTTTCGACTCTCTGGTATCCCCGTTGCGCACCCGTTTTAAATTAATTTTCCCTCCTCCTACGCAGTCCGAAATCGGCAAAAAGAAAGGCGACTTCGTGTTCCAGACGGCGCACTCGATCGAGATAGTGACGAAACTGTTCCTGGTCATCCAAAATGCCACTGCCAAGTCACCCGAAGTTACCATAAGCACCGAGTGAGTCGAGATTATTGCTGGCTTCTTGCTAGCTTGTAAACGTTGTAATCGTTTGTACTATTCACGCCTCTTTTTTCACCCCACCCCGGTTGCAGTTTTGAGGCCAACTTTGGCGGACAGACAGTCATCTTCACCTTCAAGTGCGGTGGCCTCGTGGACAACCCGTACAATCAGACACGCGTCACGCGCAAAGGCAACCGGATGGAAGTGATCGTGTAACAGCACGCCTCCCCACCGGCGCAACCACCGGCGCTCGTGGACTGCCGTGCCCGGCGCCGTTCGCTGCTGGTGGTCGACAGCTACACCGACGACGACGGGATGGAGTTTGGCGTACGTGGGTTGGAGTTTGCGTGAACCTCCAACCAGATGCCAGGTCAAAATGGCTAACGGTAAAGCTGGTAAGCATACGCGGCGAAGTGTTGTAATCGACAAAACGGTGGTCATATGATGGGTTCTTCAGAGTATTTTTTCATTCTAACGATCGAGAGCGGAGTGGTACACTATTGTTGGTCGACACTTCCACCACAAGCAATTCCAAGAGATCCCTTTAGCAACCCTAATAGAGACTAACACTCCGCACTCGGAAACGATAAACTAGCTTCGTTAGCATATTTCCAAGAGAATCTATTTCTGATGCATTCAATTAACGGAAAACATAGGCAATAGAGTGGTAAAATAGCGAAGGATGGCAGCCAACACGTTAAAAGCGCATGGTGTGCAACCTGCGCTTCGGTGTCATTAGGTTGATCGTATAGATTTTTTTAAATGTTCAACCATGTTCCTTTCTTCCTGTATGTACCATAGTTGAATGGTAGTTGAATGGAGTTGAGTGTGTGTATGTATGTATGTATGTGTGTGTGTTTGTGCGCGTGTATGTTTGTATGGCAATGGCTGTTTTTATAAAACCTTTCTTAGGTAAAACCGAACAAACAAATGATCGTTATCTGATTCTAGCAGTAGCAACACAGTTTGATGGGTAGAAGATCGAATTTAACCGAATTTCCAATATGCACACACACACACACACACGTTTCACCACGTGACGGAGGAAATAGCGGAGCTTTAGGATCCATTAGGAAACGAATTGATCAATGTTTAGACCCAGCACGGGAAACCTATGAGCGGGGTTTATATTACGGTACCGGATAATGAGTGCAATATACAGCAGTCTTCGATGGCGCGTAACCGAGAAGGTAAACCAATTGACGCTTGCGCTGGGGAAAGAAGGAAAATTTCACAAATTATTTTAGATACTGTAGACAGAATCCCATGCACCTTCGGAGAAATGCATCGGTTAAAATGTGACCAGTGTTGTGCAGTGTATTTATGTTTATTTGTTGTTTTTAATACTTGAATATTTTCATATAATTTTTGAAAAATCATTATTTGTTTGCGTTATCGAAAACTTTCAAAGTTCAGACATGTTGTTGCACTGAAAGCGCTAAGCAACGTTTAGGCCAATGCAACCAAGATTACTTTTTGTTACTCATCGACGAAAGTTGGTATCGTTCATAATGGACTGAAAATACAGCGGCGGACTAAAAGGCATCGTTTGACGTACGCGAACACCCATTTAACGTTTTCGCTCAACTGCGAAGAGAGAAAACTGCGGCTTGCTAGCCGTTGCTGACAGTCACATCGGTTTGAGCGAAAACGAGAAATGGGTGTTCGCGTACATCAAACGATACCGTTTAGTGTATGTACAAGACTACTAGCGAAAAGGATTTCAAACACATGGAAGAATCAGTATTCTTCATGCAATCATATTTTAATCCATCACTTCATCATCAAACAATGGTTGACAAATAATGGACACAAGTACGAAAGGTCCTTTTTATCACGTTTTGGTTTCTTTCTCATTTTAACCGATGAATTGCATAACCATTGTCCTCGTAGGCTAAACGATTTAATAGAGCAATCGATGGAAAAACTCGTCAAATTAAACGCCGTACTATGGATTCGAAATGGTCGTCGTCGTTGTAGGTCGGCTTCAAGGGCCGTTTAGGACGATATCATCAGTACATCCCAGTAGTTAGCCAGTGTTGTAGGTATTTACATGTTGATGTATGTGATGGAATTCCACACCTCTCTGTTCTGCCGAAAGGCACTCAGGATCGTGATACGTTGGGCAAGATGATGTTGTCCTGTGCGTAAATTTAGTTTCCCCTCATTTCTCATGGGACCCATAACGTTAGGGTTTGTTTAAATACGCACAGCAATCAGTCGGCGGGTCTCCGGGTAGATTTTTCTACGTTTCCCAGGTCCCTAGAACAATCGATGTAACTAGTCAGTAAGCAAAGCAATACACGGGAAGAAAACTCGATCTGTTAGACACACTTAGCAATGTACTGCACACTGATTCCGGGTGATGTAAACTCGCCCTCGGGGTTATAACATTCGAAGACTAGAGAAGAAGAATGAAACCTTCCATCACGGATTGACTACGATCGCGTGGCACACTTTCATCTGTTCAACCCCGGCACAAGTGTGTTCCACCAAACGTCTTATATAGTAGAAACAAAAAGCGAAAAACTGGAATATGCAACAGTCGTATGGCTGCGCCTCCTTTTCGTTTCTCCAACGCTAAAGTCCTCCTCTATGGGTTGTGCGATATGATATAATGTTCAACGCCGACTGTGGTTGCGTTCCCGGCATACCGTGTGTCAATACATAATGAAACAATCACGCTTGGACGACCTTATTCTAAAACCCAGAGCATACTATAACGCGTGGCACACGTGGTGGAAAATAATGAGCGTACCTGCCTGTTGCTAAAAACCCCTGCCGTTTGAAGGAACGTTTGAAATCACGTGGGTGTGGAACGCACGGTGGCGCATTTTATATTATATATTGGGGAAGAAGCAAACAAAAAAAAAAAAACAACAAAACATAGACACACACTATAAAGCGACTAGCATTCCTAGCGTACGGTTAACTTGTTTTCTCATTTTTCCTATCGCTCTAATCTAATCGATCGAAACGTAATTGATACTACATTTAACGTACTCCTGAACTCTAGGCTTAGAAAGGAAACAACAACAAACAAACAAACAAAAAAAAAAAAATAACATGTCGTTATTCGGTTCCGTTTCCGTTTTTGTACCGTCAATCGAACTAATCTTACTCGAACTTACACACGCAAACAAACCAAACGCCCAATGAGGGTCCGAATGGAGCGTCGGGCTCTGTCTGATGATTGATTGCCGTTTTTTATACGAAACACCGTCGTAAAAAGCTATGATAGAACAAGAAACCGCTCATAAATGAAGGGAGCATAAGAGTGGGTAACCTAACAGGCGGTACTAAGCGATCCTGCTGGCCAACAAATAGGTAGCGAATTAACAAACGAGACACTAAGGTAGACAACAAACAAAGAAAAAAATAAACAAACAAACAAACAAGAGTGTTAAAATCACTACCAGTTACAGCTGGAGTGGAAGTAGATAAGTTCTCTAGATAAACCCATTTCCATATTTTGTTACACCCTTTCCTCCCGGAGTACCAGGTAGTGCGTTATAGCGCGCAGGATCATTAGTATAACCGAACTATATTGAATATGATATATATATAAAAAAAAAACAAATAATATCTCCCAGTAACAAGAAGAAATTTAAAACAAAAGCAACAAAAAAAGAATACCAGAAATTAACCTACTTAAAGCGCAAACAAAAAGAATATATTACTCGAACACTACAGCATTAACACTTAGTAGAAGAAGGGAGAGAGAGAGTACACTTTAAACCTAACGTTTAGTGCCAACAATTAATTGAAAGCAAGTAGCCAAATTCACCATAAACCTTACCAAACTGACACACAACTGACCACTGGTGGTAGCAGGAGGGCGACCGAGGGGTGTAACAGTAGGGTGGGGAAAACAATCTTCACTTTCCTTTCCCTCCCCCCTTGCCCCTCCTCCCTGTACCCAATACCGAAGAGACGTAAACGAAACGTTGTGAAGCGAACGAGTTAGGGAGAGGTTCGATGCGTTTGGAAGCGTAGAAGAACGAGAAGCAGGTGCGGACGAAAATTGGATAAAACAAATCAATGACGCTTACTAATACTTATAAATAAATATATAATTATATATACAGATATATATACATATAAATAATATAAATATACATATAATAGAAACACTTATGACTATATTATAGAGGATGAGTAATAAGACAAGGTAAACAGAAATGATATTACAGCAAACGCAGAATAAGTACATTGGAACATACGTTAGCAAGCAGAGTAGATAAACGTAGAGGAAAGGCAAATGGCAATGCAAACATTCCAATTTTAATGGCACGGATAGGAGGCACCGCAATACGGCAACCATTTTGTTCAAGCAATCAATCGGCGTACGATAACAGATTACAAAATTCGTTCGCCGTACGTACTCACTCAGTTGATCAAACGGATACAATCTGAAATGGAAATTCAATTTGGCTATATATTTTCTATACTTAACAATTGTGTCATGGAAAAAGAGGAAGAAATTAAGTGGGTTTCACCAAATTCACCACCAATGGAGAAGGGAAGTTAGCTCGTGGTTAGTTTAATTTGTACTCCTTGTTCACGTATTTGCTTGCCATGTTGTTCGGATGCCCGAAGGCAAAACTAGTCTCCCTTTTGTACTGTCGTTGTTGTTGTGTGCCAGAAATGATAGATTCTTTTCGAAATCTTTATCTGTTTTTCGAGGATGACCATTTTTTCCACCTTCGTTTCCTCCTCAGGTGGTAGACTAGGGAGGAAACTCATCTGTTAGATTGATGGATTTTACGTGACGGGAGGAAGTTAGTAAACAGCGATAAACTGCAACTGATAAGTTCGAGGGATGAGGAAAAGGAGCCACCAACAAAATCCGTGAGTCGCTATTGAAAAAAAAAAACTATGGGAACTAATGAATGTTTCGTTTCGAAATGTGTTAGTGCATTAGAAGCAATGCAGGGGTAAGCAATTGAAATACAATTTGAAACATAAGAAAATACTTTAGAATGCGTAACAATAGAAAACTACCACTAGCAATTCGACGTAGAAGAACGAAAGGAAAAGGAAAGAAGTAAACTCGTTGGCAGAAGGAAGGAAAACACGAGCAGCCGAAAGTTCGCCGCGCTCGCTCGGTGGAATGAAAGGGCAAACATAACTAACTAACAAAAACCAACAAACAAACAAACAAAACAAAAAAAGGAATTATACGGGAGATAGAGTTAACATTAGAGATTTTATGACAATTTTCTTCACCCGGGAGGAAAAAAACCAAACTAGACAAGAAGCCAGGACTAGAATGGAAGTACATAGCAAATGCTCTCAATGACGTAATTGGAATGATTAGAATTGAACTAAACGAATTCACCGTACGCCCAAATGTGTTTAGAACGGAAACGTACTAGAACGTTTCCCACCCCCTTTTGTCCCTCCATCGACCTGGGTTCTTTCTCTGCCGCTTTGTCCCTCTTGGAAGGAAAGAGAAAGTTTCTGCGTTTCAATGAGTGTGTGCACTGCAATTGTGTAGCTCATTGGCTGGCAACTGGTAATAGGCAAGTTAGTCCATAATATGTAATGCGGGCGTGCTGTGGTTCTAAAGCACAGACGGAAACCGCGCCAACTCCTTGTAACCATGGTAGCATGCGTTAAATCTTTGGCATCCTGACGGGTGTAGAAAAGCAGGCCCCTCGGGTAGAGAGAACGGAAAGCAATCTTCAACATCAACAGCAAAAGTTGGCCTTCTTCGATTCGAAACGAAGCTGCTGCATTAAGCTCGTTAATTAACCTGTTATCCATTTTAAAGTGATCCATTCAAAATTTTAATAGTGAAAACATTTTAAAACTACATCCGTAATTACATTCGACCCTCCGAAAGGCCGATGGTTAATGTTTTGTTGTTACCTCCATTTCGGTGGGCTGTATTTAGAATATTGAGTTGGTACAATTATTGTCTCAAGCAGTGTATGTGATTTAACGAACAAAAAAAAACTAGGTAATTTATAAATCAACTTCGAAATTGATTTGTTCAAACCAAAACTGCTACCGCGTCAATTTGCACTACTGTCAACTAATTTGTAAGAAATCGATGTGCCAAAGTTGTGTTAGTTCGTTGCGCCAAAACCCACGGAGACGCACAGAGAGACAGAGAGAGAGAGAGAGAGTAGACGAACGACGATCACGTGGTCGAAGGACTATATAATCTCGTTGTTGTTGTATCTACTACCATTAGTGTCGCGTAGTGTAACACATGGCGTCGATGGGCCTCGCCGCAAAATGAAGCACCAAAGCGGAAGGGCGGAAACGTAGGGAATTCACAAACAAACCAAACCGGAAGCGGATGAGTTTTGCCATGCGGGGGGAGGGCTACGCATCGGTTACGCGCGACTATTGATTCTTATATTATCGTATCTCATCATCGTTAGAGCAATATTTTTAATTATACAAACATATCTCATCATTACCAAGGAAGGAAGGGGAAAGGGGAAGGAAAGAAACGATCAACAAGGAAGGCGATGGGCGAGAGGAGGATTAGATGGGACGGCATATGGGTGTAGGAGCCGGGACAGTGGACATCCTTATAACCTTTTAAAGTGAACTCTAATGCACTTTTAGAGAAAACCGAAAACGATAATGGGATTAAAAAGTGTAACGCAGCTACAAACAAAAAAAAAGGAACAAATACAAAATCATTTAGCATCTTACTTAAAAGAGATGCGTGTTCGTGTTTATGAAGTAAATAAAATGGGAAAGAAAATCGATTTTTAACATGTTTTCTCTCTTCTAATTTAGCTTTATGTGTAAACACGATCATACACTCGCAATCTCTATTATACCATGGCTTTTTGTAAATTAAATATACGTCTAAACACCATTGGATTTTACAAATGAATCGTCATATAACTGTAGTAAAGAAAAACATTGAATAAACAGATCCGACATTAACTGGTAAGACTTCGAATCCGTTAGATCTGCACCATATATTTTCAAATTGGATTTTCATCAATCAACGAGATGATATGGAAAATATCTATTAAAAAAAAAAAGTTACTGAAGAGTTGTTAAACATAGAAAATTAAAATGGAGATGTGCTGGGAAAAACATATTTTGGTTAATCGCAGGATTTAAATTTAAACCCCCCTTTTCGCCGCGAACAAACGTGAAACGTCACTTTCTCGCGTCGTTCGCGATCTCGACAATAGCGACGGCTAGACGGCCAGCCAGCGCGCGCTGGACGACAGGAAACTCCATATGAAAAAAAAACGGATTTCGTTCCCGCTGTGTTTAGAAAATGCGAAACCTGGCGCATTCGTGTTGCGAGGGATTCTCGCTGCGAGAACGAACTTTTCTACCAGGAGCGCAGCCCGCGCAAAGAGGCCACGTACCGAGTGTAAACAGACGCTGCTGTCACTCCCCTTAATCGCTACGAAGGGGAAATGATTTGGTCCGCCTTTTTCAGCACGGCGTCGCATGCTCCCCTCGAGCCTTCGCTCCTGTTAGCAAAAAGGTATAGTTTGGTGTTGGGCAATGCAAAATCCATTTTCCTACGCAACCCCTTTTTGTCCCATTTTCGAACTGACCGTTTCAGCAGCCAGGGTCGCATTTGTTTTGATTTTCTCAATTTATTTATTCTTTCTGCAACTGTTACTAATGGAACATAAATTGCTGAACGTATGTGGCATCTAAAGGATTTCACTTTGTCCCACATCAATTATAAGAAATTATCGCCATTATAGTACAGTTGTTTATTAAAATCTTTAAGAGCTGCTACTAGTTGGCGAGCAAAACTTTCGAACTTTTTTCACCTATCCGATATTTGATTTCATCCTTTCCCAGTTCCCATCGATTGTTCTTTCACATTAACCTGCAACAAAATACACCAAATGCTTTTTTAAGTAAGTGCTTTAGGATTCTTTGAGTCTATATATATATTTTTTCCATTCTCAAGAAGATACATCACCCTTAAACCGGTTGTACAATCATCGTAACTTTTCCCCAACGAATCCGTCCACTCTTTTGTTTCTACAGTTCTTGCCATTTTTAAAATGTTATTTGTTTTACGAACGTTATCGCTACCGTATTGTGGGTTATGAGGTAAATAAAATGTTAAATTTCTGCAGTTGAAACATTCCAGAGCTGTATCTACAAAACGGAAACTCACGCCTGAGATCACAATAATTTCACGGATTACCACGAACTTACCTACCCGCCTCTTACATCCTACAGTGGCAAAGTTCCTTCTGAATGTGTTGTTTAGATGTTTCCGTACGATCGAATGTGTGTTATTTTGGAGCAGGTTTGCATCCGTTTTACCCCAGGGCATTTTTTTCCCTCCAGCAAATTCCTTCCCCCATTTTGTTAGGCACGTAGTCTTCCGATAGTTTTGCGCATAGTCGGGGAACAAGCGTTTCCGATGAACGGAAACAACGGTCCGGTGATCCAAGGTTGGTTTGAAACGAGTAGCATATTCTTCATAAACGATCGATTGCCCTTTTACGATTCCACTATTCGCCGTGCTCAATAGGTAGCCTTTCCTTTCGCTTTTCTCAAATAAAAAGATACAAATCCAATGCTCCATCTTCGCGTGTTCCAACAACGGGGTGCTATCATCCATTTCCGTTCCTCTGTCTGTAGTCACTGCTTCAACTGGGATGCGCGAGTTTGCTCGCAAAAAGTGGTAACAATTCGTAACATATTAACTATAACGTACATTCAATTGCGTTCTATGGCGTACGAGTGCCATCAATTGCCGCTCCACTAGTTTGTAAAGGTTGTTTTTTATACATAAGTGCACTCTTGAATTATTAGGGACTATTAATGCTGTCTGGTGCTAATAATCGAACATCGTAAACCAAAAAAAAATATATAACGTAAAACTAAAACAAATTAAAGCGAAACAAAACACTTCAAAACTAAGTCCAAGCCTACTAACCAAAACAAAAAAGAACGGAGAAAAAACCCATGCCCAAGCTCATGGCCTTCTTAGTTAGAAACGGCACCAATTTTATCGTAGCGCAAATTAAGTAGTTTGTACGAACTGTAAAAACTAATCCTTCTACTTTCCAACGTCAATGGCAATGTCATACATTTACATGCTAATAATATATATGTTTATATTATATCGCTCGGCTGGTGTAATTTCACTTCAGCGAATAACAAGACTGAAAGATAGTGTGTTCCCAATACCGAGATGTTGCTTCTACGAGGCAACAGCAACCGTGTTAAATCTATTGTTTTATGCCTTTCATAGGTAGGCGCTCGAATGTGTAGTATTTTTTTCAGAATCGTACTTATTTCGACGATTTTCTCTTCCCCTACGTTTTACCATAAGCTCCTGAATAAGCATTAGTTGCTGATCCTGTTTATTCCTATATTGGACAGATTTGTCCAAACGTTATTCCGCGAATGACGCCGAACCCGATCTTTGAGATGATTTGTTTAGTCGAGTCTTTAATTCTATTGTAGGAGGCCGTGGCAGGTTTCTTAGTGTCTAATTAACGTGAGCCGATATCGACAAAAGATTGTTCTCCCGTCTCTACCAAAAGAACTCATACCTGTAGTTCTTCTGAACGGCCGAGAAATAGTACAACTGGTCGTTTTAGAATCGTTAATGGAATTTTCACTAAACCGTTCCGCGGCATCCTTTTTTAACGTGAGAGAATGCACTGCCGGCAGCGGTTTCTAAAGGGTTAAGGTTATGTTTGGATCATCTCATACATATTTTTGTGTTCTTACGATATTACTTATCTTTCCTACCACCGCTTTTTTCAACCAGTTTCGTTTCTTTGCTGTACCTGTCCACACATCTGCACACATCTTGTCGTTTCGATGGACATACACACGCGGATTCTATCGTGTGCTTCGTTGATCTTCGATCGTTACTAGATTGATCCACAACCAACGAAGATTGTCTTTTGGCATTGCCTCGATTCTCCGATGTCCTTTCCTCGTATAATCAATTCATAATCTTCAAAACCCACAACCAAAACGGCAAACTTGACCTATCCTATCTGTCGAGTTACCAAAGCATCGAGACAACCAGTTCAAACCCGTTATGTTCCCCCGTGCACTTCAGTTGTCCTCCTCGTCGTCATCGTCGTCAAACTTTAGACCCGGTACCACCTTGATCATCGGCTGGTTGGCAATGACGGCCGAATCGTCCGACGACGTCACTTCCGGATCGGCGACCGGGTAGTTCCAAGACTGAATGTCCGCCGTACCGAACACCTGGTAGATTACGTACGTGCTTATTGCGACCACCGACGAGACACCGAACACGTGCAACCATTGCGTTAGGTTTTGCTGCAAAAAATGAAAGCGAGAGAGAGAGAGAGAGATAGGGTTAAATTAACATCAAGTTCCGGACATTATTTACTCTAAAATAAGGCCAAAGGTTCAAAACAGTGAAGCCATGAAGCCATGTGTCCATATAGTCCCCAGCAATCAGATGACTAAAAGTTTCGAGTTCTAGTACTTGATTGAATTGTGTAAACGAACAACATTTGTAAATTTTCTTAATTTCACTCGAGACAAATACTTAGAACAAAATTTACTAAAATAAATCACAACACAGAAAATTAAGCTCAACGGATAAACATACTAATCTGCTTTGCATTGATCCTTTAAATATGTGATCAAATTAAACTAAATAACAATGTTTGTATTCAAAAAACAAACAACTATTTCCAGAAGAAAAGAAAAGTTGTTATAATTCCAACGTAATTCTTACCGAATCCGTCACCATGAAGCCGGTAACGAGCGGCTGCAAGAAGGAGGCCGTCATGTGGATGGTCTGGGCAAATGCGAGCACCGGTCCGGCCAGGTTCGGTGCAATGTCCACGATGTTCGCCATGGCCCCGGCGTACGACGCGGTGATGAAGGTAACGGCCACAAACCACAGCACCAGCACCGTCACGATCTGGTAGCCGAGGTATCCGACGAGAAGCACCAGTACGCCCGGCACGATCTGCGATAGAGCGGTGAACAGCTTGCGTACGTTCGTGAGCGACAGCGTCTTGTGGTCCATCAGCAGGTCGGCCACGTAGCAGAACAGCACCGACGAGAGGTACGAGCAGAGGAAGGGTGCACCGGACAGCAGCCCGTTCTGCTGGATGTCGAAGCAGAAGATCTTCTGCATGTACTCCGGCCCGGACATGATGAACGTGTAGTGCACCCAGATGCGCCCGAACGTCGTCAACCCGATGGCCCACACGGGCATCGAGGTGAAGATGCGGCGCCACGGCACGCGCATACCCTGCCCATTCTTGATGTCCTCGCTGACGTTCAGCTCGATGTACTCGAGCTCCTCGGCCGTGATCCGCGGATGCTCCTGCGGTGTATTGTACGCCAGCAGGTACCAGAAAATGCACCACACCATACCGATCGTACCGGTGGTGTAGAACACCTCCCGCCAGCCAAAGTGCGCTATGATGAAACCGCACAGTGGGTACGTCAACCCGATGCCGATGCTGAAGCCCTGGAAGCTGCTCATGAAGCGACTACGCTCGACCGGCGGAATCCAGTACCCGACGATGGCGTACATTGCGGGCCAAGTGAGCCCACTGGCGAAGCCCTGCACCGAGCGCAGCAGAATCACGGCACCGTAGTGTACGTCGGCGGCCGCCGGTATCAGCAAGCTGCAGGCCGCTGTCAGGAATTGCGACCAACCGAACACACACTTCGTGCCGAAGTACTGGGTCGCGACCCCGCCGACCACCTGCGATAGCACGTAGCACCAGTAGAACGACGACTTGATCACGGCCTGCACCGTCGAGTCCCAGTTAAACTTGATCTCGCCATCGACCGCCAGCAGATCGAGCCCTTCTCCGTCATCGAGCGTCATGTTCATCAGCGTCGTAAAGTTATCTTGCGTACTGGAAACAACTATCGACGGAGAGGCGCAGTGGTCGCTTCCGGTGGAGTTGGAGCTAGGGTCCTGCACCATTGCTACCAGCGCAAAATTGATGTCGTTGCGCATCACGAACGACACGAGAAAGCCGGACCAGGACAGGAAGTACAGCACCAAGCGGGCCGGTATGCGATCTAGGGAAGGAAGACAGAATGGAATCGAATGAATAAACGCTAATTAGACGCCAGAATTAAACGGCTCGTTAAATAGGGTTAATCCTGTTTCAAACCGTATATTTTTTGTGCATCTAGTAAACAAATTGGTTACTCGTATACCGATGCACACACACATAATATTTTACATAAATTAGATGAAAAATCAATCCAAAGCGAACGGTATGAGGTGATTAGTAGCACGCAGGTGATTTCCTAAAAGTAGTTTTACAATTTATTTTAACGCTGTATCAAGTCTTACTTAACGCTAACCGTCATACGCCTTAACCTCAAACAAGCACGTGTAAATTCAAATTACCATAGCAACGAATGAAACACGTTGCCAGGAGCTGGTTTAGAGTTAGCGTTGAGTGAAAGTTTGCAACTTTTTCAAATTGGCTGAAAAGTAAATTTGTATGAAGAATTGAATTTATCCACCCGGCACATTGGGATTTTTTTTTGGTGAAAAAGCGAAACTATAAAGTTTGTTTTAGATTTGTTTTAGAATTAAAAAGAAAACCACACCTTTTTTAATCGATCTCATTGTACAACTCTTGTTAGAAAAAAAAATCTAAAAAAGAAAAATGGTATTAGTTTCTAAATCGTTACACTGTCGATGTTGTTTTTTTGTTGTAACTTTCACACTATCACACGAACAATCAACAACACTACGGAGGAATTGGGTTGGATGTAACTTATCAAACACCATGATCATAGGGAATAAGCTAACCTCTGTCGCCGAGACGTATTCGATCGGTTTCCATGTTTTTGACGTATTTATTTGTTGCTCCTTGTTTGCACCTTTGGGGAATGTTTTCTCTTCTTCGTCTCGGGAACTATTCGACTTGATTGTCTAACAGAAACAGTCTTCTTCTGTGCTGGACGCTAGACGCTTGACTTAAAGCTAGTACTCTGCGTGTTTGATGGTGCGAGATGAGAAATGGATGAATGAATAACCGCCATGGGGTGTAATATAAGTTTATAGTAAGAACGACGCACCGACTGATTGTTTGTCCCATAACGAATTTCGAAGTAAAATTTGGTCCCATGCACCCAAATGAAATTTGACGAAAATGAACGGAATGGTGGACCCTTTACAATCCGGCGAATGCAATAAGCACAGACACACTTACCACAGATTGCGCGGAAGCAGCTGACTTTCGGCATCTTGGGCTTCGGTAAGAAAGATACTTCTTTTTCATCCATCGTGGAGAGTGCTTGATTACCGGTAAAACAACGGATTTAACGCCAGCCAGTTGCCAGATGCAAGGAACCAGAGAAATTAAAGTTTCGTACCGTGTTGCACTGCACCAAACGAGGTAAGGACCGTAAAAACAATGGGATAGTTATTCTTCTATTTCAAGTAAGGAACCGATTTTAAACGGAGACAGGAAAAACGCAATAATTCAGGACAGAATTGAAATGGCCAGACACTGACTTATGGAACCACGAAAGCACGCGAAAGATTTGCACCGTAATGGATAAAAGCAAAAACTCTTTTGTCGACGGGTTTTGCAAACCGAACCGAAAAAGCCACACACTGACGTTGAACAAAACGTAACGTAAAGTGGTTCTCTGCAATAAGTTTTTTTTTAAACGGAACTGATCCTCGCTCGTTGCGTCTCCGTTGGCAGCACGTGGGTCATGGTGCTCTTCGAAGGCTTAAGCTGAAGTGCGACGTCGCGATGATTCGACGATGGATCGTGCTACTCGGCGTTCCCCAAGCGACTGACAAACGGAAGCGCACTGATGCTGCGCTGAGCTTTCGGAGAGATCTTTCCCGAACCGTCGAACATCGAGCAATTAGAAGTGGGTTAACACAAGCTGCCGTTGTCGCTGGTCGATTTCAACAGACCTAGCAATAGTAGCTAGGAAAGCAAGGGAACGAGCTTCCCCGTTGCGTCTGGCACGAATGCGTTGGGCTCCGATTTTCTGCTACGAATCATCTGATGGCGGCTTCTTAAGCACAGAAAAAAGGAGGTTGTCCTAGAGGCGATGGCAGCGTTTCCGAAAACATAAGTGTCGACCGCTGGCCTGCAAAGATAGAATAGAATAAGAAAATTATAATAAAGGAAGCTATGTCTTATATCACATAAATCTAAGACTAAGAACTAGATAAGTTAAATGATGATCATTGCATTATTAAAATTTGCACAACTTGACGCAAAGTAGAAAAATTGTATTTCCTTAAAAAAATTGAATGCAACTATTTATTAAATTTAATTGTGACATAAACATACTAGGAAAAAAAAATCAACAAACAAATCACAAACCGTCCTCAATTTCTTTAACTATTGTAATGTTTCATCATTTCACAACGACTTGAAATAGTTGCATCTTCCTAAACTAACGCAAGTATCGATCGATGGCCCGCCAGAACGTATACTAGAGGGGCACAAATATTGTCACATCAGTGGTGATATACTCTGAGGCCCTTGACCCGGCGAACAATCCACATTGGAGTCCATCGTAGAACGAAACGGGAGGGTCAATTAAGGAACAAATCGATTTAAAATTCGACCCCAACCTGACCAAACCAAGGGATGTGTGCCGACCTGAGACGTTTCGCTAACGAATAAAATTGGAACCCTGCCTGGGTAAGAAAATTCCGAAACTTCGAGAGAAGAGACCACAATGTATTTTGAAACGAATCCCAATCTTCGATTGCACGGACACTCCATATGGCATCAATTAAAAGAACGCGTTGTGGTTGGGAAGAAAATCCAGCCGCCATGTGACATAAACGATTGTGACCTCGTGGTACGTCGGAGTATCATCGCAATCGGAGCGGGAAAATGTCCCGACCGAGCGATATTATCATCCCCCCATTGGAATCCGTCAGCCATTCGAGGGCTTCCCGTCCTTTTAATTGAATCCATTTAAACGCGGCCCAACGGACAGGGAATGAAACGATTCAGAGACGCCGCGAATCGATTACGATCGAGCCGGAAAGACGGCGGTCGGTGCTGGTGTCTTCGAGTACATTCGTAGGTTTCATAAGGGGGGCATTGAAAAAAGTAGATGATACGGTCATGGAGATATTCTTAAATAGAGCTCTTTTGATTTATGATTTTTTCATTATTGAAAGGCAGACTTCCTGCATATGTGTTTCTTAGGAGAAGTAAACTCAAATGTTTTCAATCAGCGTTGTTGATCTGCTGCCAATTTTTATCATTTTAAAACATCAATTACTAATGTCCGTCAGTAACATTTAGGAGTGAGAAACAGCAATCGTAATGATTAGTAAACTTTACACATTTGTATAGATTAAAGCTCAATAAAATATAGGCATAGGTCGAATTAGCATGGCTTCCATTTGATCACAATTTCAAGTATTATGTGGGTGTTTTAAATAAAAAATATACTTTTTTTAATTTTAATAATAAAGAAAAAAAATATTTTGACTTTGAGTTTTTCTTTCGTCCTATTCTGCTTAATGTTTTTTATTACAATTCTTTGATGTAGAGATGTTTATTGTAGATGTTCTTAATTTAAAAAATATATACTTTTTCTTTGACCATATTTAGTTTTATTGGACATTAGAAAACAAAATTTTATATATTATCTTAAATTGTTTCCAACCCTTTCGTGCCTAGTAAGTACTGTACACAGTTATGTGGTATACGGTATACCGTATACCTAATCAAAAATAAAGTCATAACATTGAGCCTTTATATTATGTGTTTCTATCTCTTTTAATTTCTTAAGGAGGAGATGGACAGAAAATTCTAAAACGTTTTTTTTTCAGGCAAAAAAAAAGATAAGCATCAAACATCGTTGACGCGTGGCAAATGAAACAGTTCGAAAAAGTAAACGACGCGGTGGGTATTTGTACAAATATTTTCTCTTCGACGACCAACGATTACCAGTACGGGGTCTCTTTAATTATTCATTCATTAGGATTTTTTAATTCGTTGATTGATGTCACCTTTTTCGAATAATTTTAGCAAAAAAACGTATCTTGTAGGTCAGTTCTACAAATTGCTTGGTCAAACATGATGCTTTGAAACAAACGCACCGTAAATGAAAAAAAAAAACTACAAGAAAAATGCGGAAAACACACACTCATCAATGCAATTGAGGAAATGCCCTTGCACCGGACGGAACAATCGCGACAGTGCAAGGTAATGCATTTTCAAACATAAACATCACAACACAAACGAACCGGTTCGGTTACGGCCGGCCAAGTGCGGCCAGACCAGCTGGTGGGCAAACATCGAACGAATGCGAAAACCAAATGGCATCAGGTGTGCAATTTGTACATAGACATGCACCATCATCTCCTCCTGCTCTGTTTGGTGCTTGTTTGTCCCATAATATTTGCACACGAAACGTACGACCAGAGATCCAGTACAGGGGAGCACAATTGTAAAATAATTACGACCAAACAAACGGAAACAAAAAGTGATAGGTACACTTATCTCCTTTGCTCTTCGAAAAAATATGTTCCCATGATCTGTGTCATTAAAGTAAACCATTGGTTGAAATACACAAATAACTATCGTAATTGTTTGCAATCATTTTAAATTAAGCGAGATAACCAAAGGTAAAAAATAACAATGAAAACTGAGGAATTTAATCAAACATTGTTCATAGAATTACTGTACATTCCAGATACAGATAATCATTATGCGATCATAAACAACATTGGAAAAATACACTATACTGTGTCATTCATTGTTTGCTAACATGAAGTCCCATATTTGGCCACTCAACGAAACGCAAACAAATTACTCATTTTTTCAAAAATGTGTTTAATCGGTTAGCTAAACAAGAAAGGAAAAAAAGTATGAAGTAAAGTCCCATTGCTATAGGAAAAAATTGTAGTCCTGATTCGCTTCAATCTGCAACTGATAGCGCAGCTTTGTGGCTGGAAAGGCAACTTGATTCAACTGCAACCTGCAAATGGCGGACCGTCAAAGCCGTCATTTATGGCCGTCAGGGCTTACGATTGCTTCATGAGTCAAACTACCCGTGATGTGCAAGTTGTGCAATCGGTCATTTGCCAAACTTGCTCGTCATTCCCGCACCACGAGATACACGCCACTATTTAAACAATCGTATCTTTTACCACCGAAGCTTCTGGACATGGACACGCACCCGATGAGCTGGCCGGTGACGGATGAGTCAAACGATTTACTATTTATGGTTTACTCCTAGGTTTCGGGAACCGGTGACGATGAAGTAGAATTAGTTCCCTTTAAAACATGCTCCTTTTATCCGACCGCCTATTAACACGATCGATAGGAAGGTGTGAAGTGTCGTCGACGGGAGTGACGTGCATCTGCGATCCAGCCTCGTCGTCGAAGGTATAAAATTGTCCAAAACGACCGCCTGACGTTATATTTATGGCCCGCTGGCGTCCATCGCAACACGAGCCGGTTGGTTCAGGTTGTGAAATGTTGACCACGAATGTGACTGTGTCATATTTTACTACCGGCCGGTTCAGCAACTATCTTAGGTAGCAAAAAAAAAGAGTAGCTGGCGCTAAGGGGAAAACGATGGGACGATATTAAACGTTATGGGTTCTAGTGATCGTTTGAGGTGCCCGTGTAACTTTTTTATTCCAACTGCTTTTGACTCCAGCATTGCGCAAATTTTTTTAAACTAGTTTACAAATCTTTACAGTTCATATATAGATCTAGGAAATTATAGGTATTTTTAATTTTTTAAATAATATAAGTTAAACACTACATCTGGTCTGTAAATGGGGTAGGATCCGACGCCTCCTGAAGGCTACATAGGCTCTCCAACCCAACTCCTATTCTGGTATGTCCAAGCCATACAGACCGTGTACATGTAGCCCCGCTTATCCGAGCTTGGGTAAACGGGTACAATCCCACCCCCTTGGGAGGATGGGGATGCATGGCTAAGGCAGAAGGGGGGTGAGCAGTCCGGGTTGCCGGACTGCTTGAACGCCTGGGGGGCAACCAGGCGCAACCAAAGCTGCCACTGGGTCGCAGGGCCAGTCACCCGGCCCCAGTAACAAGGACTACGGAAAGACGAATCAACAATATACGGAACGGATTCAACGGTAACGGACCTATGCAACGCCCCCGGACAACGATTAAAATGGGCTCATGGAACGTACGCACAATGTATAGAACCGGAGCCTTGAAACAATTGGACGATGAACTAGCCAAGCTAAACATGGACCTCGTCGCACTACAAGAGATACGCTGGCTAGGCAGTGGTGTGCAGAATAGGCGTGGCAGTAGCTACGACATCTACTATAGCTGCCACGACCGCCACCACATGCTCGGCACGGGCTTCGCCGTAGGTCAACGTGCGAAGTCCGCAGTCATTGATTTCAAGGCTATAAACGATAGGCTATGCTACCTGCGCATGCGAGGCAAATTTCATAATATAAGCCTCATTAACGTTCATGCCCCTACCGAAGACAAAGATGAAGAGGAGAAGGACCTGTTTTACGGCCGCCTCGCGAAACTCTATGAAAGCTGCCCCAGGTATGACGTCAAAATCATCCTGGGGGATTTCAATGCTAAAGTCGGTAGGGAGTCGATGTACCGCCAGTACATCGGAACCCACAGTCTACACGAGCACAGCAATGAAAACGGTAGTAGATTGGTCCAGTTCGCAGCAGCGAGCAATCTGGTCATCGGAAGTACCAAGTTTGCGCGACGGGACATTCACAAAACCACGTGGGTGTCCCCGGATGGAGCCACTTCCAACCAGATCGACCACGTGTTGATTAACCGCCGCCATCAATCGAGTCTGTTAAACGTCAGAACCTATAGGGGGGCCAACATCGATTCTGATCATTACCTGGTTGGCTTAATGATAAGATGCAGGATCGCCTGCCCACGAGCCAATGTGGGTAGAAGCAACACGCAGACACGATACAACACGGACTCTCTTAAGGACAGTCGAGTCCAACTCTCCTACCAGGGAGCCATAGATGAGTCTCTACTACTGCTACAAGGAGAAACAGATACGAGCGGGAGATGGGATGCTCTAAAAACAACGATCACGAACTGTGCCAAAAACGTTTTAGGAGAACGTCGTGGCAACACCAGATCTGGCTGGTACGACGAAGAGTGTAGACTTGTGAATGAACGCAAAAACTGCGCATACCGAGCAATGCAGCAGAAACAAAGAACACGGGCATGCGCAGAAGAATATCACCGGTTCAGACGAGAAGAGAAGCGAGTTTTCAAGCGAAAGAAGCAATTGTGGGAGGACGCCAAAATGCGAAAACTCGAGGAAACCAGAGTGCGTTACGGACCCACAAGACAGTTTTACCAAGCGATAGCAGGCCACCGAAGCACCTTTACTCCGAAGGTGACCTGCTGTCGCAGCAAGGATGGAGATCTGGTCAGCAACCAGCCAGAGGTCCTCTCGCGGTGGGCTCAGTACTTCGATGAATTACTAAATGATCAGTTTAACGAGCAGCTGGAGGCTCCACCAGCAGATGAAATCATGCTTCAGCCACCTAGCATTGAAGAAACACGAAAGGCTATCCGTCGCCTCAAGAACAACAAGTCGCCTGGCACGGACGGAATAACAGCCGAACTGATCAAAAACGGAGGCGCAAATCTAGAGAACGAAATTCATCGACTGATATCTGAGATATGGGATAGCGAATCGATGCCTTGTGATTGGAATCTTGGTATCATCTACCCCATATACAAAAAGGGAGATAAGTTAGACTGCAGTAACTACAGGGGTATTACGGTGTTGAATACCGCCTACAAAATATTCTCCCTCGTTCTTCAAGAACGACTTGACCCATACGCTGAAGAGATAGTAGGAAACTATCAGAGGGGATTCCGAAGAGGGAGATCAACCACTGATCAGATCTTCACCATGCGGCAAGTCTTGGAGAAGATGGCAGAGTACCAACAAAACACTTTCCATCTCTTCATTGACTTTAAAGCCGCATATGATAGCATAGCCAGGGTAAAACTGTATCAAGCCATGAGCTCATTTGGAATCCCGGCTAAATTAATCAGACTTGTAAGAATGACCATGACCAACGTCACTTGTCAGGTGAAGGTGGATGGAAAACTCTCAAGTCCCTTTGCTACCACCAAGGGAATGCGCCAAGGGGATGGGCTTGCCTGCATACTCTTCAACCTAGCGCTAGAGAGGGCCATCCGAGACTCGGAGGTGGAAACTTCGGGGACCATCTTCTATAAGTCAATCCAGATCCTGGCATACGCTGATGATATTGATATTATTGGTAGAAGGCTCTCCTATGTAGCAGAAGCATACCAAAGGATCGAGCAAGCGGCGAATAACCTCGGGCTGCAGATAAACGAGGGGAAA
This sequence comes from Anopheles coustani, assembly GCF_943734705.1. NCBI lineage: Eukaryota > Metazoa > Arthropoda > Insecta > Diptera > Culicidae > Anopheles > Anopheles coustani. The sequence goes on along the minus strand of NC_071288.1, from coordinate 43,874,467 downwards.
ACCAAGATGATGGTGGCACCATCAGCGGCCCTGCCAACAATTGCCGAAAGCCTACGTGGGGGTGACGTACAAGTAGGTGAACGCACTTTCGAAGTCGTCCAAAATTTCACCTATCTTGGGTCAAAGGTCAGCACCGACAACAACATTGAAGATGAAATCCGCGCTAGGGTGCTGGCAGCCAACCGGTCATATTACAGTCTGAGAAATCTCTTCCACTCACGATACCTGTCAAGACAGTCGAAGCTGGGACTATACCGAACATTCATAGTACCAGTGCTCACATACGCCTCCGAGACATGGACTCTGTCCAAATCTGACGAAACCCTCTTAGCCGTGTTCGAGAGGAAGATGCTCAGGAGGATTTTTGGCCCCGTATGTGAGGAGGGACAATGGAGGAGCCGCTATAACGACGAGCTCTACGAGCTGTACGGTGACCTTTCTGTCGTACAGCGAATTAGACTCGCCAGGCTCCGGTGGGCTGGTCATGTCATGAGAATGGCACCGGACGACCCAGCCCGTAAAGTCCTTTTAGGCTGTCCCCAAGGACAGAGGAGGCGTGGTAGGCCTAAATTGAGATGGAAGGATGGCGTAGACGAAGCCGCCAATAAAGCCGGGATACGGAATTGGACCAGCGTGGCGAGCGACCGTGAGCGGTTTCGGATGGAGCTTCGTCAGGCCAAGACCGCTCAGCGGTTGTAGCGCCACATAACAACAACAACAAACACTACATATCCTTCGAAAATTAATAGAGAATGGAAACAGACCTTCAGGCAAAAATGTCTTTGCGGGACTATCTCACATCTGTTTGGTATCTCAAATATTGTGTTTTTAAATAGAAAGACTATTCAAACGTTAGCTAATGCTAAATTTATAGCAAATGAAGAACCATATCTGAAATCAGTTGAGTATGTTTATAACAGAATCAATGCTTTTACGCAACATAATTGCTAAAAAAAAAGATATGACTTTTCTTAATTTCAATTGGTTAAAGGTGATACTGTAACACCCATATTTTATTTAAAGATAGAGCCGGTTTTGGTCACTATTACCACTGTTACTGTCCCGCGTATCTTCTTCTATCTCCTCGTGAGCGTCTTTTTTGTATTCTTCTCACATAACCAGTTTTACATTTGCATAACATTTAACCGGTACCGGATGGAAACCACCGAAGGAGTGGTGGACACTTGCGCCGCCGGGAATCCCACTTCCGCCGTTGCAACTAATCGACCTTACTACTCGATGACCTTCACCGTCGTCTGTATTCCTTTGGTTTCGTTTCTGACTTTGTTTGGGTACGGCAAGAGAAAAATGCGAAAGCCTATGCAAAAGTGGTCCATTTACTTATCTTATTTAGGTTTTGTTTATCGTGACACCGGCAACGTCATAAATTAGCCTTCTTCGTCAATTCTGCTTCTGACTGGCTACAGTACTACGAAACCTCTGAAAAGAGGTTGTTTGCCTCGGCCACACAACGTAACAGTGCGCGGCCTTTGCTTTGCCAAAAACAGCGACGTTAGAATTAAAGAAGCATGACAACGTACCAAAAGCGGACGCCTAGCTAATGGGCTCTTATCGGAAGAAATAAAAATCTCCAGCCAGTCAACTTTGGGAAGGTAGACTTTTTTTATGAAGGTAATAACAATGGCAGCAACACGGCAAACATTTAAGAGAGTTTGCTTTGGAGCGTGGGAAACTTAGCACTTCATGCGCTTACGAAAATCAAAGGAGTGTGTTTAAGGAATTCCTTCGAGGGCAATGCCCGTAGAATGGTGGACAAAGTGTATTTAATAAAAATTAAGAAATTCCACGGAGTATTTGACTGCAATGTTTAAATTTAAAATATACAGGACGTTGTTATTTAGCTTGAGGAATACGGAGGAACGCGAGTCTACATCCTGATTTTCATTTTTGACGTGTCTCTGTTCGAATTGGGTACATTATTTTAAATGAAGTAGCTGTTACTACCCTAACTAAACGGATTATTAAGTAAAAACATAAAACAATAAATTGTATAAAACTGAAATATTCTAACAACGTCTATAGTTACTGTTCTATGGAAAAAATATCACCAAGACGTAGTCATCCCTGATACCCCTGCAATATTATTGCAAAGTACAAATGTGACACGTGAAATTAAACGCAAAAAATGTCATTTGAAGATGGGGTGCACTTCCCCTCACAAACCATAACATTCCAATGGCAATCGAATGCTTTCCAGTGTCGTCGAACGATGGCCTGATCGGATTTTTAGCCTTCGGCATTCCGCCGGCCAGCTATCTCCGCCTCTGCCCGTTCACGCTGATAAGGTGGCACACTAATGTTGCTTTGACCATAGTGCACCCTTGTTCGGTGCTCGCCCTTATCGTCGGTTCGGTACAATGTTTCGAACAGTTCCGGACGCGGATTCCCATTTTAGCAATGTTGCTTGTTTTTATTTCCAGTTTTTTGTTCTACCCGAAAAAGGAAAGCGAAAAGATGATTGGACACAAATCTGAAAATAAAATCACCGAAGCCGGAACGAGGGCCAAACCCGAATGATTTGTCAGCAATTTTTCATGATAGCCAAAACATAACCACTACCGAACTGACCTTGTGTGGCCGGATTGGATCGGCGTAAAAAAGCGAAACAGAACAAATGCAGCACAATCTCTGTACCAACGAAATGCAACATGTGCGCCATATGGTTTTTTATGACGCGTATGTTTTTTTTCTTCCGGCATCTCCCCATTTATCAGCAACAGGACCGCGAGCAATACGCCAATTATCGGGGAGCACGTGTTGTGATTCGCATCGTGCGCGCTTCGTTTTCTTCGCGAAGGACCGAACTAATCATTTACAATTTCCATGACCGAACCCGGGCTCGAGGGTTAGGGGAAGCTAAACGGGGTCCGTTGCCAGCCAGTCATCGACGATGTTTAGTAGGCAGTCCGTCAACGGAGTTCCGGCTTGATTTATTCCTGTGTCCAGTGGAATGTCACAACACTTGCGGCGATCGTTCCGATCGCGGATGCGCGGGTTGCAGAGTGCCAAGGTGAAATTTTAGCATCTCCCAAGGCTTAGGGTGTGTACGGTTCCTGTAAAACTGGCTACGCATTAATTTTGTGCAATTTGAACCCAACGACGGAATACAACACATCGTAGGTTTGCAAACAAGCTGGCCGTAGTTCTTATTGTTTTTTTTATTTCACTTCGCCTGCTATGATATCTTTCTCGTGTTTAGTTTGTTTGTTTTTTGTTGAGTTAATAACAAAAATCCAACGCACAAGAGTCACATTTCTTTAGAACCACTCTTGACGAGGAAGTAGGTTGGTTTTCGTCAAGAAAACAACAATCAGTGCAAAGACAAGCACCGTTTCCACCGCACGATGATATCATCGAGCCATCGCCGGCAGGCGAAACTGGAGCACAGACGGTTACTTGTGCTGCGGTACGCATGAACCTGCTAACATCAGCACCTCATTAGCATCGTGTGCGAAGAGCTGGGCGGCCGGATGGCAACAACGTTGGTTGGGGGATCTCCCGGGGCAGAATCCCGGGTAGCAAAAGGGGAGCACCCAACTTTGGACTGCATACGTAAATCTGCTGCATTAAGGTCTGATCACAAGACAGCACCCACAACGCAAACGGCTAGATTGCGGTTGCACTTCAAAACTCATCCTGCCCCGGTTATGTCGGTTCGTTGATGGTGGAACGGGCAGCGTGGAAAGGGGGGGGGGGGGGGGGGGGGGTTAAAACTTGTCACTTGTTCGTATGGCGGAGAAAATCCTAAACTCTTCCGGCGGATGGCTTAATGGAATAGTTACCTTTTTCTTTTCGAATTTCACCTGGAAGTTTTCAACGCGCTCACGGCAAGCGTTCGCACGTCCCGTAAGGGATTCGAATTCCACTCTCTACTTTTTTTTTGTTCTGCACCAATTTCGCAACGGTAAGTAATAGTTTTGCTTCGCAATAGGGGCTGACACTGCGGAGTAGTAAAGTAAATCGAAGGCACTAGGACTGCCCGATTATATCACAACCGGGTAACGATCCGCCGTGGAGCATCACTCCATCCAAGTAGGCACACTGAACTCAACGCACTACTAAATGGCGAAGCCGGTCCGAAAACAGCCCACGAAAAGGGACGTCCGACGCCCGGGATCGGTAGTTAAATCCACCAAACAGCCAGTAAACGCAACAAACAAACGCCAAACGAACGCACAACCGAACGCCGCGGGACCCTCAACCGATGCCGGCACAATTATTTACGAGATTATCGCGCTGACACGAGGGAAACCGTGTGTTGTCACGCGGATTGTCAACAGTGAACTGGTTTGCGTTTGACAGCACAGAGAAAGAGCAGCGCATACTTCGATCCGCCGTGCGTCTTGGATACGGTGGGGAGCTTTCCGCGGGTTGGCGTCGCCCCAACGCAACGAATTTTTCCCCCCTTCAGTCGTAGTATTAGTAGTAGAAATAAACAAGGCCGCCGGTGCTCCCCATGCGGTTGTTTCTTTCCATTCGTACATCGTTCATTCATATCGCTCTCGGGCTTCTCTTCGAGAATCGCGACTGAGAGCTCTCAATCTCGAGCTCCAGTCCAGCTCCCCAAGGGTGCCTGGATTTTCGTCGTGTGGTTGGGTTGGAGAAAAAGTTTCGTCATCCTGTCGCTCGTCTGGCTGTTAGCGATTAGCTCCGCTTTTCCCCCATCAACATAACGAACACTTCCGCGGTTATCTCATTTACGCATATTTCGCAACATTTAATCACGCTCGGTTTATCGATTCGCACTCATGCTTGATATCACAAGGACGGTTTTTTACGTCCGACATGTGTGCGAAAAACGCGGAGTAGTGGTTAAAACATATTTGTCAACAACATTATCTCCATCATTGCATGCGTCTATTTATTGATTGAAAACTTGCTCCAATGGTATCGTTAAAAAAATGAGATTATATCCAAGCCTTTTTTTTTATAGTTTTTACTTTTCAAGCCATAGCTCCCAGGAAAAATCCTTCGGTGTTCTCTTCTCACCCGATTCCTACGACTCGGTACCATTTAATTCTCATTCAACACGCCGTGCGTCACAACCGGCGCCACAATTATTGAATGGAAACGCGTCCACCCTCTTTTATTGTGTTTCTTCTTTTCGTTCCCTTTTCATTTTCATCTTGTTCGAAGAGGAATTCTTGCACCCACATTTTCCGATTCCTTGAATACCTTTGCGGAAACCGTTGTTTTGAGCTGGGCTACTGGGTCGATTTTAAGGATCATTGTTTCGTCTCAATCTCAATGAAAAAAATTATGTGAAATAATGTTCTGCCTTAGTGGCACAACAAACCGTGGCAAAGGTCTTCTTCTCTGCCTATTTCTGCCACCAACAGAATATTTTTTTTATTAGAGCATTTTATCACGTCTTCGTTGACGCAACCGTTTGGAATTTCAGCATTATGGAAAGAAACGGTGGCGCGGAGCTGCAAGACAAATCGATTGAACGTTCATTTAACACCTTCCTTAGTATTTGCAAATAGCATAGCATTCAAGTGAAGATGATAAGACAGAAACGGTGTGCAAATCAACCTTAAACATTATCTACGAGCAGAAACGTACAAAAAATGCTCCATCATGATTCGATAACCGCAACGGTGGACTGATAACTCATTTCCGATAATGCGTGCATAGTTTATAAATAAAGCAAAAATTTCATTGTGTTTGGTTATCTTGTTTGATTTACGGAGCAGAAAAATGAATGAACCACGAATGAAATCAATAGTCGTGACGTGTCGTGGTCGCTGGTAGCATTTCCCAAGCGAACTCATCCAATGTGCACAACAGCTTCAACCGCCAGAAACCGTGAAGACACAACGCAACCACCCAGATATAAATGGTATCCTTTGCGTCCGTTTCTGGTTTCCTTTTCACTTTCCTTGTGCCTACTTCGTGTTTCGCTGCCCTTGACCGTATTATGCCATGTGGTTGTCAAAGCAAAGGTCAGCCTGTTGAAGAATACGAGATACGTGCAACACTTGCAAGACCATCTAACCCCTTCTCCTGCCCTCCCTGCCCATCACCTACCTGTACATTAACTTCCGCTATTGAAAAGTGCGGCAACACGGATCTCTTTCATGGTTCCAAGCGCGACCAAGAGCCCGGACTGCTTGTCCGTCACTGCGATGGTGGACCAAACGAGTTCTCTACAGTTACGGCGCTGGTTGCCATTGAGAAATGTTCGCTTTTTTAGTCGACCTGATCCGGAAATCATGATCTACCACTTTTTCAGACACGATTGCAACTGGGAAAGCCACTTCCCTAGATGCTGTTCTTTGTTAGTTGTCTGATTTTTGTTTCACCGCACAGCATGAGTGTAATAGAGTATAATCCAGCAATTAGTACGACCGTCAATAGGACACAGTATGAATATCGATTTTATCAGACAATTGACGGCCCACCATGCTATCTCAGCTGTATCTATGATACATAGATCTAGCACAAGCTAGAATCACATAAATCTTTTCTAACGTATTATTCTTGCGTCAGCGCATCTTCCGCTTGTAATCGTACACAAGGACTCTATTCCACATCTTCAAGTGCAGCTTCAAGATTAACATGTACACTGTATTATCTCTTTAAATATGGAACATAGAAGTAATAATCACAATCCTTCCATCATCTAGTCCACAAAACATTGCACCACGTTGGGGATTGAATTCTTTTTGTGCTAAAAATCGCTAGACCACTCCTAGCACACTGAATAACAACACCGTTCGTAATTCTGAGCAGCCAATGGAAAACTGTCAAATTAAGATGTCAATTAAATGTCAATATTTACATTTAAAAAATCAAGCAGCTCGAACCAGAGGTTCTCAAGACAATTCAAGGTTTGTAGATAAAAAAATATGGGGTATTTGATAAAAACCAAAATGAGGCTCCCTACTCGTCGCATCGTCGACATTTTTCCATGTTTGCGCCTGAAAGTTATGCAATAGGTGGTCAATTAAGTTTGAATATTTGAAATCGGTTAAACTAGGCAAGATGGACAGCATAAACCAATGAGTTGGACTGAAAAGAGTATGAAACGGCGGTGAGCGAGCGCAGCGAGCCGACTGCGCTAGGTCTACCGAAAAGGGAGTTTGTTATAAATTTGTGAAATACCGCACTCCTAGGTTGATTGGGTAGCAGAATTTTCATAAACTCATGGAAGTAATGCATTAGGGAGTTCATGTTCATCCTGTCCAGTATAACCATAATCTTTAATTCAAAAAGACAGCCATTTAAACGGTTCGTACACGGTGGGTTAACCAAATTCCCAAATCCAAATCCCAATCCAAGAAACAGTCGCAACATCGTCTCGATGTAAACCAATCAATGTTGGTCTGGAAATTGTTTATCCTAATCCGAATTCCCATTAAATCACAACTCGCTTTTCCGAAATAAAAACGTGCCACACACTTCCAATCAAAGACAATTAACAGACAGGTCGGGTCAAAGCTGTTTTTTGCTCCGCCATTGTTGTGACAGTTGGTTAAAAAAGTGTTTTCATAAATTTCCAGCTTACTTGTGAGAGATCTCCGCCAAAATCTTCGCGAAATAGGTAGTTGGTAATTCTAGATCACAGTATCCATGGTCTTGCGGATAGAAACTGCTCTTCTGTGTGAAATCATTCGATATAGATCCTTTTGCTCGCTGTGATTGCCGAAATTAAGTGTGTTGGTCTGTTTTATACCCAGTCTTCCTCCAGAACATATTCCGAACGCCTCAATTCTTTTTTCTTTTGATGAAACATACCAAATTTGCAGTTTTACCCCACTTTCTTCGGTGTTCGTGAGAAGTAAACAAAATTTTAACCAACTGTCAAAAATTTTCCCACGGTTTTCGGCTCGTTACATGGTATGCTGCGACCTGACTGTTAATTGTCTTTGCTTCCAATGTTAGGTTCACCGCTCATTGTGAGTCGATTCAAATAGTTCAGGATCAAGTCCCAAACAAATCAAATCTGATTCGAATCCTAATCGAATCAAATCATTAGAATATGTACGTAAAATGGGATCCAAATCTTTAGAATCCGTCAAATGGGACTCGAATCTTTAGAATCCGTCAAATGGGGTTCGAATCCTTAGAAACCGTCTAGGGATCGATTCTTCCGAATCCCGATTCTGCCAACACTAGACATCTTCTCGTCGAAGGATGTCAAGAAGCACAGCTCAACAGCACAAGGAATCCTTGACTGCAGCAGGCAGCAGTTTCAGGCGAAGGAACGGGAACATCATTGCCGAAAAAAGTGACATCAGTCATCGTCTATCGCAGCAGCAGGTCAGCAGGATTATGGAAAGGCCAGTGGTGTCGTAGAAAAAGGATTCCTTCGCTGCGTGCTGTGTGTGTTTGTGATGAACGGGGAAAAAACGGAACGAGCCGTCCGGAAAACCCTGGCCTGCGTTGGAATTTGTGAGCGAAAACTGTACCGTACGTCGTGGGCCCGTCGTGCCGTGGTTTTCGCTGCGTGTCCAGTTGCACCCCATGCAGTGGGCAGCCGTGGGAAAATCCGCCACCGAAAGAATTCATCACAGCCATCACAACAGCACCACCAAGAGCAACAACACTTGCAGCAGCCACGGCAGTAGCAAGTCCACCAACAGTAGTACTCCAGCGTAGTGCGTCGCTGCGAGGTGTACCTGTGTACGTGTGCGTGTACACAAGACGCAAGTGTTGCAAAAAGGAAAAAGAAGTGTGTCGAACAGCACTGACGCGAAGGCAAAAGTTGTGCAAAAGCAGAAAAACAACATTCCCACTACCCCCAGCCAAAATCCTGCCTGCGCCACGCCAGTCTTCTCTTCACGCACTTTGTGGAAAAGCCAGTCTGTAAGGAGCCAAACTGAATGCGAAAAACGGGCGACTCACAATACGACTAGTGTGTCCTGCACGTAGTCATGCATGGAGATGCTGCTTGAATTTTAAGCAGCTAGAATTTTTAAATAGCTTTCATTTCATCGATCAGAATCCGATCCTAGGGACATCGCACCGTCTCACGGTGTTCTCCGGATCGGAGCCGAAGATTGTTGACAAACCTGACACAACCCCTTCATACCACAAAAGCAGGATACCCGTCCGCTGCGCTTGTGTGCTTGTAGACGGCGAACGAGCGCGATCCGCTCCATCTCAGAATGATAGATGAAATTGTAGATCGTATAGTTCAGTTCTTCTCCACCGGATTGGTGGAGAAAATCATCAAAGCCTTCCTGGTTCTCTGTGATCGCTTCGTGAACTTCATACTCTCACTGTGCGAAGGAAATAACTACAAGAAAAAGGACGAAACGGTCGACGTGCTGTACACTAGCGGCAACTTTCTTGTGATCAACAAAAAGCACGACCTACTGATCAATTCGAACGACACTAAAAAGGTACGATTTGGAAACGAGGCTGCAGTTGCATTACTCTAAAATGTGTTTCTCTTTGTTCATTGTAGAAAACGGTGCAAACGATAATGCGAAAGCAGTTTCCCGAGTACGTGCAGGATAATCTAACGCATGATTTCTACTTCGCCCACCGGTTGGACTTTGCTACCAGTGGAATACTGTGCATTCCGCTGAACAAGAATGCATGCAAGGAGGTGTGCCAGGTGTTCGAGGAGCAGCGTGCTCGAAAATACTATCTAGCTTTACTACGTGGTCATACGGATTTCGACGAAGAAGTGATCGATATAGCGATAGGTACGTCTTTTCGACACGTCACTTTCATCCTATACCATGTCTTCACTGAATTGATGGAATTCCAAATGCGTAATCTCGTTTCAGGCGAAGACGTCCGGTTCAAGGATACGAGCAAAAAAATGTGCACCATCCTCGAGGACGAGCTATGCCAAAATCCGCGTCGCAGTATAACGAAGGTACTGGTGCTGGATCGGGGCTACTACAACGGGAAACCAGTCACCAAAGTGCTTTTACGGCCCATTACCGGCCGCCGGCATCAGCTGCGCCTGCACTGCTCCCAGATCGGGCACGTCATCGTGGGCGACTATACGTACAGTCTCAAGATCGACACGTCGCCACCGCGCATGTTTCTGCACGCGTTCCGCCTGGTGCTGCCGAACACGATCGAAAACCTCGATATCCAGACGGACGATCCGTTCACGGAAAAGGCGCTCAAATACAAGTGGAAGGCGGTCGAGCAGGTCAACAGCATTGCCAACGCGTTCGACATCATTGACTCATTTTAACATTTGTGGGAACCATGTAGGATATACTTTTGTAGGTCGCGTTCGTTCACGTTTAGGTTGGATCATTTCCGGCGCCGGTTAAATGTAAATATTCGATCCTTCTCTCGAATTTACTCTCTCTAGACCCCCGACGGGTAGAAGCGAAGCTGGGGGCTCAAACGGGTTCGAGCCCGCCGTTGAACTTTGTTATTTATTTCTTTTGATAGCGCAATCGTTAAAGAAAAGACGCAACAGTTCGGCATCCTTGCTCTGTACGAAAAAAAAACATTTATCTCAGCCGCTCGTTTTCCATTCGGGAGGAATATTCGAACGGTTTAGGTCAATGAAAAAGTTTGATATAACTTCCCTACACTACGCAGACACGCACTTTCCGTAAATTTGCACACCGGGTGACGATAGGATACACGCGAGATATATAATATGGCTATACCAACGTCAGTCTAAGAGGCCGCATTCTAGTCATCATATACACCTCCATACAGGCGCGCGCTATAGCATAGTAATCAGCAATGGTACGATCGTTGAGAAGCGAGAGATCATATATTTAGGTCCTTTGTTGTCCTTTCGTACCCGATAGGATGGCTAAAAGATGAGACTGTAGCCTAGATGAATTAAATTATCTAATGCCATTCTTTCAGCAAACTGTAATAAGAAGAAAATAAGAAAAAAAAGAGTAGTCAGACCGAGTGGACGATATTGTTTCGAATTCCAGCTAGTAATATTGCAAATGTAGGAAGTCGAAGCGTGACAACGCGGGGAAATGTGAATCGCAGGATGGCATTTGTTTGTCTTATTTCTTGGAGTATCGTAGGAATAATTTAATATCGAATTGTTGATAAAACGTGGAAAACGTCACAGAGAAGAACGAGAAAAAAAAATCATTAAAAAAGATAAACTGTTTACCGAATAGAAGAAGTAACACTAGATAGCGATTTACTATTGAAATGACATCTTTTCCCCCCCTCGCCAGACATAAAGTACTTTACAAAAAAAAACATACTAGGAATATATTCGCATATAGAGCATATAGAGTGGGAAATGCTTTCCAACTGCTACGTTCGCAAACCATGGACAACCCTAATGCAGACCGCCTTTATTCGAATAGGAATTCCTGCCGGATTCTGACGATGTACGATTGCACTCGGAGAAGGCAATTACAAAGAGTAACACAATACGTTCCTCAATTAATTTGCAAGAAAGTAAAACAGCTTCATAGGTGTTTGCAGGACACTACAGAAATTTCCGGAAAAAATTGTGCGAGCCTTGGAAAACTGGGTTGAAAAAGTAATCCTTGTTTAGATCGTTTGTTGTTGATAATGTAGATGGTTTCAATATTCTGTTTTCAGTAATGGCACAGCTCTTGAGCATAGTTTATAATATTACTACAGAATACTGCGTACACTCCATTCAATTAGGTTGCCAACAAACAGGTTGTAATGTCAATTGAACATTAGGTTAGTAGTAATAACGGTTTACGTTACTTTAAAACCATTTCGTTTGCTTCCGTATAGCAACATATTAGATACGTTGGTTGAGCCAAGCGAACGAATGTTCTCCAAAGCGCTATAGAGATAGACATTGTACAGAAAAATCGTGAGACATAAATGCCGTAAAAATGCTTACAAAACAAATTATATAACATTTACATTCTTAATAGTAATACACGAAACTCCCGGATTGCATCCGGTCCAGAGGAAGGTTACCATACATAAAACAAGCAAACACAACGGGAAAGTTACAACCACAACAAGATCACAAATGTACTTTACAATTTTGTACCTTTAGCTCATGTGAAAGCAAGTTATGAACGGTGGATTTTTCATCTTTTTCTTCCGGAAATCTTGCGAAGTCCCTGCGAATGAAGGGGGCAAATCGATCTTAGGAAGAAATAGGCACAAACACACACACATATACAAAGACACAGAACTCAATACACTTGACACACCTAGTCAGCTTTGTTAAACTCTCTTAACTATAGAAAGGAATCGAAAGGAACTCGAGAAAAGGTCTAATCTTAAATCTTACCTTACACATTTCAATCAAAGAATCGTATCACATTTAACAAGTAACTGGCCCTTTTCCATAGTATTCAGAACTATAAACGAAAACCGAAACACTGACGCTTCCGAGAGCGATTGAGCAGAAAACGGCATGTTGGCAAAATCCTTTGTTAATGATTTACGCTTTAGTAGTCAGACAAGAAAAAACATCTTCCGTTGCCGTAAATAATAGAGCTTCTTTCGGTCGTTAATTTAATCGATCAATCAAAAGCTAGACGGTGAGTAACAATATTATTTATTTTTGTGTAAGCCACAAAAATGTCTCCATTGAATCTGTTTGATTTTGAAACGTGACTATTAACGTCGAGAACCATTATAGCGCTCATGTTCGCGCCCTCCTGTATCAGTTTCGCTTGTTTGGTTTCGGAATGACAAGGAATATCGAAAACTAACATTTCAACCGAACACTTAGCAGCTGAGATGTGCAGTAAAAACAAGTATAACATGAAACCCGTTGCATTAAGATTGTGATAACCCTTCGTCTTTGTGGTGATCAGCATTGTTCGCATTGTTTTTCCATCACTGCCATATAAAATTTAAAGAAAACCGCCCACTACACGCGGGCAGGGGATAAAATCTAAAACTCAAATGAACGGAAACGAACAAATATCCTTCTTTTATCAAATCAATGAATACTCAGGAAGCAGTCAGATGCGCGGACAGTCTGTTACCTAGGTCTAAACGATCCATTAACGTACTCTCCCACGTGCAAAAACACAACCGCACACCCTACACACATAGAAGAACACTTACCTCCTCTCAGAGCCACACGTACACTCAAAACACACAGTTCTACACAAATCTTAAATTTAAAAAAAAACAAGGTAAATTTGTTCGCCAAGAAAGGGGGATTCGAAAACCAGCTGAAACAATTCAAACACAGTTGGAATGGCCAACCAACGATGCACTTGGAAGCGTTGGAACCAGCGTGTCCTAGGAATGAGTCGGTATGAGGAGAGGGGCCGCACACCAGGTACAATCTACTAATGTAAGAATAAGGACATGAGGCGAATACGCAGTATCAGTAGCGCGAAAATCGTTATTTCGTTTTCCTCCACGTGTCCAATCTTTGGCGATTCTTGATTCCTAGTCGACGTTGGATAGCACTTTTCCAACCAAACGAATACGATCGTACATGGAATGAAAACCAATCACTCTTACTCAACAAAAGCGAACCATTGCGCGTCTAGATTCGTTCAACTGTTTTCGTTCTTTACTTGTTGAATAGTAAGAAACTACTTACAAAATCTATGAAAACCAAACACGCTAAACTCGATTAAAACATTAAGATTAACAAGTCATTTAGGTGAAACAAGGCATAATCGCTCGAACGGTGGGCGGTTGCAGTGTAAGTAAGAAACACAACCGATATATAGAGTAAAACCCGAAAGAACCAAGAACTAAAATCGAATCCAGATTTTTTCTTAAACATAGGCTCATAGAAAGGAAGACGAACTAAACCATACAAGAAATGAAACAGAAAATTTATGTACGTACATTAAACAATTTCTTTTGAAAAGAAATAAAAACGCTTTTTGAAATCGATCCCAATGTGCACGTGTTCTCGACTTATCAGTATTGAGTTCGTTTTACTAATGGACAACTTTGAAACCGTACCCGCACGTGTTTAAAACACCTTCTATTTGACTTGTATTTTATTTAGAAAATTAATCTTGGAGTGTAGAAACGTGAAAACTATTTTCCTAATGGCCTTATCACACTGGTCACCAATGGTGGCTTTGCAAAGCCACCGAACTGTCAAAATTTGGTTTTGGCATCCAGTTTGACATACTGGTGCGTCTTGGTAGTGTGATAAGGCAGGCCACCTGGGAGTGGGAGTTTATATAATTCACTTTCGGTTCATGCGGTTTTCGGCAGTTTAAGATTAAAATACCGAAATTTTATAATCTTATTATGCTTATAATTGATTATTAATAAAATTAAAAAACATGAATCACTTTCAAATCAAGCTTAACATGCCAGATACACCAAACTCCACACAATGACAGCTCGGTGATACGGGCAAGCTCATTCACCAACGGACCCCCAGCCACTCCAATGTCATTCGTTTTCGATGGTCGTTTGACAATCCAGTGCTTTTTCCATGCCACCATTGGTGACCAGTGTGATAAGGCCATAACATTTCTCTAGCTCTTCAATCCATTCACTCAGCTGAGCGTTCAATTCATGAATCAACCCACCTCTAGCGCTATGTTCGAATCGAAAAAAGGCATCCGAAGCGAACTGTCACTTGATCATCTGTCATTCGTAGAAAAGGTTGCGAAAACCATCCCTTCGGTTTTGGTAAGACAATAAGAATCGAACAATTGCGTGTGATTGTTATTCAATCTAACGAAATTGATATACATTTATAGAAATACGCATCAACGTCTTAGCAAAAACCATCATCAGAATGATTGGAAACGCCGTCGTACCCCGATTGACCACCGCCGCCGCACAGGCCCTGCAGCGCCGTACCTACTTCTCGGTGTCCAGCAGTCTGCCGCAGGTCCGCGTTTCCCTTGCGGTAAGTTGAGGCCGCTGCTGCCATGGCCCCAGCACATCAGCCGGTCTGGGACGGTGTTAAGCGCAGCTCACTAGTCTACTCGCTCGGTGTCCGTTGTGATCCAAAACCCGGCTGATAATTATCTTCCCAGTTTGCACATTACGTAATCAATCTCTGTGTGTGTCTTATATTGTAGGAAAAAGCCGCCCATGGTTTGGCCATCTTCGGCGGAGTGATTGCCTACCCGATCTGGGTTATTGCTCATGTCCGTGAGTACAAGGGAGGCAACTAAATTGTTGACAATGAAGCCGGTCTAGTGATACGCTAAGTTGGAGGTCCGCAGGAAGCATCCGGAGCGAGTACGGTAGCAGCTAGGAAAATATGAACCATCTTTAGGTTACAAAACTGCTCCCAGTATGAATAAATGGATGATTAATTGCGGCCCATAGCATATGCCAATGATTTATGTTGATATTCTGAACAATCCATTATAGAGGCCAACATGATCTCAAGAGCTTCGTCTAGTGTAATCATTCACAGACGATATGCAGAACGAAAGTAAATACTCGTTACATTTGAAATAGCTTTGGAGCAATTAATTAGTAGTGTAATAATCCATTAGCTGGTTTATATTAGTTACGAATGATCTGAAATTTCGGTTCCGTCTTGCAACAATATTAAGGGTTAACTGGGTTGTTATGACAGCTACACAGCACTTCACAGTGCATTAAGACATACTAGGTCGATTCATAACTTCATTGAGCAACATTATGTAAAACTTTCAACACAGCCTTTTGCAGTATACGAACTCGTAATTAACCCTCCTAATACTTATTGATTCGTTCCGAGAGCGAGAAAATAGCCATTCGTTTTTCAATACATTTTTTTAAATATTTTCGAAAATAAACTCTAGCTTGACAGTACACCTGGGCTTTCTGTCACAACAGTTGCGCTTCCGCGCGTTCAAATTGTTCTGGAGGCGGCAGACTAATTTTGCTAAAGAAAACCCTCCCGTTAAAAGTGTTCTGTGATTGGTTAAATTGGTGTTTTATCGTTTGTCGAAACTGCTTCTATAGCCAGAGAGTAAAAAGTGGATGGGATCATGTAAGTTTCTCTAATTTCGAAACCATCAAAGTTGACGTGCACATTACATTTGTATGTACGCACAAATTCCGCACACACCCGGCCAGGCAGCGTCGTGTTGTTTTTATTTACGTACGTTCGATCAGTTGTGTTTTGTTTATAGACCGACCGCGGTGGCTGCAAATTGATTCGTTTTCTGTTGCTGGCCATCTCGCGTTTCTCAGTACTTAGTCAGCACCGACTCAAGTGGTATCATTTTCATCGTCTCAAGGGTGTCCGCGTACGGGAGGGTAAGTGTAACCCCTTGTAGATATGTTAACGTGTTTCTAAAACTACCCTGCCATATCGAACCTTGCTGGATTCCATGCGTGTTTGGTTTCATCGGTTCAGTGCCCTCGTGTTTTGATTGTTGACAGTATTTCACGCACTCCGGAAGCAGGCAGCATCCTGAATACCGCACGCTGTTGGGAGTTAAATTTACACAGCCGTGCATTTAAATGGTGCCTACTAAGTAAAGTATTTTGAACCCCAAATGACCTTGAGCGTTTCGCCACGAAATCGAATGAAAATATCGTTGTCGGTTGCGGGCCTCTTCTATTCGATGGCCCACAGAGGAAAAAACAAACAAACAAAATCATATGGCGTCCACATCTGTTACCATTCCTTCTAGATTAACCTTGCGGATACTAATCGACCATTCGGTTCTTTGAACCTCCTATGTTTCGAACAATCCTCGACTGGTCTCGAATGCTTTAGTATTCGACTAGTCACTGGCTTCATGCTTCAGCATACCCCAAAAGACGTGGCAGAAGCGGAAGACTTGTTGCCCCTTTTAATGTATTGCGCATAAGCAAAACGTAGCACGTTTGGCGAAGATAAAGTGATGCATTGATACCGTATAAATTTACACACGCTCTGGCCACCTCATCAAACACTGGCTGAATGTGTGAATTAACATTTATTCTTTTTCTTCTCTTTCAACGGGTTATTGAAATTTAGGCTATTTCTTCCGTTGAGCATTGAAATCTGGCCAAATGTTTGATGCTGTAAAATTGTACTTATTACTACTATTTTGGTGGATAACGGTTTGGTTTCAAAACCGTCAAATGTCCAATTTTGTAAGTGATTAAACAAAAAATAATGACAATCTATAGTGTACTCCCATAAACCAAGTATTCTTGCCCTTGCCTTGTGTTTTGGGGGTCATTCATTTCATTATGTATGGGATGTTTATGTATGTCCATCGTCTTTTTCTTAATTCTGAGGTTTTTCAGTTGGTTCAAATGTATGAGAATCGTTAAACTATTGTGTCATCAATGCAAGGATTAAAATGGTTAAAATATTCAAACATCTTCTGTTTGAGGTAGCCGAAAATCTTGATTTGAATATAAATAGAAAACCCGTACATCCTTTCGAATGCAGAGCCATTTTTTCGAAGTTTCATCCCCCATTCCAAACGAGAGTGTTTCGACAATCTTTTTATAAATCAATAAATTGAACAAGTTTGGTAATTTTGAATAGTTACTGAAATTGATTAAATAATGCTTAACAACCGCAAGCAACAGCAAAACACTGATTGTTAATACGCGAGCAGATAGCAACCAGAAAAGCCACACCAGAGTGGCCTTTTAAGGAGAAGTACACCGGCTGCGTTGATGCCGGTAAACAAATTACTTATGCAGAGAATGTGGAACACGTTGTGCGTCCGAAGCAGGTCAGTTAATGCTTCTCGGTTTCATTCATCAAACAGGCGTCCCGCGATCGCGAGCGCATTGAATGGACTGTGGGGGTAGCCGTGGCCGCCAGAAGGCTTCTCGAAAATTGGAAGGGAAGCGCGAGAATTACAACGCATAAAGTTCTCTTTGCGTCGGTTCCATCGTGTTCCTTTTTTGTTTCGTTTTTTAGGATCTTTTTTTCTGTTTTCCTATGCTGCACTTTTTTTTTGATTCCCTGCTCCTCGTTCACGTTGCGATCACATGAATAGAACAAAGAAAACCGAGTGAAACGCAAAAGAACAAAACAGAAAACGAAATATCCAACAGCAACAAAAAAAACCCCTACTCCAGATTCTGCTTTGCCCTGTCCGCGGAATGGAATGCGCTCGCGATCGTGATTCATCGGAATGCGATGTGTGGACCTTGATGAAGGTGGTGTGACCCTTTGCCATGTTTCGCTTTTACCTCAGAAAAATGAAACGAAATAGGATCGGTTACGATTTTTTTGTTTTTTTGAATGAAACGATACACGTGATCGTATTTCAATGTATATTTTTTGTTGGTTACGGAATGATTATAACAAATTCCTCGCTGCAATACATTTTATTGCGTGTTTGCAAACTGCGTTCGGTGTGCGATTTTTGATTACATAAATCAATTATTTCCCACCGGCTCGTTAGAAGTTAATAGATAAGGAAGCTTAAAGGTCCCCAACGGTGCAAACGATGTGGAATTATAATGTGCTCCTTATCAGTTCACTTTCACTTCAGTTCTGATGTCCGGATCAGCGACCCTTTCTAGGGGTTCCCGATCGTGAATTGCTGATGTTGCATAATCGAGCCGATTGAATCAAGAACCGTAATTTTTTATGCAATAACGAGGTACATATATAATTATTATTAGCCGTACGCCGAACGTGAGATACGGTACAACTTAGTTGTACCTTTTGGATGATACATTTTATGTCAAAGATTTGATTATCGCTGACTACAAGCGATGCAAAAAAAACTGACGTAAAGTTAAAATTAAAATCATTTTAGGTTACAAGCGTTTTTTCAACAATCTATCAATCATCAATAATATATTTCAATGTTTTTAAATATATTTTTGGAACAATTCGTATACCTTCTAGGTATTCATCAATATGTTTAACTGAATTAGTACTTACCAAACAAATCGAAAGTTATATTATTTGACAAATGGGTTATTTCATACTTAAATAAATTTGCTGTCAACAAAAGTGTCCTTTTTTATGAGAAACGTTTTCGTCGTTCGTCTTTCATCCTCGATATTTATGAATAGAAATTTGAAAATTTCATCCTCTAAACAACAGTTCTTTAAAGACCTCGTGAAAATTGGACAACAAATTATTGCCAGTTTATTTGTAACCAGTTTTATTGTAACGTTTTCACAAATACCTTTTTAAACACATTTTGATTAATATGTAAGTCGTTTACAAGGTTATGGTTTGCAAGTACAAAACCTTCCAATAAAACTGGGGGAAGATACATCGAACTGAATTGTTGCTTTTCCCTGAAGCTGAACGTGGATGTCGAAGTCTTCTAGTCATCAATACTATGATGCATGGAAACAAGTAATGTATGGTCCTTATTAACAAATTCGTCATCAATAATATGTTTGGTAATCACTTACAAACCAGAAAGCATTAACGAAAGTGAAAAGATTTCGAGCGCCAGTCTTCTTCCCACCGGAGTCACATTGTGCCCCGAACAAAAGAAGCTGGCTTAGTTGGTTATCAAAATGTTACCTCGTGACGCAATGGCCTGAGTCAGTATTGTTCTATCAACAAGGTGGACATGGCCGCCGTATCAAGCAACGGCCGCGCGATGCTTCCATGCTGGCCGTACTGCACCAGGCGTTCGTAGAAGATAAAGAAACGTTGACTTGCGCCGACGAGTCGACGAGGTTCGACGACGACGTGCTGCTGGGGATCGCAGTAGTCAGCATAAAACTCACACACGGATGACAGTATGGAGCGGGGGTGGCAGGGCTTCAACGGGAAGTCGAAAATAGCCACCGTACGCTGGTGTGTTATCATCATCCACGGAGGGTGTCTTCACCACGAAGCGGAAGGCTCCATCCAGCAGCAACGTCCCTGTCTGTGCTCTGTGTCTCTCTCTCTTTTGCACGACTTGCAGGCGCTTTTGCATTCTGCCCATCGCGAGTGCACCGTGCCCTCAAGGCCGTGCGGTGCCGAGAAAGAGACGCGGCATGATGGTACGGCGACGGTGATGAGATCTGCGCAGCTAAAACCAACCCCCGTGTTGTGTGTTGGGACCATCGTCGTCGCCGTCGTCGTCGACGTCATCGTCGTTGTTGTCGCGGTGCGGTCAACCCGCAGCAGCAACCGCCATACATACACACAGGCGCGCGCGAGTGAACCGCGGACCGTATATCCAATCGTTGCCCCGGGGTTGATCGCCGTTTGGCGATCCGATCGAGCCGAACCGCCAGTTCAGTCCGCTTCCACGGAGCCCTTCGAACGGTTCGCGCGCGCACGTTTTGCTGCCTCGAGTAGCGCACACACAGGCACAACGCATCATCAGGCACTAGCCGAGCAAGATAGTCGAGGTTGAGGGCCATTTCTTAACAACAAACATCCGAAAAAGGTTCGTTCGTGTTGTTGCCTGCGAGATACACTCGGAAGCCGGGGCATTGTTTCTGTTACGTTCGATTAAAAATCAAACATTTTATTCCGTTGTTTCACTCTCTCCGCTTGCTGCCTTTTTCCAGGTAGATGGCAAGAAGCATGATCTAGAAGGAATCCGTGTTCAACCTTGGGTGAGAAGAAACGCTGCTGCCGTACCATCGTAAGATCCGCATCGTGCTTGAGGAAGGGCTAGCCCCGGTCGAGAGCGCTGTAAAAACCAAGGAACGAGCCAAACGAGCTCCAGAAGTCGCCGCATATCGTAGCTTGCAGTTGCAAGTGGTGGTTCCCGGTGGTTATTTTAGTTTGCTGTGTGATAAATTTGTTCCTGCTCGCCGAGCGGGAAAGAAAGTTCTCGTTCGATTTCGAACCATCCTCCAGCCGCATACACGCGAGACATGGCCAACGTGAAGTACAGTGTCACCTTCGTCCGGCACGGGGAAAGCGAGTGGAACAAGATGAACCTCTTCTGCGGCTGGCACGACGTGGGCCTCAGCGAGGAAGGTGAGTGGGGATTTAAAAAATCGACAAACGAAAACAAAAACCGAAAAAAAACGGAAATCAACGGTACAAAAACTGCCAATGTTTTCCATGGCGCGTTATATGGTGTGCGTATCGGATCCGGGGAACCGACCCGAGTGCAGCTGCACCGCCGCATGTGCAGTCATCCAACAGGTATTTTCTCATGGCGTTCTCTCCTCCCCCCACCCCTCCCTCTCCCCTCTCCCCACACACCAGCGAGCGATTGCTCGATTAATTACGACGCCGTAGAAAAACTTCCGCTGGGAACAGGCGATTGCATCGGAACCAACGGAAGCGCGTTTTCTTCCACCTTGCACCCGGTCGTTCGATATTGTCGCCTCACGAAGGGGCGCGGGTGGTGGTGGTTCTATATTTAATTGCGAAAAAGCTTCGATTGTAGAATGCAAGAGAAAACCATTCGGTCGATAGGTTGAGATTGATCTCTTTTGAGTTTGACGGTCATTAACAGTGTCGGTCAACGGTCTAGAACGGAAACTCTCAAAACAATGCTTCCGTACTTGTTGCCTAGCACGTTACGAAACCCATTTGACAATGTTTTGTTGGACTTTGTGGTCATCCAGGTAGAGTTTGCATATTTTTTTAACGTGAATCATTGTGAAGAATCATTTTGAATCGACAGTTTTCATTATATAAATGTATTAATTGATTTGTTTGTTTGACTCATTGATTTGTTTAGAGCTTTGTCACAGTTTCACTTCATAAACATTGAATGAAGGGGAAATTTGTATCACAAATGAAAATTTTTAAGCTTTTAAACAATTGCTAAAGATTTTTTTTTCTAATTGAAACAAAATCCCCTATTGGGACTAGGCCTCTCTCCATAAAGAGTTATATTTACCGGTCTACGAAATATTAATGATCGGTGGTCAACCGTTCGTAATACCTGGGGGTGCCAGACTCGAGATTCGAACCCACGCCCTCTGGCAAAATGGCTAAATATAATTTAGCTGCACTGAATTTGTTAATGAAAACGAATTTGATTTCAGTTTTTTTTTCATTAGCGTAAAATTCTTCATATTTTTTGTGACATTCCCGTGGTTGCAAGCCGCGAAACAATAGTTAAATTTAAATTTAAAACTTTTCTTTTCAATAATAATATTAATTCATTCTTCACCGAATGTAATTTTTTGTACCACTAATTTTGAACCTCCTCGGAGCGTTCACGTAGTACACTGAGCATGCTCGTATTCATGTTCGGTGGCATATTTACTGAAGATAAGGAACCGGTTTCACTACACTTTATTTTTGTCACTCGGATTGATTACCATCTGTTTTGGGAGCCTGACGCACCCAACAAAGGAGTTCTTTTTAGACAATCTTCAAACGAATAAAAACTGTGTCCCCATGCTTCCCAAAACCCGACAGATAACGCGAAGGTCGAAAATATAGGGTATACTGTTGAGCTTATCGATCAACGGTCGGCTGATACCCACGTGCACACTCGACTCACATTAAACCTGTTGCGATGGCGGGAAACGGTGTACCGCATGGTTCTGCAAATGTGTATGTGTGTGTGTCTGTCTGGGTCTGACTAATAACTCTTCATTTTTTCTTGTAGGTGAATGGGACGCCCTGGAGGTGTCGGCTGCTGCACTAAAGCGCGAAAACATGCGATACGATATAGCGTTCACGTCCTGCCTGCGACGTGCAAATCAAACGCTAGAGGTCATCCTGAAGGAGCTGAATCTGACCAGCATCCCAGTGCGACAGCTGTGGCGGCTGAACGAACGTCACTACGGTGCACTGACCGGTTTCAACAAGCGTCAGATGGCGGACATCTACGGCGAGGAGCAGGTGCAGGTGTGGCGCCGCAGCTTCAACATTCCACCGCCGGCCATCGAACCGACCAACCCGTACTATCACGCCATCAAGAACAACCCCCGGTTGCGGCACATCAACGAGCAGGACTTTCCGACCACCGAAACGCTCGAGACGACGATGGAGCGCGTCGTGCCGGAGTGGACTGACTCGATCATCCCAGAGGTGCGCGCCGGGAAGCGGGTGCTGGTTGTGGCCCATGGTACTAGCTTGCGTGGGCTCGTCAAGCACATTCAAGGTACGTCCCCTTCGGGTGCCTCAAAGGAGGCGATGCTTGGAAATACGGAATTTTCGGTAGCAAAACGAATGAATGTTCCCGGGGGAAACAATAGTTTGTTTAGTTGGTTTAGTTTTAATGTTACATGGCATAACATAGGTGTAAGTTTGTTATCGACAAAGCAGGTCTACTTTTTACGCAATTTGAATTTTTAAATTTGTTTGGTTTTTTAAATTTTTGAATTGTAGCCAAGGAAACATTCTGCTACCAATCAATGGTTGTAGTAAGACTGCATGTCTTGCAAATGTATTGACTTTTGAGGTGTTTATGGGGACAGTGTTATGTGAGACTTCGAATGATTTATTCAATCTATATGAATTTTAATTTTGAAAACATGGTGATGGTTTAGAATGAAAACTAATTAATCTTTTTCTATCGTTATCTTTCTCTTTCTCTTTCAAAATAACTAAACACTACCGTGCACTGGTATAAAACGATCACGTCACTAACCAACTACATACGTCATGATTTTACACTCTTTACTAACAAAACATAATCACGAAACATGTACGACATACGCCCTCTGTGTGCAATATACTTACCATCTGAAGGTATTTCAGACGCGGACATCATGAAGTTCAACCTACCGAACAGTATTCCGTTCATCATCGATTTCGACGAGTCGATGAAGATGGTCGGCAGCATCCGGTTCCTGGCGAACGACGAGACGGTGCTTAAAGCGATGGAGAAGGTCGCATCGATCGGCGGAAAATAGAAGGGCGCCACCGTGCTTATCACAGTGTTGGCCACAGTCCAAAGCGTACGGTGCATCTCTACCTCAACTTCGAAACCCCACTATCCCTCTACACCACACCCCGTCCCTTCCACCCTTCTTACCTCATCCTGTTTATCGGCCGGTTGCAGGAATAGTTCTACTATATATACATTATATATATTTTTTTGGTTCTCTTCACGAAAGGCTTAACGTGCCGCCATTCAACAACGAAATGTTTTCTTTTATTTGTTTCCTGCCGATTTGTTTCTACGCGCGCCTAAGTGTAGGCTATTTGAGTAGGCTTTGGTTTATTTTGTCCGTCGTAAGTGTAACCCTTAAATGCAGTAACGCCAAATCATCAGCTACGATTGTGTACCTGTACCGAAATGTGGTACGCTTTCATCTAAATTCCCTTTGTCTCCGTGCGAGTTAGTTAGCGTGATAACGAATGAAGTGTGTCTTTCATATATACATTCGTGTACAAGCTCCGTTGTACAGCATTCTCTAATTACTACAGTCGATTGTTGTCGCCCGGTGCATTTAAGGGTTAGCTAGTTTTAAATTATTCGCGTCCGTTAAAGTATAGGGTCCGGCAGGAGATGTTTATTTTTTCTGTTTTAATTTTACTTTTACCAGTAAACTCTACGTTTTAGAGTTTTATTAGCTGTTAAGTGCATGTGTGCCTGTGTGTAAAATCGTAAAATATACAACATTTATGAACAGATAAACAAAAACGCTTCTCGCTTTCGCCCCTTTCGCTTGGTAATTGATGCATCGTTCAGTGGAAGGCTTCATAGCAAACGTTAACCCAATTCCATGTGACGCATTCATCGCACGTGGTTGATGATTTTCGAAAGGCTACGCTTTATTATGTCAATTATTGTATGTACCCACGCCGTTTATTGTCTCCCTATCGGTCGAGTCATGCAGGCCGCTCGCGGTTAGAACGATGTCGAAGACTATCAGCAGTAGAAGTAACGTGCCCTACAACTTCCATGATACTCGGTTTGATTGATACCACCACAAGGGCTATCAGCTGGAAGTACACATGAAAAAATGGCATGTTTACGCTTGTCTTGCGTGTGCGATGCATTGTTGTTTCATGTGAAATATCTATACTTGCCATTAAAATTATACTACATTTAATTTAAATTATAAATTTCCTGCTATACTGCTTATTTTGTATTATTTCGATACCTAGTACAGAATTCCAGCTTCGCGAGCGATTCCGTTAACTTGAAACTTTCAAGCACATCCAATCTGCATCGAAACCGTCTGCTAATGGTCGTATGTTTACATTGTCAAGGTATCAAGTACCTGCTACAACATGTAGTTCCTCATCGTGAAAAATGTGCACATTGTTGTACACCACTTACAGGAGTATAAGAAACATTGCCGAGTCTAGTGCCTTCATGTTTATCTTCCGATTCATCACCAGTAAGCTACTACAAACTTTGATAAGAACAACTGCAAGAAAAAAAACTCGTGAACCGCACATCAATCGATTTCTGATCGTTTTTATTTTCATCGAACTCCACCGTGTAACCTCACGTGCCCCAGAGTGAGTTATAAATATTTATCTTGCTTTTTTCCAATCGTGACGCAGACGAAGGAATTGCTTAACTTCGATGACGGCCTTACGATGGTTGTAAGACGGCTTTACCAGATTTACCTCTGGGTGTTTTGGGGATAGCCACAGGTGGTTGGCTGATTTTGATCAGACTTTATTTCACCACGTGAACGATGATTGGGCTCGTCGATGTCGAACGGGGAAACGGTTACGACAACCACAAACGTGCTGAGTAAGTAAGGCGTAAGTAGGAAACGCTGTCCAGATGGTGCTGTTCGATACCGAATGCTTTGGGAAGGGACAGAATACCGTCCTTCGGTGTGCCAATTCAAATGTATCGTCTCCCCCAGAGTGTACTGGTGTACACAGAAAAGAGTTACACGTCTATGGCAGTATCAGTCCGGTGGATCTTGGATTGACTAAGTTGGTTGTGCTGTTTGCAGCAGGAAGGTGCTATCGACTTGTCGATGCGCTTGTGTGATCGCATCGGGCTCGCCGGGCTGTCCTTGTATGGCCCTTATTTACGTCGCATACAGCTGACTTTTATGAAAATTAAAAGCGAAGGCCAGACGGGTTAGCGATGTAGTGTGAATATTAGTGCATACTTCAGTAGTTCTTTATCGGTGTACAAATATGCTAACAAGCAAATGGTAAAATGGGAAACTTATTATGACGAATAAACTCTTTCATCTAATTTAGCTTTATAGTACTGAGAGAGATAACGTTCATAAAAGTGCGGATTTTCAATGGACAACCTATTTACTGTTAGTAAACATTCTGAAAAACGGTCCAATTATGGGTAACACTTTTTTCGCTCTTTTTTTGGAGCTTTTATAAGAACTTTTTCCAATGACAATTTTCAAACGAAATTTAAAGGATAAATTTAACTCCCTTCAATGGGACGAAGTAACGAAGTAAGTTACTTTAACTTTTCCGCCAATGGACTTGGCGAGAGAGACTTACTCTAAATTTTGAGTAAATTTTAAATCTACATTAACATGTTTTCAGAATATAACAAATTTTTAGAAAAATGCCCTTGCATTTGATTCGTTGAAACCAAGCTTGAACTATTTCTTTCATTTAAGTAAATTTGAAGTGAAATTTTCTCTATTTTCTGAATGAATAAACTATTCTCTTGCATCAGATCTAGAACCGTTTCATGACGGGGGAACCACATTTTTCATACTTAAAATTCATAAAAGATTGGTGTCTCCATCTTCTTCAACTTCCCCAACAGAACAGAAACGTCCGGTAGCGTCGATATTCCCACTCCGCTATCAGTACGGCGGTCCGGTGCGTGCCAGCAATATTAAAGGAATAAACAATTATTTTCGTTATTCAATTAAGATTTCATCTGTCGATAAAGTTCGTTGCCCCGTCCACTGCTGGTGCTGGTGAAGTCCGCTCGGGTTTGCCCCCGGGCTGGGGCAAGAATCATGCTCCCAGACTTCATTCGACCGTTTCCGTGAAGAAAAAAGCAAACAACTTACCAAAATTAAGACGGTCAAGTGCAATAAGCATCGCGAACGTCGTAAATCATAGCGGTTCCGTTTCCCATCAGCTGCGTCGGGCCGTTTGGCATGAGGTGGGAACGTAATATTTGCTAAACTATTCAGCTGTTTATTATTCGGTTAACAACCGAGCAGCGCTGAGCCATAAAAGACACCGAAAAAGAAACTTAGTTTTTCCGATCAAAGAAGATGAGTAGATTTGTAATGGTGACGTACGAAAGATACCATTGTTTTGAAAATCTTTTTAGTTTTTTGTTAGAAGTTTTATTAATTTAAAATCCTCTAAATTTCATGATAGTTTCATCTGCATGTTTTACTCGTTAATTTTTTTTACACTCCTTAAAACAAGTTTTCGTTAATTTAAGTCCACCGATTACGTCACTTGGTACGAACGACTAAAGAAAATACAGTTACTCCGCAACCAGTTCCAGTGCGACGACATTACTTCGCGCAAGTAGCCGTTAACGTCAGCCGCTTACATCACGATGAAGGTGGTGGTGTAATTATGTCGCTTACTTTTAACATGGAATCGGTAAGTGCAGAAAGATAACGCGAAGAAAGGTGGAAGGATGTAATGAAATGGAGAGTAAGAGCTAAGGAGGAGAGAAAGTAGACAACAGATACCCGATGGAAGATGGAAACGAAACGATCACGCAACAAGGTTTTGCTGACCATTTGGTTGATCTGACTTTCGGTTTCGCTCTGTACAAAAATGGGTGAAAGTAGTGTATCTACTAGATTGGTAAAAGTTCAATTAATTCTTGGCATATAATGGCCCCTCAACGGAATTCATTCTTAATCGAATTCTTTTTAATCACGCGTTGACCGACCGGCCATAAAAGAGGCACGACATGTTGTTCAAATAGATTTCTCGGCTTATTGCTGATAATGGATGCATTCCTTGCTTTCATACACCCTCCCACCCTCCCCAGAAAATAAGGTGGGTAGAAATTTCAAGGGCATGGGTTTATTTGTGCGTTTCACCTTGATGCTGCTGCTTACCACGATGTTTTGAGTGTTTGTCACGGTCAACGAACTGCTGACACACGTTGTCCAAACGGCTGTCGGTTACGGAGCCCTTTCATATAACAAGAATTAAGACCACCAAAACAAAGCACGCACTGCTTGTAAAAACATTTTTAAATTACATTTTAAGACAGTGGAAACAGGGCAAAGGAAACAAAAAGTAAGAGCCCAAAGCGAATGCTGGAGCTTTTCGACGTGTGTGTTGGGATTTGTTTATGTTTCGAATCAAACGGTCCGAGGTCACCCCATCCGCCCTCTGGTCACCGTCCTGGAACAATCCCACCTCCACCATAGGGCGAATATCTTATTCCCAGCGGGGCATCAAGCAATCGAAAGAAAGGCACAGCGTATACGAGAGACAAGCCTATTAAAGCCACCCCGAAGCAGATAGCTACGATAAAACTGTGGATGCCAGTAGCGCGCTACGAGACCGAACACCGTTGGACTCGGTGCCGCCTGCAATCAGTGAAAAGGCACGAGGAAAACTCAACTCAAGATTTCGCCTTCGCGAATTTCCCACAGCGTCTCGTCTCGGGCGGGCATGTAAGGGGAGGTCACGAACGATTGCGCATTGCGCACTTCGGGCCGACAGTGCGTCGTGAAATTGGTTACCATTTCGTTTGATTTTGTTATGATGATGATGATGTTCTGATGTTTATTATTATTTTTATTATTTATTATTATTTCTTTAAATATTTCCCATACTGAGCTACTGATATAATAAGCCAAAAAATCATTAACCATGAATAAGCAACCGTTTTGATCTCCAATTTGAAGATGATATTTGGCAAAAAAATTGATCAACTTTTTCAATTCAAAATTAAATTTCTACTTCTATAAAAAGTTTCAGTCAATAATCGAAACCTGGCAAATTTTCGCGCACGAAACGTTTTGAAGCTTATAAAATAAATAATATGTATGTTCTTATGTACAATTGCTTTATGCAGTTCGCTGATCAAAATACTTTGAGTAAAATTATTATTTAAAAAAAACCGTTACAAAACAAACACCAGGCTGCTCCACCGACCACGCGGTCTGCCAAAATATTTACCAATTCCCGCGTTGTTAGGCTCACGGTTCCACGCTTATCACGTACTAAAAAATCAACATGATTCGTGGGACCGCACTGTTTCACGTCGGTCACTGTAGCACGTACGGTTTCGTGCCCGCAAAGCAAGATGAAAAGGCAGCAGATAAGGGAGTGTCGGGGGTGGGGGTTGGATCGCATGCTGGGCATCGAGCGAAGGAACGAGAAAACCGGACCATTCACTGCGAGACGACGGACAGCAAAACAACAGCATCTATCTCGGTGTGACGTTACAAACTCGTTTCTCGCTTCTCGCGGAAGCCAGAAAAGCTACATTCGGTGAGTTTGAAATGCTTGCTTCGGTTCGATTTAAAAATAAGCAGAAACAACCGTGAGACGAAACTATTGCGCAGAAGCACCCTGTGCGCTGGATGTATATGTGTGTGCAGTCGATAGGAATCGATGGACGCAAAAAATAATAACAAACCCCCACTTCGTCTCCCCCCCTAGCCGGAGATAGTTGTGTGGGTCCGTGCCTATCATGCGCACTACTGCTCATCATGCATCTTATCGAACGACGGCGACCGTCGGTCGGTCGGGCGGGCGGTCGGCTCGGTTCGGCTCGCAAGTGTCAAAACGACAGCCAGCCAGTCGAGTGGCCAGATGTCAAAATCTCGAGCTCTGTCGCGAAAGTGTACGCGGGGCCCCTACAGCATCCAGACAGAGCAAGGTGAAAGCGCTGAGGCTATAATTTGAAATTCAAGCCCATCCAGGTGCCACCCACAGAGTGCCTCGATGCGTGTTATCGCCTAAATAGTGATTTTAACAAATAATAATTGCTGCTTTGCAATGCATCGGCACCTGTGACGTATCTGTCTCGGTGCTGCAGCATGCTGTTACAGTGTGCACGTACGTCCTGCGCAGGCCTCCTGCGTTCGGTGTGTTGTTGTTCGTGTCCGTTCGGTGGCGATGGAAGGCTAGGTGACGGTACGCTCGTTGAAGGTTGTCACTAACCAGATCGGTGAAAACCCATCCGGGGAAGTTCCGTGACTGGGAACAACCGTTTGTTCCGTGAACGCGTTTCCGCGGCCCGCTGTGGGAGGTGTGTGAAAATAAATCTGTGCCAAGTCCAAGTTTCCCGGGCTAGCGAGCCGTGCGTTAGGTGGTGCTCTTTGGTCCCAAGTTCTCTCACAACATCGGTTCACAACATCCACAACACCTGCTCTCCACGATCGCGTCGCTTTTCTGTGGACTTTTAAATTTTCATTCACTCTTAAACCAATCCTCCGCAATGCTACCATTTTTCCACCCACACCTTCACCATCGTTGACAGCTCTTCCGGTGTTTGTCCTTTCGGAGTGTTAATGGGCAATGTCGTTTCGCATGGTTTTTTCCTTTCCCCGTTGCTTCCCGTTCGCGAACACACAGGTGTTATGAATGAAAGTGTTTACGCGCATGCTTGGCAAAGTGCCAGGCGGGCTGAAGAATTCAACATTCCACCACCCCATCCATCGAACGTTCGTCTTCCTCTGCGCTATCGGAAAACGCCGTATGGTCGGTACCTCGATGAGATTAAAAGCAAAACCCAAAAAGATAGAAATGCTCAAAAACGTTGCCCTTCATAATCGCTTCCCACATCAGCAGGCATGGCTGTAACGTTATCAGTGCTTGGTGTAGGAAAGGCAACACACACCGCATTGTCATGTGCGTACCCATCACCGGTACACAGGGTTGCAGATGTTGTTGTTTGATGTTGTGCTCATGGCGTTACAATGATAACGGGTTGCATAACACGCCGGCTCTGTCATCGTTTTATCTTGAGTTGTGATTTATGCTTAAGAAAAATAAAATCAGAGAAAAAGGTCGATATCTCACAATCCACAACGGTTTGGGACCCCTTCCTCCGGTGCTTCCCTAGTGATTGTGTTTACATTTCTCGGACCGTTTCACAACGAACAAACATTTCTAGGCAATCAGTTTTCCTTTTCCTGCGCTTATCAAAACTATCTGTTTGAACAGAATTTGAATAGGAATTATATTTCATAGAATGTAAATGATAACAATGTATGTGTAGGATTTCTAAGGAAGTTAACTGTCTTGCTACCAGGAATTCGTATACTCGTAAACATTTATTTTCCCGCAAATCCAAAAGATAAGAATTCACATAGTCTGCCTGAAGTGACGTTCCTTTTAGTTATTTTGAAATTACAACTAGATCTGGGGCTATGGCAAGATCGATTCAAAGACAGGTCAAAGGGTTAAAGCTACTCCGCTGACGCGCTTAATAGTGCACCGCTTGGAACAATTGCAAGGTGTTCGGTTAGGACACCTGATAAGAAGACCTATACGGTGGATTCGCGGAGAGCTCTACAAATGCCCTTTTCCTTCTATTTTATTCTATTTTTAGGGTTTATGCAAGTCATAAAAATAAATAGAGGTATTCATTTTTAACGCGATGATTTTGTTCCAAGTTTATGCCCGGACATACTTTTAGTGATTTTCTATCCCAATATTTATCTGCAACCATATCAAGATGTTTCGACGAGACTATCTTCATATGGAATCAGCCTTCGGGTATGCCTCACCCATCCAGCTCTTCCTGCTTTGATCCGGCTCTGTTGTTTCGTTTGATGTTATTGCTAACTAGCACTACCGAAAAGAATGAATAAACAGTTAAACACATTATCAACTACATGAGTTGATGAATTTGTACATTTCAATTGTTTCAATGGAAATGTACAATTGCACATTTTGCATTAAGACTTTCCCTAACACGCACCGTGCATGTTTTGTAAAAGAACATTGTACGGAACAAGATTGCAACAATATTTGACGTTGTTTATCACAACACCACACTGCTAGACGAGAATGTAAACACAGTGCAGCTTCTTCGTCACACTCATTCGGTGTGATGCACATATCCACACACGGGAAACATAGGCTGTTCGTATTGACAACTGGCTAAACAGTACAATTTGGACGCCGGGGAAATTTCTGCTCCGCCATTGTTGTAACAGTTGGTTTGAAAATAACAACAAACGTACGAGATTTTCGCAAAAATCTCTTAAACAAAATAGATAATTTAAAATTCTAGATCACATTGTCGCGCGAATAGAAACTGCTCGTCTTCGTGAAGTCATGGGATATGGAGCCTGTTGGTCGCCATAATTGGCGAAATTAAGTATGATGGTCTTCCACATGCGCAGCCTTCTTCCAGAACCTATACCAAACGCCTCAATTGCTTGGTCTGTTGATGAAACATACCAAATTTGCAGTTTTATCCCACTTTCCTGGCTGCTCGTAGGAGCTAAACAAAATCACATCAGTCAAAAAAAAAAAAAAAATCCCACGGTTTTCGGCTCGTTACATCGTATGCTGCGACCTCTATTTTCATTAATCTTGGGCTATAGTCTAAGGATAAGATCCATCTGCCTACATCAACATTATTCATTCATACTTGCTTTTCCTGCTGCGCATTTCGGTCATGTTCAACAGACGCGTAATAGTTTCACAACTTTTTTGCAAGAAATTCATCATTGAACATGATTCTTCTTTTGGCCGTTGGATTATGTTAATTTGGCCATTTAATGAATTATTAAAAATAATTTCTTGTTAAAACCGGATAACTGAGGTTATTCCGAATCATCACCGCTTTTGATAGTATCTGTCTGCTAATGTCTGCCGGGAAAATGGGGCTCTCGAAATAGCAAGATGGTGCTGCACGCGCGCATCAGGCTCGCATCGGAGATTCCATGCTCTCCTGCTCAAATGGCGACGTCATGACCATCGCACCGGCGTCGCGGTTCGTTGTGTTGCCAAAGCGTCATCATCCTCGACCGTACACGAACACAGAACAGCGACCAGTTAGGCGACCGCCTACGGAATGACCACCGCGGGGTGTCTAGATGGCGCACAATGGTACCGCGTAGTGACCGTTCGTGGACGAATGTGCGGATATTTTCTCTCTTTACTCGACCCGTTGGGACAGCGGATTGTCCGGCGGTTGTTGCTTTGTTGTGTTCCCGTGGTCCACTATCTCATCGTCTGTTTGTATGTGTGTTTGTGTGTGCGTCTACCGGTTACGGTAGCGAGGGGGGTGCTAGTTGGATGAATCTGCTCTGCACACCTCACGCGCGCGCGCTCCTCGTGCCCACCGTTCAAACCGCGAGACGAAAACTCCGAACCGTGCCGAGCCTCGAGGCACGGAACACGAAGCTGGTCTTTTAGTACATGCGTGACTGTGACGGTGAACGGAGTGCACGTGATGTAATATATAGCTGGCCGCGTGTTTGGTGAAGGTATTCCGAGCCGACTCGTTTCGGCGCTTGCATTCAAATCCGACTCGTTCTCATTCACCCGGATGCTCGGCGAGCAATCAATCGCTTGTGTGACAAACAAATCGACACAACGAACCAGCTGTCTGCGATGCGGTTCGATGGAAGCAAGATTGATCACTTATTGATGGTGAAACGTCAAGTGTCAGACTGAGCGTATCCGCTTAGTAGCGCGTGAGACGGTTTTCAGCAATAATAATTAAGACACCTTTCTGCGGTAAAATCAGTTCAAAGTAGCCAACTTCCGAAAGAAAAGGTATTCAAAGTGTCTACTTAGGTTTAACAGCTACTAAAGTCTCGTTCACCTTGGTGTCGGCAAGAACGGGCTATCTTTTTTCTTTGTGATGTTCTTGCGAAGGAAGGCGAATATTTGACGTTGTTTATTACTGCTTACGTTGCCTGGTTGCTCCAAGTAGCTCCAAGTCGGAAACCAAAGGCAACGGAACGGTGGCATCGGCGTCGTTGTTGTTGCGATGTGTTGCTGCTGCTGGCTTGATTGAATAAATGCGCACTGGAACCTGCACTCCTAGCCTCCTTGCCGACACAAGAAAGTAATACCCCAATTGGGGGCCAAGTACGGACGGAAAGAATAGAGGATACCTATCCAGCAGATGTGCTGGGTTGACGGACAGGGAGGGAACGCCTTGTGGCGACAATTGTGTGTCCCGTGAACAAATCAAGAGATTTTATATTCCCGTTTACTCCACCGTTACGGAACGAGAAGTGCGTAGCAACCTTGCTTCATTTGCGACCGTCAAAGGAGTTGACATTGCACACGCAGTGAGTGAAAGCGTAAGTAGTGAGTGAAAGACGCCATCTTCATTACGGAAAACTATCAGCAGGCCGGAAGTGGATCGATGTGAAAGGATGGTGTAAATGTTTGCATGAAGCGTCGTGTACAGTCCAGCTCGTGCTAAGTGAAGCCACGACAGGGAAAAAGCAGCCACCGTTTACGATTTGCAACCGTTCCTGACTCACCAGCCATGTTTGATCCATATCCCGCTGGGAGCCTCGTTAATCAAGGTAGGTTTGCCCCGCGTTTATTTACTCTTTAATTAGCACTACTCCAGCAAACCGGTGGCGCTCGCCTACATGGCGATGGTTCTCCGCCCTTCCAACCGCGTGGCAGGTTGGGGCGACCGTGAAACGATTTGGATTAAAGGTTACCCAGCACCAAAAGCAGGGCTCGATGAGACGCTCCGGCGCTAAACGCGGCATGCGGTCGAGGACGAGGGTCGGTTTGAAAACATGCCGGTGTTTTAATGCCACACTAATAGCCGATGAGCGGTGTCGATGATGGCGAACAAAACGTAAAACCACCGCAATGCGTTCCGCCATTAATCGACACGCGTGTGGGAGGGCCATCGGGGTGCGGGTTTGGCGCGTTGGCCACGCGACCCCACCGCGGTCGGACCAACGAATGACAAACTGCCGGTTACGGTAATGCTACGCCAGGATTAACCTCGTCCGCCGAAGGGGATGCGACAGTCTGCCTCAACCGTGCCTCAACGGGCATCGAACTGTTTATGGGTCAAATCCCACTTCCCACCCCTTTTGAGGGCGATGTTATCGAGATGGAGAGAATTAACTTGGTTACTTGGCGTTTTGCACAATTTTGGATATCTTGGTTTTGGAATGGAAACAAAAAGATTTTGATTTTAATTTTGTTTTTAAGAGATTTTAATTAGTCTCTCCGGGGAAGGGGAAGGTACTCCCAGCTCTCAGCAACAGTCTCAAACTCCGCTTGAATCGAAAGCAAAATAAAATTAATTTCTCTTCTTATATGACATATTCTTAATGATACGGCTTATCGAGTAAAACTCCCTCATTGAGTAAATCGAGATAACATTTTAATATGAGATGTTTATAATGTTGCTACATCATCAGAACTTCCCG
Organism: Anopheles coustani; assembly: GCF_943734705.1. Lineage (NCBI taxonomy): Eukaryota > Metazoa > Arthropoda > Insecta > Diptera > Culicidae > Anopheles > Anopheles coustani. The sequence goes on along the minus strand of NC_071288.1, from coordinate 43,839,532 downwards.
CAGAAAATACGACGCTAAAAATGTTGTGCCTGACGCCGACAAAATGCTATGCCAGCTTACTTATCATCCCTTGCAGAGAAGTCTACTTACTGACGGGACAGAAAGGTCCAAAGTTATGGACTCGATGTAACCACCAATTAAGTCATTCCACTACTCCGGTACGAAAAGTAGGGACAGGGGGTAATGGAAAAGACGCATTCTCGTCGTGGGGTGGCCAGGTAATTGGGTCAGCCGGACAAGTTTGAACCAGCAATTTGACACTCGGTGAGAAATTTGTGTATCTCTCCTTCCCATCTCCACCCGGGAACTGCTTTCACTGAATTTTGGCAAACATTTTTAATATGCCTTTATGAGCCGGTGCTTTGGTCCGCCGTGGCACGATGCTGGACGACCATGGTGGGAAGCTACTCGTAAATCACTGCGATCATCTGGCCACTTTGAGGCTGCAGCATTCTGGGCCATCTCTTTGTGCGGGTGCTTTGATGATGGAAGCGCAAAATGATAAAAAGTGACGTTGATCCATGATTCATTTAGGCCTCTCTTAGGGAGAGTTTGTTTTATTCTGTTTGTCCCTAGGGAAAAGTAACTTCTGAATTTATGACGTTAATTTGGTGCTTTCAGTATAGGGTCGATAGGATTCTAAAGGTTTGGCGCAGGTTTGAAGTTTTTTTTTAATTTGTCATATTTTGTTGAAGGTAAAATTTGGGGTTCGTTCTCTGCCAAACCAATTATGTGTTTGCCTCTCCAAATCCCCTAGAAAATACATTCAATCGCTGTCATAAGCAATCGTTTGATCCAATATAATTAATTGTCGTTTGGTTGGATTTAAAATCAATTAAAGAAAATGTACGAGGCAAAACATTGTAATCATAAATTTAATAACATTATCAACCAGTTCAATTTGAACCGCAAAAAAGCACACATATATTTTCTTTTCACTGTGCCGTAAAACCATCGATTTGTAAATAAATATAAATAGCTATCCAATACCACATCACGCGCGATTGTTTTCTGCAAAATTAAATCCAATCATTGAATCACTTTCCGTCGGTTTGATTGACCACTGAAAAGCAATAAGCCAATATGTTACCCTCGTAATATTGATATCTTTTTTTAACGCCACATTCATCGGCGTTTGATGAGTTTCCAATCGACATCATCACCTTCCGAACGGTTTTATCTAGGAAAGAAATCACTTAGCGTCTGTTTGATTTTTACAAACAAGGAGTTGCCCTGAAGTTGCGCATGAGTTAGGGCAGGACATTAATCGTTCACCGATTTCTGAGCTATGGCATCGAAAAACTTGAGATATTGTTTTCAGAATCGTCAGTCAAACGAAACCCCTCCCCATCGCGCGGGACAAGTGATTGATGAAAGTTTTCCGGCCGAGTGAATCCCGGTGAAAATGCAAGTTGATGAACGTGTGCCACCCCCTCGTTTTGGCGAATCCGTTGCGTCCGTTTCGAACGGTTTTCCGTTTCGGTTCGCAAATCGATAGATCGTCAGCAGCCGACGCGAAGCGAATCGATTGCGAAGGAGTGGGTTGACCTAAATTCTGGTCGCTCGGACCAAGTGGCGAACAAAATTGTCCAGATGGACCAACCGAGGGTGAGGGGAAAGAAGGAAAAGGAGGCACTCCGGGAAATCTCGCCCGGCATGGCTTAAATGTGTACCCGTAAATCCTACCGTGTACGTGTACCGACTGCATTCGCAGGGGATTTGGCGAGTCCAGGAAGCGCGACCATCCTGGTGCGAATCGGGATCACCTCGTTTGGATCGGAACGTGGGATTTGGAAAATACCACTCGAAATGGACCATACGAAATCCTCCGTCGGATCGATTGGTGCTAGGAAACGGTCTCGGAATTTCATCAGTCGAGCAGCAAAACTGTACGCTTCAGGACCAAATCCGACGTGATAAATTGAGGTACATCCGCGTTTCGGTGCGTTTGTTTCTCCGGCTTAAGCGAGGAATAACCCCATAGATGGTGAAAATCAAATGTGAGCGCCACGAGTGTATCCCAAATACGTCCCGTAATCAATTTGGTGCGTTCCGAGTGTGCGAAGCTGTCTTATGTCCATTCACCCAAAATTACATATGTACTCTATATTAATGTCCTGTAATTTATTGGATGTATCTTTGCCATAAATATTTACCTTTCAAAGGAGATTGTTTTTAACATATTTACGATACAGTTAGAAGACTGTGGCCTTGAAGTATGCTTATAGGTATTAAACCAATAGCCAATCTAAGCATAGATAGGATTTACAAAGTCATTTTGAATCATTTCCTCCTCATAGCACATGATCACTTGGAATGTCATAAATAGGTGAAGTTATAAGACTGCTTCCAGACTTTCCTATCAAAGCGGGCAGGACAATACCGCACTGAGTTTTGTGATTATAATCCAATCCAGTGTTATTTTATTCTAGAAACGTGTACCAGATTGTGCTACCTTTACCAAGACTACGCGAAATTCTGTATACGCCCGGTAACGTCTCCATGCATCTTTTCCTCCCAGCTCTGAACCGCACAGCAAGTCCAGATTGAGAGTCCGTTAGATGTGCAATATATGTACGGAACGTGGATGTAAGGGTTCCGTAGGGTAATTACGGTGTGGATGATGGCGGAACGGGGCACACCACGGGGACATTCCTATTGTGTGGACTATTTTTAGGCGACTGGTCGATTTGCGCGACATATACAATTTTAGGTAGCGACTCCGGTCTGAACTCTATCTGCTCGTGCACGCCGGGGCAATCGAGTTTGTTGCTAAGTGGTCCATATTGAAATGAATTTGAATATGTTAGCTTATTTCGCTTTTTGTCACATAAGTTCTAGCCGTATGGCTCTTCTCAACATGTTTTTATGGGCAAAGAGTATGAGTTGCTAGCTTTGGAGATAATTTGTTTGATGGCATGACAAATTGTTTTATTTAATTTCTACTTATGATGTTGTTGCTTCAAATAAGAATAAATTAATTTTAGTTACAACGGTACTTATGTGGTATTCCCCATCATTACGAACAAATGAAATTCTATCGCAAATCCCAAAGGTGTCAATCGCAATTTAGTCGCGCGATTATTGTATTTGCTGTTTCAGGCGGATTATCTTTCATTGCACACAAAGTGCTTCCCATTTACCGCGATTTCACGTAACAACATTTCTGGCGCTATCGCATCGCATACCATCGGATTCCCTTCTGCTACCACGCAATTGTTAAACACGATTTTATGACACACAACATGCAATTATCTCATTCTACCAATTAAAATGAGGCCAGATTTATTATCACACGCGCAAAACCGGCCGACCATCACGTCGTTTCGATCAGAACTGTCTACAAAAAAAAAACATAAACAAAAAATCCCCACTCTCCACCACCTCCGTCCGCCCACCCTTGGGGTAAATTAATTGAACCACTTTAGGTTGGTTCCATCAATCGGAGTAAATGATTCGTATCTTCCACGGCCCCCGGGAGCGCCGTCGAAATCGCTTCATCCGCCGGTTCGCTTTGGAGTGGAAATGGAAAATGTCATGCCCATGGCATCGCCGTGCCGCCGAGTTTTCCATCAAAGTGTGAAGCCTATATCTTCATCGACGTGTTTTAACAGCTTGTAACACATACGTAACGTTGCTTGATTTGCTGACGAACGAACTTGCCCAATGGTTAATTAGCGAGTGTAATGTCATCCGTTTTGCAGACGAACATTGACGAGGGCACTACAATTGCAAAACGCTCGGGGGTTATTTGTTCGTATTGCTACACTGTTCCGATTCATTTCTTCACCACCTTCCGTGTCCCAAACCGAGCAGATATGATTTACCCCCAATCAACATCCCCAAATGCGTATCAATTCTCATTGTTAGCGTGTCATTATAATCCATCATCATCATAACCAAATTAAATGCCCTCCAATCCGGTGACACCGCAATCTATCCACCTACCCGTCGGTCACCTCCTGGAGGCGAGTTTTATCTGAATTGAAGCAATCGCATTAGAGATAACGTCCCTGAATGGGGTGGGAGGGTGTGTGCTTAGTGGCTCCAATATCGGAGTGAAACGGTTCACGTAACTCCGGCCGTGGGCCGACACTCAGGATTCGGGATCGAGCCATCGTGTAGGAGCTCGCCGTCGTTTGTGTAGGCTCCTCGATTTCATGTCCAATTTTGGCCCGACCTTGAGCCACGATGCGGACGGTTTGCTGCTGGTGTTGATGGCAGAAGTAATAATCCGGATATTGACGGCCATTACCTTCTATTTCCTTCTATTAAGTCTAGTGTAATTTCGACATACAATCGTAAGCATAAGCTACTAATTTCTAGTTGATTGGGCTACTGGGTTGTCGAAGCTATCGTTCCTATGGCGAATCCCTCATCGGGCCGTGCATTGAAATAGGGTAAATGTTCACGAGCGAACATTAAGTTAAATTACGTGGAACTAAAGTTGTTGTTACTACAATAACGAATTCAACTTCAGCATGAGATGAATTTTGTTATATATTTCACGTGGTGTATGAAAAGTGTACACTTATAAGTAACAACTATAGTTTCGGAACTGTGAACTTGTCGAATGAAGACTGCGAACTGAAATCGTACATGCAACCGATATTTTATTGTCCAAACAAACGTTGTGGATTTCCGACGGCAACGATTATTTCCGTATGGGCGAGCTGCGCAGTGCTGCAATAAAGTACGATCCGACGTGTTCTGTAGACTTCTACCAATTCTTATCATTTGCAAGTCAGTCCTCTCCTGGATGGAAGCTGCACACAATTCGCTTCACGTGGAACTGTTCTGTTATTTTGTTTTGCTCCGAAGTAAAACAGGAACAGAGAATGCATACCAACCATAAAAGGGGAGTACATTATCATCCGTCAAGTCCGATGCACACATGACATGCATGAAAGTGTGGCAATCTGGCACGTCGGTGATGCAACCGATGCGGATGCGAACTCTTCTCGGCGAGCGCAAAGTGCAATGGTGCAGTCTTGTACCAGTCTGCCACTGATGGACAGCAGATGAGGATTTGTTTGGCATCGTTTTTATTTTTATTTCCACTCAGATAGCTACAGCCAGCTTTCGTTGGCTTTCCTATAGAACATCCTTTTTGGTGTTTGAAATTTTTATGTTTCCTTGACGTGAACAGCATCATACATGTTTTATTCAAGCATTTACTTTCAGCAATTGTATGCTTCAGTATCTGGTTCGCATGAAACAAGCCTTTTATTGCCTCACTCACTAGTGTTTTTGTATTCCACATTGCTTCCACTCGTCAAATTTCCCCAACGTCATATGTCGGGCTTGATGTTACCATTTACTTACTGTCGGTCTGTTTTCAATTCGTTCATCAAGCTAAAGAATTCTCACATAGCTTAGCTTGGTCGAGTTCCCTAACAGCAGTAATCCCTTTTGATGGAAGATATTTACGCATAAAAAACATTCCCTTTTCGACGTGTGAACCGTGTGTAACGCCCCGTAACGCCCTCCGGGCATGTTAATTCATTAGCCTACATAGGCGCACATAGGTCACGGTGGGAATGTGGTAGGTGTCAGTGCCAAAATAAAAACCCACCCGATTGGCGTGTGTCGATGTTGATTAAGTGAACCGGACGAATGTCTCTCTCTCCGAGTGAAGATCCGGTCCATCACCTGAACGTCCAAATGATGGTCAAAAAACAAACAAAAAACAACATGTTAAAAAGTACACTCAATAAAACGTTTCATCAGAAACACCCCAGAAGGAGGGCAGAATGGTAAAGGTAAACATGAAAACCCACCGCCTCCGTGTAGGTGGTATTGGTTCGGCCTGTAGCCTGGTCCTTGCCTTTCCCTCTCGAGCTCGTCCGAAGCGGAACGTTGGATGTTGACATTGAATTTGCATTTCGGCTGCACTGCTGCCCTCGTCTCACATTGCGGCCCGGGACGAGGGTACGATGCGACGGAAGCTGCATGCAACGGTCGCTGGCTAACGAGGGCACTTCGGTTAGGCTTCAGTAGACGATTTCCGGCCGATTTCTGGGCCACCATTGGAGGGCGCTCCAGTTTGGTTTTGTTTTATGCGCTCCGCTTCGCCGCTTTCCGGCGCAATCAAAGTGTAGAATTCGGCGCGATATTGGTGTGATGCAATGTTTAGCGAGGTGTAAGTGATTCTTGATCGACTTTTAGTCAAGGGAAACGTGTTTGGCTTGTTTTTTGGCATACATTTATCCCGCGTCAAAATCGTTTTGGATGACCTTTGTAACACATTTGGGGTGTTTGTTTGAGCTTGCTTCTGTAATCCACTTCAGAGAAACAACTCAAAACTATCCTCACAGTAGCTTAGGATTTAAAGCGATCCCAAACAGCTTCGACCCTTCCTGAAAATGAACTATAAAGCAAAACTTTTCTTAAACACTTTCGCTCCTGATGGGCTATTTCCGTATAACTCCAAATAGGGGCCGCACAAATTTTCTGAACCCATGGCCCGATCGCCTGCTTATGGTTCGGGCGCATCTGCTAGTGACACTATCCGTGGTCAATCGTTGTGAAATTGAATGTGTCAAGTTGGGATGGCTGGACCCGACTCGGGGCTCGATTCTGATCAAGAAAATATGCATCGGTATTTGGTATACCAGCCGAAAATCCCCAGACCCAGTGGCTTATGGTTCGAATTTCGCAACCTAGCAGGGAACTCATGACACGATGGACAACACAGTAATAGAAGGACAACGTACGTTTTACTATTCTATGCATGGAAAATCTGTACAAGTCAGCATACGGAATTGGTCAGGTTGAAATAAAGAAAGACCGACGCTGGGACCGGACGATACGATAACTCCGTTACGGTGCTGCATTTTGGAGTTTCGGCTGGCACCGTAATCTAAGATTCAGTTACTGACGGCGACCTCAGGCTATTCCGAATGTTTCACCCAGAGAGATATAAAAAAGGGAAAGCATCTAGGAGACAAGTCAGTGTGTCATCCACCAGCGGGAAATGTAGTCCCCCACAGCATAGGTATAGCGTTTGCCGGGCAGTTTCAACCGGCCGGCTTGGCCTTGGAACGATTGATAGAAGTCGTTGAACTGAAAACTTTGGTTTACACTTTTGGTATTTTTGATGCGCTTTGAACTTACAATTCTTGCAGAATGTTCTCTAGATGCAAGAACTGTCGGAGATAGGGCTGGTTGTAATGTACCTACAATGTTGCTTTTAAATCTACCTTGTATGATCTACCTTTGCCAAATGAAAATCATACATTGTAATTTCCGAGTAGGATGACCTAGTTTCTCCAACGATAAACAAAAAAGAAGGTAGAAAACCAATCAAGCATACAAGAAAGGTGTCCCTCCTCTGCTGACCCAGGTTTCTGCATCGGCCGTATCGTTATGTTCCAGTGGAAACCTACCGTGACAATGTAGGGCTTAATCAGAAACCTATCCATATCGTTCCGGGTGGCTCGAACGTCGTCGTAGGTCTTCGGAAAATTGAAAAAAAAACCCATCCCCCTAACCAAAAACCAACACCCACGTGAGGTGTACACTTCTACCGACAATTGGTGTAAATTATCTTTTACCTACCACCAACTTCCTTCCCCCGGCCCGGGATAGTGTATGCAAATGGTGCAACGATAAAGTAACGACTTCTAAGCAATTGTCCGGTGCAATCGGTGGCCTTTCCGGCGCATTCCGGTGTCGCTTGCAGTCTGCATTTTAAACAGTTGCGTACCGTCCACGCCATTCGATCCGGGCTCCGGCGAGGCAAGTTGTGAGTGATTCTTTACCTTTACCAACCGTCGCCAGTTTCCGACCGCCAGCGTTATGCCACGCAGTTTGCCAACAGTTTTGTGTGTGATGGAATGTGACCTTTTGTGCCGATGGGATTCCTACCGTCCGTGAGTTGCCTGGGCATCCTTCCCTCAGCGGAACTGGTGATCCGTGCGCTCTGAAAAGCGATGAAATACGGTAAACACTTTGTGGTAGTTTGTTGATTGTATTCTAAATATGCGTCCTATACGAAGGGGCGAGCGACAGTTGAACGCTTGGTTCCTGGCTCAACCAGTTTGTCTGTTGACAGCTCGTTCGAGTTTGTCTGCAAAAACGATACGGCACAACTGGCTACCGCCGGTGGCGCAACTCGAAAGAAAGTGGTGAAAGTGACTCTCGACCGGAGGTCGTGGTCGCATGTCAACGTATAACACGTGTGAAGTGTCCACCATTTTCCATTGTTCGGAGGGAACCGAAAGCAAACAATCATAGCCCCTTGACTACAATTTATTTGGTGTGCGAAAGATGCTTATCGACGCAACAAAACCCATATCTGGCGAATGTTGTCCAATTTAAAGCATGGGAAGGTCCAACCCATAATCCTATCGTTATGGCCGGAAGCCGTTTGGGGGGATTTTCCAAAACAATTCACTACCGAACGATAAGCCAGGTATATTCGCACCGAATAACAGAATTTACGATTGCCGCATTCCATTTGTAACACGTGGTAGTTTGCCGAAAATCATCGCTAAAAGACGTTACACCGGTTCTGAAATCGTATCGCGGTTATGGTACTTTTAGATAACACCACTTTTAGGGTTTACGATTAAAATAGAATCTAATCGTTTAAGCGTGGAGAAGCTTATCGAGCAATGTAACATTTTGTGAAATCATCTACACGATTGAATTCATCATTTGCTCGACAAAAGCAACAGACAAATTATACGAATTTAAAGTGTTGTTGTTGTTGAATGAAAGCAAAAGTCTTCCATTCATCCTATGTTTTTATCTTCACATCAAACACACTTCAACTGCGTTACAGCTGATAAGGATTACGTGTACACAGCGATCTTTCCGTGCGGCCTCTAACGAGTGATAATTAAACTCACAGTAATACGAACACGTTGGAAACCCTCGACGCAATTACTACCCAGAACGAGAAAGGCCATCCTCCCTGGGAAGTACTTTTTATTTCAGTTCTTTCGTAGAACTGGTGCCTCATTCTTGTGCTAGTTCTCCACCGCTGGGTTTTATCGTCGGAACGTCCGCAAAAAGAGCTGCGAAAGCAAGTGACAGCGGTAATCTGTCGGGAAGCTGTGTGCGATGATCCGACAAGCTCGTGCCGAGTGTCGTGACTCTGCGCCGCTGTTGGGGCATAGCAGAACCGGGACTACTCTTCACACTTCATCTGTGTCGGGTGAAAGATTTTGCGCGGCGTGTGTTCGCCAAAGTGTCACTCGGGGAGTTTACCCTGTTTAGCCATACGTAAACGAAATGCGATTCTGTTCGCAGCGGCCATTAAATCCGTTTTAATTATTTCCTCTTATCTCTTCTCATTCAAGTGTGAAATGAGTGGGGTTGTGTGAAACACATGTTTTACTAAAAGTACTTGACCATTACTCAAGTGTTAACTCAGCCGTTCCTTGAGGCAGGTTGTATTAGCATCTTTATTACTTTTTAAAACCCTCAACAACGGCCTACTTAAGAGTCATTGTAATCTTTTAGCCATTGAATTGAAGAGATGTGAATTTCTTAGTGCCAATTTTTATTGTGATTGTTTATTAGGTAATGTTTTACCGAAACTATGCTTCGTAAATCCCAACATTCTGATGGTTTCTTTTAAAATATCAGGTTTAAAAATGTTCTCATATGTTAACATGCGAAACAGTCGAACCATCCACAGTTGCCATCACTCTTAATAGAGGTTTGAGCTGGGCAAATATGGCGTCATGGGCTCTTGTCATCACATAACGGCTCGAGATCCGATGTAAGATCATTTGTGCAGAAATCCCCTCTTGCTGGCACGACGGTTTGCGTTCCGGAGATGGTAAGTAATGAGGCAGAAGTTACATAATTGCACCCACCTTCAGTCGCAGTTCATCCAAAGCGGTACATGCTTCGAGGGGGGGGGGCACGAAGATAAAAGGAGGAGATTCTTGACATACACGATTTGATCCGGATACTAAATTCAGTTCTACCATGGTGGAGCGTTTCTGAGGGGGGGTTGATATCGCCTATGGGACGATTACAACAAGCACGCAGCCGGGGTCGGCTAGCGGAAGGGGAACTTGAGAAAATGTTCAACGATATCAGGCCGCACACCACGAAGCGTTCCATTCTACTCGAAAGGGCTTTGAAATTCGATGTAATTCTCGCCATTTCCTACGAGCTCATTAATGCCATTGTGTATCTCACGCTCCGGCCTTCTTCCCTTTAACTCTTCCATCACCTCCCTACCCGCTGCTTCCTATCACCTTGTTATCTATTGAAGTCGGTGGAATCCAAATTGCAAACGGGGGTGAAAGAAAACTCCGATGCATACACACACCCACTCATCCCATCATATGGGGTGGATAAAAAATACCCTGCACTTGGGGAGAAAATGGAGCGTGAAAATGGATGCAACTTGAACCTAGTTCTCTGTGTGTAGGTGAACCTCTTCAAACACTTATCATGCCCACGTTATTGCTCCATTCGGTTTTCCCAAAACCGCACGGGGACGCGAACGGGCCAAATTAAATGAGCATTCAGTTTTCCAATCCAATTTCTGACGCGTGTATTCCGCCCCGTGTGTTGTGGGCTGCGACTGCCTGGAGGGGATGGAAAATGTGACACACACGAAAACGACCCGTTAGCGTGACGCGATTTCGTAACGCGGCTGTAATCGTTTAGTACAAGCGTGTGCTTGCCCTACACATTTGACAGTCGTTTTGTTTTCCCGTGGTTTGTGGTTTTTCTTTCGAAAGCAAGGTAGGTGGTTTTCGTGTGTAGATGTTACACAAGCGACGTACTTGATTTAGGTTGATATTCGGCTTCCAAAACATCGTTGTCAATCGGTAAGGACGATCGAGTCACTGTCTGTAAGGACTTACGTCCGGCCTTAAAGTTGTGGTATTTCGTAAGCAATCCATTTTCACATTCTGCCCATTTCAACATGATCATTTAGAGCAGGGATCGGCACACGTTTTCCAAAAAGGGCCAGATGATTTAAAGGAAACCGTAGGCGCGGGGCGGATACTTTAAACGATGCTTTAATGTTTTCACCCCCTTTGTAATGGAGAGTGGAACTTTTTAAATAGCAAAGTTACATAAAAAGTGGGAAAAGATAAAGTATTTAAAATGTTATCGATAAACATATAACAGGAACACCTCGTTAAACAATTTTCATCTTCATTTTTCGGGAAGAAAACAAACCTGGCAAATCCGATAAAAATTGGGATGGGTTTTTTTTGTATGAAGCACTAAAATATTCTTACGGGCCGGATAAAATAATTTGGCGGGCCGGATTTGGCCCGCGGGCCGCACTTTGCCGACCTCTGATTTAGAGCCAAACATTTCGTTCTATTCTGGTACACATTTGCAGTTTGATGGAGACTTTGCTAAAAAGAATTCAGCATTAAATTTTGATGCAACTCTGATATCAAATCCGTTGAAAAACTGTGATCTTAATTTAAGAATAGAAATAGCAATGGCTGTGTGAAATTTAAAAAAAAACATGCCCAAAAAATGAACCATAAAGTAAAGAGTATTACAGTACTATTATGCACATTTATAATACTTGTTTTCATTTAAACACGTTTTGTAGAATGTTTGTTTCGTAAGCGAATAAGATCTCTATTCAATAATCGAAATATCAAACCACCAAAACAAGCAAATATAATTTATCACAAACAAGGGATAAATCCTACAAAATTAACTCCTTCCTTTCGAATGTTTACAACCAGACGGACGTCGGCGAAGCAACAGCGTCTTAACGCACGGTCATTATGCCAAAGCCAACACCTGCCGGCAAGGTGATTTGTGCAACGCAACCCGCCCGCCCGCAACGGAAGGATGTGGGATGGATTTTATTTATTCAGTTACAACGCGTAATAAAGTACCTTCCGGCGCGCCGGAACACCAAATTGAAATCCGAAAGAAAGGGAGAAGAAAAACGCAAGAACCTATCGTCTACCGAACGTTTCGGGCGCACTTTCGGTGCTTCGGCGGCCGCGTCGGCAACAGCTAGCTGGAAGATGATATTTTAACGGCCACAATTTTCACCAGCCCGCAGCCGGCAGCACGCCCGGGCCCGGGTGAATGTCTGCGCCGGGTGGAGAAAATTACCCTGGGTGTAATAATCGCACGCCCGGCACCGGCAGATCGTATGGCAAGGTCCACCCGAAAACGATACTAAACCCGTAACTTGGCTGATACCGGGTGCCGGGCCGGGCAAGTGGGCGGTGAGCAGCTGTGTGCCATGTCCCACCGAAGCCCCAAAAACAACATACACAATGCGCTGCTGGTGAAACACAAACATGTTGGCGCTAGAGCCGATTGAAGCCGCAACGGAAAGCGAAGTCGTGGAAGGTGGAAAGCTAGAAATGCACTTTGGTAATGGAAACGCCCCAATCGTTGTCTTTGCGTTGCGTGAAAATGCATCCTTCTGCTACCGGTATCGCATCCACGGGAAGATCATAAAACGGAACGGGAATGTCACCGACGAAGCACATATCTTCCCCGGACAGTCCGCGTCCGGCCATGCTCGACCGGAGCAGTTCCGTGCAGAGATAGTAATGACCGTGCCTGGGTCACAAAATGTCCAACCGTAAATGCAAACCATATGATGCTGCCGCTTTTTCCGAATGAGGAAAAGCCGGCGTCTATTACTGCTTGATGAAATCTGCTTGCGTTCGGAACGGGACATATTACTGGGGGGTGTGCACTTCTTTGCTCCGTAAAACAAGTATTATGGCTGAAAAGGAGACACGGTTGTCATCACACGCCGGGTGGTTGTGCTACTGGTTTTTATCGTTTTCCCTTGTTCTTTCCTACAAAACCATCCGGTTTTACTGTTAGTTTCGATGCAGAACATGTGCAGTTTGCACTGGTATGCAAAGTTATATTGCTTTTTTGTACTTCCAGTTTGCGTGCTACTTTCGCGAGCTCTACAGATCGTTTGCGATTTCATTAGAATCTCTGCTATTTTTACAATTCTTCTGTAAATTTATCAATTTTGCCACAATCTTTTCCATTTTTTAAATTTCAAGCATCCAATTTATTAATTTAATTTATCCAATCTAATGGGTTGCAATTATCTTTTAACTAGTCTTAAAAATTGAACGCACACATTACGTAAAAGATGGTTTACCGAATCAGCAGATGCAGTCATTTTTACAGTTTTTCAAAGAAATTTTCAATTTTACTTGTTGTCAGTGACTTTTTTCTGTCACGTTTAAACATTCACTGTGTGTTAAACTTTTACTGTTGATCTGTATATTGAAGTATTTTGCAATTCTTGCTCATTCATTCATATTTATGTATATTTTTCCTTTTCTGTTACTCCTATTGCAACTTTTAGGACTTTTTGATATTACTCAGTTCTTCAAAACCACGATTTCATTAACATTCCCAGAATATCCGATTCGTGGATTGTTTAATATTTTTTATATCTATGAAAATATGTACCTTGCCAATTGTTCTCGGTAGGAGTTTATATAACGCAATGCTCATCACATTCCAAACATCTAGGAGCAGATTTATGGCATACCTCACGAGCATTATGTTTAAATGAGCCACCCATCTCGAATAAATTGCATCCCGTATGCTATGAATTATAGCTCCGATGATGGCATAGCCTCGGATCCTTGAAAAATCCCCTTGTTTTCTGCAGCTTCTGCAGCTCAACGGCACAAAGATTACTTCTGCAGCTCAACGGCACATTGCATGGAGACGCCCAGTCACTCCCAGCTTGTAAATTTAATCGAACACACGCACACAACCTGACACACCCCAACATTGATCTCTGCGGTCAGGACGTCTATCTTTAGGTCCTTCACTCCCCACCACAGGAGGCGACATTATTCGATTAGATCTGTATCACCATTGCAATGGAACGCTCTTGTGTAGTTTGACTTTATGCTCTGCTTAAGGTGTACGTTTCCTCTTCGGCAACGCGTTTTCTTTGTTCTCCCCGTCAGTTCCGCTTCCCATGTCCTTGTCGAGGGGTTGGGGCGATGAATTATCGTCCTATTTTCGCAAAACTACGCCCGAAGCTGCACCGTTTCCTCGTTGATTACATACCGGCCGGAAGATTCGTGTGTAGACCTTCAACTGCAGGCCATCAGAGTTCGCCCCCGTCCCTTCATAAGATATATATATTTTTTGTTTAATTTTTTTTCTTAGTACAGAGATGTCACAGGTCATACGGAAGGCCTGAGGAAGGAAAATGGTGCACCTGCGGGACGAAGGGCTTATGGGGAGATTTTCCCTATCTACGGCCCGAGCCCTCGACCAACCGCTTGGGCACGTGGGACTTTATTAGATCTGTGTTGTGCAATGCAAAAGGCTAAGCCCTCGGGTGGCTTTTCCGCCCGATGGAAACCGATCGCCCGGGCTGGACCTTTTGAAACCCGGGCCTCCGGTCCCTTCGCTCCCACGGGAATGAAATATTCACCGAGGATGCACTGGCCCATAGATGACGCCATAAATAAACGATGGATAGATTCGACTCGATTTCGTGTTTCATTTGGCCGGTTTGTTATCTGTTTCACTTTTGTTGTTCCGTTTGCCCGTACCGTGGCCGCTCCAACGAATGGTTCCATTTCGAACCACCAGCAAATCAGGGTCCAACTGCACGCTGGCTATCGCAATTGTGACCGACCGGTGCCATTTGTCCATGCACGCCCTGCCACACCTTGCCCAGTTTTTCCCCTTCGTCGACCCGTGTTTGTTCGACGGTATGTTTGATGGGTGATAAATTACCTTCAGCTTGCATTCGTCCGCACCTCACGGACCGAAGCGTGCCATTTGATTTGATAAGTTTCTATTCTACGAAAGCTTTTTTATTTTTCCACACTCGCATTTTCAGTAGAACGTTTTTTATCAGCTTGGTTCCGGGCACGCTGCGATGCACCTGCAGCTGCGGAAGAAAAATGAGTTACCATTAATAATGGATTTCAATTAGACGCCCACATGCAGCGATGACGTTCGCGTCCCTTCGAAACGAGCACCCTTTTTTGCCGAACTCACGCCACTCTGTGACCTTTCACTTTTGCTGCTTGTTTTTAACTTCTTCCCTGTTTTCATAAAGAAACCCAGTTCAAATTGCATATTCAGCGCACTCTCGTCTCAACATTATTTTTTATTTCTCATTTCCACGACTTTGTGCCTGTGTCACGCCGAACCGAGAATCTTCCACCGTCGCGATCCAACGAGCTCGAACGGTCGCTATTCCCGGCACGTTTTCTCGCGAGGCAAGCGGTAAAGTGGCATGGAATTTAAGTAAACGAAATTAAAGCACGATGGTCGCCGCTGTTTGTTTCACAACGATCAGGACCGTGTTTTCCCCAATCCTCGGAAGGATCAAGACGATCAGTGTCGCGGGCGGAACAGATGTCGTATGTGATGGGACTAAATTCATCCAATTTGTCGAAGGAGTTTCTTCGAAAACAAAAAAAAACACCCACCCATCATTTCCGTCCGGGAAAATGAATACGAACCAGCCCGTTTCTCCGTCGTTTGTCAGTGGGGCTTTGGCAGCGTTTTCCTTCCAGTTCTTTCCGCCTTCCGAGGGGTGGTAGGCTCTGATAACATTATTCCAGCCGCTGACATCCAGATCCCGACCCGGGCCGGATTTATTATCCATTCCGATAACGGACGCGCTCCGACGGGGGTGGGGAAACGATGAACATTTCTTCCACGTTCCACCGAAATATGAAATGTCACCGGAGAAGTGCTGTCGGAAAATGTTAAGCTTTCGCTGGGTTCCCACATGGTGGAAAATTAAAAGCCCACCTACACAAACTGTGTGAAAGCCTCCCCAAGGGACCGAATGATTTCACATGCAGGTACGCCACGAGTTGGTTGTTGATAAGAAATAAGGAAAAAAAACACGGTGGGAAAATAAACATAAAGAATGATTCGCGGGAAGGGACAATCATTTGCCATTCAGCGAGGGTTTTGTTTTTCGGGACCGTATGTTAATATTGGTTGTTTTCACAAGACCACAATTGTTTCCGAGAGGCTGCGTCGATGTTTATGCAAAGGTTAACTAAAGCTTAAAGTTGCTTTTTCCTTTCTACACGCAAATGTAACGTTTTGCGTTTCGATGGTTTTTAAATGTTAGAAAAAGAACTAAAATGGAGTCATCCATGAATTTAAAACATAAGTGTTCCATCTTCAGAGAGCTGACAACTGGGAACACCCTTCAGCGGCTATCGAAGCGGATATATTATTTATGTAACTCATCCTCACGCTAACCCCATTCATACGCAGCCCGCCTTCAAATGATTGATGTTCTCGAACAGGAAACACCGGAAGAATTCTCCATCCTTCTTCGTCCGATAAACTTCCGGTCCTTTGCGATCGCTTACAAGGAAGAAACGAACGTTGTGAAGCATCATCATTACTGGACACTACTGGAAAGATGGGCTTCCCGCCACATCCGGCCCGTTCGGTTATGAGATCGATCGATTTTTCGTGTTCTCAAGAGTGAGGTTAGGGTTGAGGGAGGGTTTGTGCTTCGGAATGTTCGCTACTAATGAAACAGTGTCGAAACAAACGTTTATTAGTGTTCGGAAAGCATTATGCCTAACGGGTTTCGCTAGAGGCGGGCTGGGAAAACAGGGCCCCGGGACCAATTAAGGATGATTTATACAATCGTATATTTTGTGCATTTCGCAACGGCGTAGAAATGGGATGGTCTCCCTTTTCCCAGCGACAAAGTGTTTCACCGGAAGAGTGTAAATACTGTCTCCTGCGAGTGGGACCCAAGATGGGGCCTCGTAATAAATCAACATCCGTCAAAAACTGTGTACGGTGCTGGGAAGCGAATGAACCCCCGTTTCGACCGACATAGACTTAAGCCCATGGAAAGCCGCCATTCGTTTATATGGTTCAAAGAAATGGGATCTCGAACCGGGCCGGAAAATGGGGACCTAAAACGACCGAATGCTACCTCCTTCGTACGAGGATCTAGAGGCTGAAATCGACCGACCGCAAAGCCGAGTTGTGCAAATATCAAACCATGCTGCTGGTTGAAGCTCTCATTGGAGCTGACATTTACCTCGGACGAATGAAAGTTTTGCCGACAATTGAATGCACGTGGGAAATGGGACGCTGGCGCTGTTACCGTCACAAGGATTTTTCTCCTCTGCACCTTCACCTCTGCCGGTAATCTTCTGGTACAGCGGAAAATGGAGCCGTTACCTGTCCACATCTTTCTTGGCTTCTTTCATTTTTATTTCTCTCCAGTTTTCCCCTTCGTAAGCGCATTCACTTCCCGCTTTTTTGCGGGATCTCGAGCGCGCACTCAATAACGCCCCAAGCACGAGGGGCACTGAAATTGACATCAAACTCAATAAAGCGTCCCACTTTAGTGCGCCTGCATTGAACGCCCGGGCGGAAAAGCACTTCTCGTTGGTTTCGTAGCTCAAATTCGTGCTCAGTTGATTTCTGACGCTGTACAAATCTGGAAAAGCATTTAAGAAAATCTAGTTCAAACAACGTCTATGTTTAAGTAAGGTGCGCTCTTTGAGAGTCTGTAATTTTTAAGAAAGAGTTTATGAGTTACAAATAACACTTGCAATAATGAGAAAACAAAAATTTCAAAAGATTGAAAAACTAAAATCATCCTCAAACAGTTGCTATGCGAAGTATATAAAAATTCAATGTAAAAATAAACTCTCATAAAATACTAAATCATATCAACTACAATCAGAAGCATCCTGTGGACCTGTGAAAGACCATTAGAGAGGATCACAGTTGATCTCTACATGCGTGCAACCTTTTTCTTGTGTTGAGTATGTTAAAAAAAACACATGACTTTGATTTAAATATAATTAATGTTTAATAATTCAATTTTAAAATTGTTTTATTGGTATTCTTTCTTTTTGGGAAATTACTGTTGGAAAGTTAATTGGACAATACAATAAAACAATTTTCCAAATTTCAAGATCAACCTAAAAGCCTTAACGTTTCTTTATGTAACACATTTTCAACAGTTCAATATATGTAATTTTGATTAATTTTTAATCCATTTCAAAAATATTATAACAAAAACATGTCACACGAAATGTGACATAAAAATCGTACTTAATCGCGACACAATTATAAAGAACAAACTAAAAAAGTTGTTTAATTTTTAACCATGTTTTTTATTCTCTACTTGTTTTGCTGTAATACATAACAAATATGTTTCATTTTCCGTTCGGAAGGTCCGTCTTCGAAAACTTTTCGCTTCCAGTGCAGAAAAATCAACTAACGAAGCAGGTCAACAATTTGCTCCTTGTTATCGTTGGTTTTTCCCCCCCGTTCGGAAGGTTCTGCGGTACACCGGAGTGCTCCGATAGTGCTTCTTCCGGTGAGAAGGATTTTATTTTCAGTTTTATCCTGAACAGCACTTTACCGACCAAGGCCCAGCTCCTGTGCCGTTGGATGCAGAAAACCACATACACTTTAATGCTGTCCAGCTGCCGCTTTCTCAGCTCGCTTTCGTCCGGTGGCATGCCAGCATAATTCATGAGCCAGCGAACTGATTGGCCGAACGGCGATTTGAGTGTAACCGACTCCACCGTATCGCCGAACTTGACCTAAAACTTTCGTTCGTTCGTTGTATAGTCCTTTTTTATTCTACTTCTCGATGCACTGAGTGTATGGGGAACGTTGAAACGGAAGACTTGTCCTCCGGAAGGAACTTGCAAGGATAAAGAAAATAGCAAATCGATAACAATAATTGCACACTTGCGTGGATCCTCGACGCTTTGTCGCCCACTTTTCCGATCACTCCGTCGGTCGATGTTTCGCTCGGATTCAAGCATGAAGAAGTCGTCCAGCCGTGATGGAAAACTGTACGAGTATGGCTATTTCCACCCTTCTGTACCGGCTAGATCGATGGATAATTGACTTTTATCGACAGAAGCTAAAAATAGTCATCGAACCGCTTGTACCATCCGCAAACCGATGCTCTTGAACCACCACGGTACCTTATACCAAGCAAGAAAAAGATACGACGTATGCCGGATGTCTACTTTACGCGAAAAATAAATTCTACCCTAATGCCAAAACATAAACTCTTGGCGAATGAACTAATGCAGCCGGGCAATCACGAGGGATGGAAAATCTCTTAAGATTGTAAACTCGGCCCGGGATTATTATGACTCGGTCGGAGGAAAAGCAGCGCGTTCCTAAAACGCCCGCGGCCAGCAGGGCGATGGAATTTTCCCGTGCGCTTCCGCCGTCCGATGCTGCAGGAAATTTAAATTAGATTTCTATTTGCGATCCTTAAAGCCAGCGTTTGTTTGGCTTTCGCTTCCATTCGCTGGATCTGCTGTTTATCCACGGGAAAAAGGCTTTCCCCTTCCCGTCTGCGGGGCGTTATCATAAATCCCGATGGCGTTTATTCGCAAGAAGATTGCGAACGTCGTCTTTATTACTTCCCCTCGCAAAGTGTTCCATTTTCTGGTAATTTACTTTCATCCCGGATTTGGGTGAAACGAAAGTGACGCATGAAACACTCGTCCGAGGCTTTAATTGCCGCCCAGTCGTCCGGGGTAGTGTTTTCCCCGCTTTTCTGCAATTTACAACATAGTTGAAACATCCTGGGACGTTTATTTGCAAAACAGTCGGCTCTCCACACATTGTTTGACTGATGCATCGGAACGAGACAAAAAAAAGCGGATGAAACAATTTAAACAATTTCATCCAATTCCAGCAAGCATCACTTTCCGGAATTCCGGAACCCTCCGATCCGGCCCGGACACGGTCCCATGCTGGTCCGGAAGTTCGGTGGAAAGTCCAGGATATGTCGGTTGGTGGTCGTTGCTTTAAAGTGCGTCATTTGGATTCGCATGGATTATTCAAAACGTTTAACGTCACCCACCCCCGTCCCACCGCTGCACACTTTGTCAGTTCCGTTCCGGTTCTGGCCACTTGCTGGTCGAAGTTTCAAATGGAAGCACCATGACTGTCGCCCCCCGTGTCTTGACCCCTCCACTCCGAAGAGTTGGTATTCACTTTCCGTGTGGCAGGTCTTCATGTTTCCATTTTATGTATCCATGTTTATGGGCCCTGTGACTCGTGGTTCAACCATTTCCCCGGTGTGCTTTTTCTCCCGAAGTTGAGACATTAAAATTGGCCGGACTTTTAATTACTCCTCGTGCCGCTCCCTGCCGAACCGAGTGGGAAGCGATAGCACGATTTCCCTGTGCGGATGAAGGATCGGGCAAGCCGACCAGATGAGTCGAACGGAACGATGTGAAACATTTTCATTTGAGTCATTGAGAATTCATGTTCGGAAGCGAATTTCCGGCGGGCGGAAAGTCAAAGGCGTTCGCTTCGACGGTGAGTTTCACGATGAATTTAACTGCTACGCCCATTATGATTTATATTAACAGCAATAAATCAAGTGGCGGTACAGGGCAATTAATAGGAGAGGTTTTTCATCCGAAAATTCGGCCAAACCGTTTCGTAAGCGTGCAAAGCAGAAAGGGATGATTTAATTTACAATTAAAATTCCAGTGACGGAAAGCAAGCGCTATTTTTCACATTCTTGTTTTTGAAGACACGATCTATGAATGTTTAATGTTTCAAACCATTCGTTATTGAAAACAAAAAACACATCTTCCCAGACGGTGCTCCGTATTCCGCGACTTCTGCTACTGTCGATCATTTTTAAAGTACGAAAATATCATTACCGTTTGACGTGCCACATCCATTTGCGAATGCTCACTTCCTGCCTGGCAGCAGGAAACCGGTCCCATCATCAAATATTCTCTTTGTTGTGTTAAAAGCTTCGCCGATGATCCTGCGGCGTGTAAAAACGTGGTTTCTACTCGCTTATTCATTTTTTATTTGTTTGAAAATACATGTTTTGATACTTTAAAGAAGCGAAGGGAAGAAAGCTTTGACTCCTGGGCGGTGTCACTTCTAATGGACGCAGGCGAAACACTCTGTAGTTTCGTTCGAGAAAAGTGCCACGACTGGAAAACGGTTCGGTGCGAATGAAGCAATCTACGATGCGACGACCGAACGGAACAGCCTCAATTCAATTCAATTTGTCCACCGCCACTTTTCGGGGTTTTCTCGCCTGGGAAATGGAAAATGACAGGTGACGATGAATGGTTGGTAGGTTACGGTGTTGGTAGATGAAAAAGTCCTTAAGTATGCCCAGATTTATTATGAGAGGCTTTTCATGCAAATTATTGTCTTCGCTCAAAGTTTTTTCACAGTTTTTCATAAAATGTTTATCATATTCTGATACAACGCTACCTAACTGTGATTCAATACTTGATCCTTATGATTGTTCTAAAGATTATAGAAGTTTCGTTTAGATGAATATATTTAAGGTTTGTTTTCAAACTCTCATCAAACCACCTTCAGACGGAATCACTCGCACAACTCTTCTAATCCCTTGCAACGAGCTTTTTCCATTTATCTCACTTCATTCGAATCCTCAAAAAAGTTTAGCATTTGCGGATGCGAAACTTTGCTCTCCTCTCGTGAAAAAATAAATATCCTACAAAACCACCCTTACACGTCATCATTGACGAAAGTTCAATTCCCACCGGAAGTTTCCAGGGTTCCCGGTTCGCGGAGCAATTCTTCAATTTCTCGACGAACGGAAGGAAAACGCATACCTAAGAAGATAAGCGGGGAACAGGGAAGAAAACTTTTTTCTCAGCCAGAGACTTTCTTTACTCTGGCCAGTTTTTCTTTCCCCTGTCAGTTTCAATCAGGACGAGTTATGGCAGCCATCTTGATGCCTCGTCGCCAGCTGGTGTGGGATTTGAGGAGAAAGGTTGATCTTTCTCTTTTGTCGCTTCCGTCGGTAAACGGTTTTTAAGTGAAATTCAGCGACAGCGAAAATGTATTTCTGATCGTACTTTGAAACGAAGAGTGAACCTTTTATTGTCTGCTTCATTTAGAGTGATTTTACATTCAGTTTATTTGTGTGATGAAAATGTTCGTATAATTTACAACTTATAAAGTTTGACCATGTTTCGTACATACTGTTTTTAAAGATTTTTACTTCTTTTATCGCTTGATTCAACCTACAATTTTGCTGTGAACAAGAATTTTAAGCCTTTTAACACGTTGACTGCTAGGTGTTTTTAGCACACTTTTTAGTATGCTAATTTTTTTTATTAAATTTATATTTATATTTAAATATATAACGTATAAAATCAACGGCAGAGAACTGAGCAAAGCAACGTCAATAGAGCTAACCAAGCTTCTCAAAGAATGAGTTTTTAATATTACTATATTTGTTATGTTGCATTTTCATTTACTTATGGGACAAAAACTTTTTAGAACTAACGACAGCTAGCTATAAAAAATGATAGCCTTGGCAGTCAACGTGTTAAACTAAATTAATCATTTCAAATACATTTTCTTAACAAGATGACTGTCACCCAAAAATCGGGTGACAGCAACAATACTCATCAGCCCTTTACACTAACATAGTAGTAGGCTTGTATAATAGTAGGCTATAATAATTACTAAAATGTATCTTTTGGGAAGCCTAGTGTTAGCTTAGGTTTCAAAAACCTTTTTTTAACCAACCCATTTTTAACAAAAATGATTGTACTAAAAATCTGTACTAAACCAGCGTGACAGTCAACAAGCTAAAATCTAAATCATTTTGCTAAACCAGGAAACCATGTTATAGATAATTGGTTAATGAGACATATTTTTATACAAACAATACAAATGTACAAACTCAAACTAGATTTCATGTGTCATTAGTCCCATAGAAAAGTAAAATAACTTATGTTCTACCGCTCAACAAGCAAGCTATTACTATACATTTTGCTAATGATGTAACAGCTTTCTTTGAGCGAAGCGTGTTAATTCCATTTATTAATATCTGCAAACTACACCAACCTTTCCTCGTCATCCAATCATGTGTGATTAGTGGCGCTTCCGTAATGTGCTTCGTAGGGTTTAAATTAATTTTCTCCTTCTTTATCCACCCATCATTTGCAGATGCTACCGGGTGCAGCTAAGCAGCAAACGGAGACGTCCAGCTTGAAGGCAGGACCTTGGAACCTCGGGAGCACTCGCCAGACCCAACCCTCGGTCTCCGCTCGCAACGATAAGCTGGCATCGGCAGGACACCTTGCAGCGTAGTTCAGTGTGCAACAACGTCCGTCGTACGATGCACTCCCGTTTTTGCGGTGCATTCAACACTCACTTCCTGCTTCCGGTACAAACGAAACATTACGACTGCTTTCGTCAGCCAGAAGGTGAACTTTCCGCTTGCGTACTTCCAGTGAAGTGTACGAAGCCAGGCCGCTACAAATACGCACCAATTTTCCTGGTGAAGTGAAAGTCCGTCTCAAGCGGACGTGCTTGGTGTTGTGAACGCCATCGGGGACATAGAAAGTCATACGCTATGACGCCGGAACAGAGATCCATTTAGCGTAAAAGCAAGCGAACGGATACATCCCTTTGACGAAAAACGGATTACCGAACGGGAGGGGGAAAAAATAGTGAATAGTTCCCGAGCGGGCGGGCGAGTTCCTGGTCAACCAAACCACCAACACACATACGCCAAAGGGCGCTGGAAAAAAAAAATACAAATAACACTCCGCCCCGGAGTGTGGTGTAAAGCCGCAGGGACCTCTTGGCAAGCAAGGACAGCCGAGTGGACAACGTTATATGATGAGAGGTAAGTGTCACGTACAAAATCAGAGGATGGGAAAGGGTGGAGGGAGGGAATGAAGAGGTATAGGATATTGGGCACAGGTTGCATGTTGGGGAATTGAAACGTTAGCGCTGACCGGAAGCCGGTACATGCGATCCGGACATGTTCCGGCTTTGAAATGAAACCAACGTATTCCATGGTTGGTTCGTTTTTCTATTGGTTTTGTTTTTTTTTGTTTTTTGTTATCTTTTCCCTCATACGAAATTGTTTTACCTTTTTTTAACCACGACGTGTGAAAAGACAGCGAAAGGTGGACAAGCCTGAAACAGCAAACGTAACGTTGGACATTTCCTTTACTTTCGTCGCCAAAAAACGAAATAAAAAAGCACCAATTCACCCGCAACGATAACATCTGCGCGAACCAAAGTAACATTTTCCTCCCAAAGGCCCGGTGACATCCGTACACTTCCCGTTGGGAATGTGTGTTTGTGTGTTTTGTGTCCTCATAAAGAAAAAAAACATCCCGAGAAGATTCATTTCCGGCCCAGCAGAGAGAGAGATGGCTGGCAAACGAAACGAACGGAATGTTTTTGTGCGGCAATGTTAGCGCATGTTTCATGGTTTGCCGGTTGTAAAGCCGTGTCTCGGCGGACCGGTCGCCAAATCTTGGCCTTGCCAGCGAGCCAAAGATGAAAGAGAAAAGTCCATGGGACGGAGAACGTCTTGTGATGTCTGTTTTTCTTCCGTTCCCCTGCCATTTCCGTTGCGTCGCGTTCGTTTGCGCGCTGCGGTTTTCCGTGGTAGCTGGTTCCGGTATGCGGTTTTTCGCCGGGGAAAATGTTTGCCAAATTTTCTGACACACCTAACCCCACTCCCTCGCTTACCTCTCTTCCTGGTGGAAGAAGAGTTCCCACTGAAACCACATTCCGTCGGAGAACTGTGCTTCTTCGCTTCTCACGCGGAAATTAATGAAAAGCGAACAGCCCACGACACGAGCCCACCTTCTCCCGCGAGGGCTGGTTGGGAAATTAATCCATTTCATCGAATTAGCTGTGTACTCTGGTGGCTGTTAGTTTTTTTTTGTCAATTTTATGTTTTATGTGCCTCACCCTCCCCTGAGAGGTGGCGGGATTCGCGTCGGAGTATCTGCCCAACAAAGGCACATGCGTCCCAAGCAATACATTGGTAGAAGTTTTGTTTCTGCTTTGTGGGAAAATGAGCGATGCCAATAAAAAATCTTACCAACATTTTCTTTACCCAGTCGCTTCGGCCTGATGGTTGACGGAGGTTTGGGAAAGTTTACTGCAGCACCCGCAAACCGAAAGCCAGGCACGTGAACTTGCCTAATTTATAACTTTTCTCCCCAAATTAATGTCCCTCCAGGGTCGTAGCGTGGCTGTTTTCGCGTCGCTCGCGAAATGGCTGCTCGGGGATGAATATTTTACGCACGGTGGTTGTCTGATTGGAACCAGCAGTAAAAATTGTTAGTATTTAGTCTCGTTTTTGCTTGCCCAATGGGCAGCCGGTAACGTTTGCGCCATTCAATGGGCTGCGTTTTAATATTTCAGAAGTATCCAACAGGAGCCGTAATTAAACCAATGTATCGCACTTAAAAGTTGTTTCAAACAGACAAATTGACGAAAAAAAAATTGAGTTAAGGCTTTTCAGGTTGCTCAAAAGTCTATTAAATACAAACTGCAGACATGATTCGCTTTCAACTGACACACCTTACATTTGAAAGATAAAAATTGATTCTTAAAATCGAACCACCAAGAGGGAAAGTATGAAAAACGAACTGTACGAAGAGTAAAACCATGCTATAAGATGAAAAATAGGTTTTTTAGGAAAACAGTGGAAATATCAGGAATATATGCCCGCCTATAATCAGTTTCATTTTTAAGATTTTCATTTCATTCAATTCAATATAATTTATTTGTCTAATATCTGGTTCGTCAAATTGTTCTTAACATAACCCGAGAACCTCAACATAACCCAAGAACTCTGAAACAAAACATAAAGGACGTATTTAAAAAGAAAAACTGATAATCGTAGAAAATCTTTTATGAACTAATCTCTTCTAATTCCACAATTTAAATACATTTTTAAGATAACAGGACGAATATCACTTTACTAGTATTACTTTAAGCATGGACGTATAACTTGGAAGGAAGACTGGCTGATTTTGTGAAAAGTGTCTAAAATAATTATCAAAGACTTTTTAATTCAAACACATGTGTTACATTTAACCATTTTAATTCTCTGTTATTTCCATCGTCATTCTGTCCTTCTTACAAATGCCAGACCCCTTATTCAATCAAATGCTTACGTTCAACAACATTCTCTCCTTTCCTGGTGAATCTCGTGCACAATCTGAAAGGCAAAGTATTTTCCGTCCCTACTTCCGTTAATATTACCAGCTGTTGCGTCAGCTTTGGGCAATAATCAACCGCGATATGCCAGCTGTCTCGATGGCTCCGGGATTTGAGCGACTTCTTCGAGCGCGAAAGGTCAAAAACTTTCCCGCAAAAGCAAGCTCCAGCTTAGGACGCTAAGAAACTGGAAGACGTTATTGGTGAACGGCATACGGAAAATAAGGATATACCCAGCTGGTGCTCGCACCTTCTCCGGAATCGATAACTGCGCGTTACGAAATTCATTTCCGCCTCCGAATCGTTATCACACAAACGTGAAATGTGCTTTTCGAACGAATTAGGTGGGAAAAAAGTTCAGCTAACATCCCTTTTCAATCCCTCAAATGTTACGAACCGCGTCTTATGGTGTCCGAATGATAGAATTCAATTCATTTTGATGGTTTCTCAAGCACGCTGAAACTCTCCGGACACCAGTCATCCAGTTGTTTCATGCAAAACGCTGTTGAAGCTGCTTCTTAAGGCAACCTAGAACTTTTACACACGCTTCGTTCGAAGGAAAGATGGCGTACATAATTCCAGGTTTTACTAGGTATGCTTTAAGCCTTTAAATAGACCCAAATCTCACGCGATATAGCAAGGGAATGGCACTTAATATATCGATGGGAAGAAAAATTAAAATAAAACAGATAAAATCCACTGGTGCGAAACGATTCCGGCACAAATGTGTGACACCGCTCAGCTTCGGGAAAAGAAGCTCTATCCGTGGAGTTGGAATTACGGTGTTACGGGTTGTTATCCTGCTTTTTTTATGACTCACCAGCGCGCCGGAAGCGCTCGATCGAGTGGCAGATTGAGGTTAGATGTTTCGTGTTATAGTAAAAACAAAAAAAAACAAAAAGTTCTCACCATTCCACACCATCCGGAGCCATCCGTTGGTGGGCGCATACGTTACGGATTGCGAAAAACCCCATCGCCACCATCGGGCGATGGCACTTTTCGGAGCGTTTTCGCATTTTTACCAACGACCCGAGCGTTTGTTAAATATGCTGGCAAAGCGTGGCACAAACACAGTTCCATTGAAAACATCGTTAAAAACAACCTCCCGAAAACAAGCGCAGCCCGAAAGTTTTGGCGCCCCAATTTCAGGACCTGCGAAAAGTGTGTGTGTGTGTGTGTGTGTGTGTGTGTGTGTGTGTGTGTGTGTTGGAAAAAAAAAGTTGGCCCCGCCGGGCAGATTACTGCGTTTTCCGTTCCCTTCGTTCGTCTTGTGTTTGTGTTTTTGAATCCATGATTTTGGACCACCGATTTTTTTCTGACATTTTTATAACGGTTGACATGTCTTTATCGACAGCCGACAGCAATATAAACTTTGAGTAATATTTTCATCCCATGGAGCGTCCATTGCACCCAACGTGCCGAAAGATGGTTTGATGAAGGCTCGCGCTGTATTCGGAGCCGAAATTCGCACCGCATTCGGATTTTGACAAAAGTTCAATGGCCTGTCTTTTCTGCGAACCAAACAAGAAAGAAATCAATACCATCGTTCGATTGATAACCTCCTTTTGGGGCTCTCCATCCAATAAAAGTTAACGGTCGGAATATTCTACTGTTTACAGAAGTTAACACCTATCCTGAAGTATATAAACAAGGTGATTTGAAACTATGTGGACATAAGAAATGATTCTAAGAAAAACCAAGCACAGCTTCTAAAACTCGACCACATTTCAAATTTACTTTCGATATTTCAATCTTAATCTCAAAACGCCACAAATACTACTTTCCGTGTTATTTTTTATTTTTTAATTTCAAGTTTTACGTGCCGTATTGTAATATTTTCCGTATTATTAAACAATTCCGCTGCGCGTCGTTTATTTCGAGTGTACCTGCTTCGAAAACACGTTCTCACGTGTTTGTAAACTTTTATTCATATATTTGATATTTGATTTCATATACTAATCGATGCTATTGATCCAATTTTTTTCTTATTATTGACAATTTTTGCTGATCACAATCACAAATAATGCATATGAAAACTTATCATCATTTAATATAACAAATCCTAGATTTTTTCGAAAAAATTTTTCCTCGGTTCTAGACCAAACACTATACAAAACCGCAAAAAAAAATGTGACAATTTTTTGAGCTATCTTCACAACTTGGCAGGACTGTGAAGGGGTTAAATACATATATAACAGAAAATTTCTCTGTTTTCGGTTGTAAAATGTAACCTCAATCAACAATATATTTCCAAGAAAATCTTATTTTTGACTTAATTTGAAAATTAGTATTTTAAATGATTTGAGAACACATTTTATTGTTTGAAAAATAATGTTTGCGATTCGAAATTGAAATTACAGTGTTAAATAAGAGGACTGTTGAAAAAGTCATTTTTTTAAATAATTATTTAGAGGAGGAATTTTAGTTCAAGATTTCTTGTAGGATTATAAATTTTCCTTGACTATTAAAAGGTATTGTACAAGCAGAGTGATTTGTACAGCTTCAATAACTGTAATTAAAAGTAAACGATGAAAATTCAACGCCAAAAATAATCCTTAAATACTATTTCAATTTCGAAACTCAAACAAATCGGATATCCATTCAATGTTCACTCGTTTGTGTGGTTTGTCTCTGATGGTATAAACTGCGTCCCGAAAGTACGCTTCAATATTTTAAATCGCCATCAACACCAGGAAATGCTAAAGCGCACAGTTTGTGCTAATACCTTCATAAGCAGATTTACTCGATCCCCTTTCTGTCCCGCCTTTTCTCATAATCTGAAACTTTTCCTCCATCCTTTCGCTGCAGGTCGACGAATACCGATCGCACTACCGAACACTGGCGCACTGTCCCGCAGACGACATACGCTGTACATCCGCTCCGCCATAATTGTCTTCATTCTGTTTGCGTTCCTGCAGTTCCACGTGATAAACTATGGTAAGCTAACCGGCCGGTCCGGGCGCAGGATCCCGTCACTAATCGATCCGACACTTCCGCACCTTCCGCAGACTCCTCCGATAGCGCGTCCAACGATAGCACCAACTATTCGACGGCAGCGATCCTGCAGATGGTGCCGCCGGTGTTTCACAAATACTTGACCGGAAAGCCTCGCAACTCCACGCACGGTACGTATACTGGGGGCCACTTTGGTTCGGAGCTTAGGAATTCGGGAGAAAATGACTGCCCACGTTGTTTCCGCTTATCATCACCGGGTTCTAACCGATCGAAGCTAGGGGGTGATGTTCTCACCCCGCAAGTCTCCACGGGCCAATTTCGGCAAAATTTGATCTTGTCAAGTCATTAAAGTGACTCAGCCCTGGTCTGGTTCGATGCGGTTGGCTGGCAATCGACTGGAGGCCGTTGTCCGGACATACGTTTCCCAAACCATCGGCTCGGATTGAAGAATAATCATTTATCATTTATCGCTTCGAAAGGGGTCTCACGTGGAGAACCACGTCGCTGGAGCCGGACCGTAACGCCGGGAAGAGAACGGATAACTACATCCAACATTAATGGAACATTGTGAACTTTTGCACCCTCCCTGCCCTTAACCCGAGGCATCTGTGCTATTGGTTTTTCCAACAAACAGTGCCAAAAGGGAAGAACCTATGAATAATTCCGACGCGATAAGTTCAACGGCTCAACCAGTTGCACCTAATTAAATATTGAGCATCCTTTTGTAACTCAATTACCGCCGCGGAAGCGAGAGGCTCGTTCGTGGTTGCAGGAAACTTTCAACTCAAGCCAGCGAAGATGTTACAACGAATTGTTTTGGCGGAAAAATCCTTCCTCGAGACGCTGAAATATTCGCAAAGAAAAAGAGGTTTTGATGGAAAGTTGCATGAGTAATTTTGAAACGTTTTTTTCTCCAGCATTTCTTTGCGCTTGTTGAAAATTGTGTTTCTCACTTTCAAATACGATTACTGCTTCGAATAACGCCAACAAACGCGAAGAAGGATAATATCCGCCCGAGCGAAGTGAATATACTTTTCTGTTTCCCTTCGAACGCCGGTTTTCAGAAGGGAAAAAATTGTTTCCAAATAAAATTACAACTATGAAACTTCTTCTCGCACACAGTTTATTCATGCGAAACGAAAATGAAAAACTGAAGTCCTTCAGCATGTTTCCGTGGCAAAAAAAAACTGTGGATGCAAATGACGCAAAAACATTTACGGTGTTACGTATACTTTCCTACCCTCGCACCAGGCACCGCTGTGCCCCCGTTCCGTTGCATAACGTAATGGAAATCGGATTTATTGCCTTTTTTCTTCCCCATCCTTCGGTGGGACCGATGCTTGCTTTGTATAGTCCTTGTCCATTTCCACCAGCGCCCGGTGATAAGGGCTGTGGAAATGGCCACAGCACGCGATAAACGTAGTGCACCGAAATGCACTGTCTTCGAAAGGCGGCCAGCCCGCGGGAAAACAGGGAAAGCTTTTCCACCTTTTCCACACCGAAAAGCGTGTCACTTTTGATGAAAATTGTGTTGGGAATGATTACGATTTTCGGTTCCCTGTTTTTCCTCGCTTACTTTCCGCTTTCTTTTCATCGTATTTACACCTTTCGGATGCCTCGCGAACCATTGCCTCACGGTGACAGCCGGGAATTGATTTCATGTCCAATTGCAAGCGACATGACGAGGAGAAACGTACAATTTTGATGCGAACAACGATTAACACACCGATTGAGAAGGTGGAACATTTGCATATGCCCGAAAGTATGTGCTTGGCATCCGTTTTAACGTGATGGACACGTGGCGTAGTGAATTCAGATAATAACACCTTTTTCCAATTCCACAACGGGGCTTCATTTTTTTTTTCATTTTTTGTGCAGATATTTCCCAAAGAGTTACGTAGCGTTAATCGCAGGGTTATCAGCATACAAAAAGGAAATCGTTTTTATTTGTAGAATATCGTATTTAATGAGATTTTTAAATATATTTAGGCATAAAGTTTCAGCTGAAAATAATCGGACAATTGTTTAAAATCTTATTATCTTGTTCAGTGCATCCCTACAAGTTTTAATTACTGAAAGCAAATCAATGGTAATCATTACAGACTTAGATATTGATCAAGAAAATGGAAACGTCCGATGTCAAAATGTTTTGCGATTTTCTTTAGAGATTAGTTTACACTGACTTCAATGTTATTATATTTATAAGTTCGTCGGAAAGGAAACAAAAATCACGTATATTCTGTTAACATTACTATGAGTCCTATGATTTATTGAAGACATCTTTCGGTTAGGACAAAATCACATCCAATGTAAACAATTACTATCACCCTACTTCCGTGTCTAACTTGCTAACACTTGCACTCGTTTATTTTATGTTTCCACTTGCAGGCCAAAACGGGACCCATGTCGGAGGCGAGGGGCCCCGGACGGCCAACATCAGCGAGATCCTGCGCATGATACAACGCTACAATGAATTCCAGACGGTCCTGAACGAGGACATCTACGGTCCATTACAAAATGATTCTGTGATAATAGTAGTGCAGGTGAGTGCAGCCGACGCTGGGATCGGGTTATCGGTGGGACGGGAACTTTAGGGCTAGCGTGTCGGTTTCTTGCGGCACGGCGACCTCACCGGAATGCGCTTCAGGCGCATCTGGTGGCACCCGGTCGTCCGCTTGCCGATCACCATCATGTGCTCCTCCTGTAGCTGCTGCAGCTCCAGGTCGTCGTAGCGTCGGGCAACCTCATCGGCGTCCGCGTCGTTGTCGTCCTCGTCGTCCGGTACGTCCATCGACTGACCCCGGCTCAACCGGAAGCGGCAGGAGCAACTGGTGGTGGTGCTGCTAGTGGTGGCCGTCCCACCGATAGTGTTAGTGTTGGACGTGGTTCTACTGCTGAGCCGCCCCAGACGTCCCTGGGAGCGTTGCTGCTCGAGTGACGCAATCCGGGCCGCCGTGCGGACGATGAACGCGCTCGTAAGCATATCGTAGGGTCGTATCTGCCAGATCTGCGGCGGCGGATAGTCCTGGTGGAGGCGCGTGATCCGGTTGCGTGCGGACTCGCCGATTCGGACCTGTGGCCAGCGGTGCTCGTGCCGTAGCGTCTCCTCCAGCAGCTCCCAGTGGTTGGCGTAGTTGACGGTGGACCGAAGGTGCACATTGAAGTCCCGCGGGTGTTCCACCTGATGCCGGACGCCGCTCCTTCGCGACTCCGAACCGGGAAGCAGCGACTGGGAATGGTCATGAAATTCAAATCACAAAAGTGGGAGTAAAAAGTATATGATGAATTCATTATCGTGGACGATATTGACGTCCCGACGAGGTGGTTGGAACCAGGTGAACCCAGTTTATTTCTGATAGAACGAAGCAAAAGACTGTGTAAAGTACAACCAGAATATTGTAGACAAGTTCAATATGGAAAAATCTTCGTCTTCAAGCTTTTCTGGGTGAAATACTAAAGAACCTGAACTTGAGTATTTAGGAGAATCCAACTGTCTGATACTGATGTCAATATGTGCATGAGATACTTTCCAATTTCTAAGACAATACAACTGCGAATTAAATAGACCACGGACTTGCACGAGATCGAAAACCTAGAGGTGTGGTTGGAAACGGATGATCCCAGTCTACTTCTGACAGAAGCAACCTAGAAGATATCTAAAGTACTATCAGAGTATTGTAGAAAAGTTCACTATGGAAACATTTCCTGAGTGAAGGACTAGAGAACCTAAGGTTGAGAATTTTGAAGAAAACCAAATCTAACTTTCTGTTACTAATGTCGATGCTCAGGGTACTATTCAATTTATTAGCCAATACAACTCTGAATTAAATAGACTAGGGAATTCTATCAATATCCAGATCTTTACTCTTTTCGAGTTTCGATAATCTGGTCTTTCCTAAGAATTTTAACTGAAACCAGACACTCACATCTGGTTGAATGCCTTGGATTACCAACAACCCTGTCCGTCGCGGATTATAGTGCATTACTCTGGTGTTGTGTTGCAAAGTGACGTTTTGTAAAACATAGACCAAAAGAGGGGAACAATTTCAGAAACTCTTATGCTTTCAAAAGTTGTCCAGAGGATCGTCATCACCAGTCCGGTAGACAAGACATCGATAGTCCAAGCCATCATTGACACAGCCCCAATACTTACCAGAACGGTCGCCCAGAACTTCCTGCGCGGTACGCGGCCCGCCAACATTCGTCGGATCGCCAGCTCGCTCAGGCTGAACAGTGTGTCGGGGGTTGTGTGGGCGCTCCGGGGAATCCTGTCGCACCGTCGCCGCAACCCGCATCCACCCGGTAACGTTTCCGTAGAAATGGTAAATGAAAAACGAATGAAAAAAACCGTGAACGAACGTTCATCCCTTGTACCAGCTGCCGGCTGTTGTTTGCCTTCGTTCCACAATCGACGTCACAGGGCGCCCAGACGTGGCCAGGGTGTCCTCGCACCGGATGACTTCGCAAAGGACGTAAGCGAACGCATCACCGCGTTCAGCGGCAAAAGTCAACTGCTGCCGCCATTGTTTAATAGAGCGGACGGGAAATTAAAAGTTTCTTCCAGCGACCCGTAAAGCGTCCCGGACTCCAGCCGAAGCGGGAAGCTTAAAATTTCCACCGTCCTATACCTGGGGAGTGGGCGGGTGCAAATAACTTCCGTAATTGGTTAACTCTATGCAAGTGCATGTGCACGGGAGACTATGGGTTGTTTGTGTTGTTTTCATTTTGGCCTTTCGCGTCCCCAGACTCTTGCCCCACAATGTTGATCCAAGGGTGGGAGCGAGGCCGCAGAGGAAAATTGATGTGGCAACCTGGTCGACCGCTCGGAGCCAAGGTCGCCGGTGGCAGGTTCCAGCATAATAAATTGTGGCCAACGCCACGCTTTTCCACACCTTCGTGGGAGTGCTTTTGCCTTTGTGTCGGGAAACTACACTACAGCGTATTGGATAATAATTTTAGCCAACAAATTTGCATGTCCACGTTTTCCATGGCATGGTTTTCCGCTGCTGGCGTGCCTGGCGTGGTGCAATGTATGAACACGTATTTCATTATATAGTGTGTGGTTTTAGAGCGTACATATTCAGTCCAGCTATCCTCCCGACTCGCGAAATAGATGAGTTTAAATTTGTAATTTAAAATAAAGTTCACATGCAACAGTTTTCACACGAGGTTATTTAAAGTTCTGGTTGACACGGACGGTCACTATGCACATTTCATTCGCCACCGTTTTTAAAAAACCCTTTCTAACCTTTTTTCCAAGAAATAGACATTCAAAAACGCATGGTTAAATCCTGACGACTAGAAGCGCTTCTTCACCAACATTCCAAAAAAAAAAAAATTACGACTAGAAGCGCTACTTGACCAAGATTCCCAAAAGAAGTTGCTTCCTTTATTGCCAGCCTGAGACCGCTTCCGGAAGATTAAATCTTGATAACCGGAGGATTACTGTGCTATCATGCCTTTACCACCCTCACCACCTATACATACACACGGAAGCTAAGGATGTTCTTGAACACGATCAGTCACGACCTGGTCGAGGTTGAATCCCTCTCGAAATAGTCCAACGTGTCCAACGGGAGGATATCAAATATCTTCTTGGGTGGAAAACTAATTGCACACTTGTCCACATAAACACACACACACCTACACCTCCTGGCGGGATTTTGTTCTCGCAGTTACTTACCTTCTCCTGCTTCGATACTTCTTGCACTTCGGCTCAAAGTCGGCTGGAAGCTGAAACCTAATCACATTCATCCTGCCGACCAGGTGGCTAACTAGATCTTCTTTTTCACGCTAGAGCCCCCTTGAGATTTCTCCCCCTTTCTACCCCAACGCACCGAACTGACCTTCCGACCCGGGAAAACCTTCTGCACACGCGGACGGAGTGCCCGCTGCTGCCGACCACTCGAGGCACCGAGTTTGGAATGAAATCGATTCAACTCTTGCCCCGGGCAGCGAACCACCTGGGGAACCCTTTACCCTCTCCTCCCCCTGTCCCCATGGACGACCTCGAATATGGCGGAACATACACACACACACAAAACACTGCCGAAAAAAAGGCACAAACTTGGACCGATTGGACGCTTTTTCAATAATAACCGTTCGTTTGGTTTATGGCTCGGTGGGGTGGGGAACACGGTGGCCCTACGCCTGGTCACAATGAAAGCCTCCGAAATTTTGGCTCCTGGCCTACCATAATAACAACAATAATAACCAGGTACCGGTTGGAGAGAGAGAAAAAAAATACAACCAATTCCACAAACACACACACAAGCTTTTCCAGGGGAGGGGATCGTGGGTTGTTGGGGGGGAAGGGGACTTCCAGATCGGATCCGGAAACCGGATCGTCATCCAGTGGTGCCAGTGCTGGCCGGGTGGGAGAGGGCGGGGAAAGACGTATTATAATTCCGGACGTCCTAAATATGTCCGTTTCATGCTTTTCCCCGCCCACCCCAGGATCCACCCTTCTTACCCCCTTCCCCCTTCGGTTTCATCCTCGTTCAGACCTACGTTTATGCAGGCGATGGTTCTGCCGATGGTTGGTTTTTCGTGTCACTTCCCCTTTCATAAACCGGCCTCCAAATCCCTCCCCCCCCCACCGCTCTCGACAAAACCAAATCGAAAGTTTATCGTTTCGAAACCGTTCGACTCCGTACGGTGACGTTATTATAGGTCAGGATTGCACCGTCGGTCGTTCTCCGTCGCGCGTGGAGCAAGTTTTGATTATGGTTCGGTTCCAGTGGCGCAGCAAAGCTGAAACAACCCATCCGTAGCCGCGGATGGGCCAAACTTCGCACCGATACGCTGAACGTTAATTATCCAGCGATAAATTTTCCACTTTTAGTATGAAGAAAACGACGGGATTGGCGAAATCAACCACATAAGAAAGGCAACTTCTAGAGAAAAGAAGAATCCTTTTCATCGCGCGCCTGAAACTGATATTTGTGTCGTTAGCAAGATTTAATGTTACTATCTTTGCCGGTTCCGCTACGAGAACAAAGGGAATTTTGTTCAGAAATCGATATTTCTTCATTTTCCTATATTCTTTATTGACTTTGACTATCTTAACTTTTGCAACAAGTGAGAATTGAAAATAAGTTAATATTACATAA
Source organism: Anopheles coustani (assembly GCF_943734705.1). Taxonomy (NCBI): domain Eukaryota; kingdom Metazoa; phylum Arthropoda; class Insecta; order Diptera; family Culicidae; genus Anopheles; species Anopheles coustani. The sequence continues at coordinate 43,803,506 of NC_071288.1, read as the reverse complement.
ACCAAACCATGGGTCAATACAAAAATTGTATTGGATATTTTTCCACATATTACCTCAATCTTAACGTACAAGATATTACAACGTAGAACTAACGTAGAAATCTATGTATACACACAAGCGAGTGATAACAAGTTTTCATTAAGTAAAGTAATAGCTCTTTGGTCTTCTATTTTTGAAAAGCCTTTGGTGATAGTTTAGTAATTTGAATCAAAATTTCTTCCCCTTTTTTGAAACTACTTGAATGTTCATTGTGGAAGAATATTTTGTTGGCCTGTTCTGCCAAATTCCATCGTGGTTGCCTACCACTGGATGGAAGGTTGGTAGGTTCATTCGCCACTCGAATTTCCATCGGGTGAGTTAATTTTTTTATTCGCTCCCTTTCGACGGCACACCCGGATCGACTCCAGCTCGGGACGGAACAGAAAGGACGCTCTAGCCGGGCAAACCGATGCGCTGCTGGTTATTAGTCGCAAATGCAAATCAAATTCGGTCGTCATCGGCACGGAAGAGAACATAAAATTCGCTCACCGTTCTCACCCGCTCCTTGCCCGTTTGCCTTCCCCCCATACCCCGGGTGGTACGAAAGAATCCCCGGGAGGGATAGCATGACCCGTTCGGAATCCAGAAGGCAAGATCGAAAGTGAACCGAAAACAGAACAACGAAGCGATGGAAAGTGGCAGCGGCACCTTCGGGACTGGAAGCTAAAAAGTTCCCTATCACCTTTCGACCCGGAAGTGGTTTTCTGCTATTATTTTTCGTTCTGTTTTTTTTTTCTCTGTGTGTGTCATCCATTCCAGGCCAGGCCGTTCTCCTGATCCGTGCTAATTCTATCGCGAACGATTTGAGCACGTTCCTACGTTTGAGTGTGGCCATATTAGAGAGAGTATGTGTGGGTGTGTGTGCAGTATGGAGGAAAAAAAACATGCCGGAAGGTATTAAGAAATTTGATGAGAAACGAGAAAATATCCCACGGTGTGTCATCCGTTCGTCGAAAACTGACTCCTGGAGCCAAATCAGGTCGAAAACGTGCCGTTCGCGGGGAAGTTTCAGTGGGATTAAAAATATCGTTTTCTTTTTCCATTCCCCGTTCGTGGCATTGCTTTGCATAAATGCTGAATCGTGGAATTATTAAACCACCCACCGCAAGCCGAAGGGGGTTTATTGTTTACGCTTCCGTAACTTTTGCTCCCCCAATTGCTGGCGATCAGAACGAAAATCGGCTTCTAGGGTGGTGACGGGATGGAAACTGTGCGGGATAAGAAAGCATTTTTGGCATCCCCGTCAGCTCGGTTCGCGATTATTATTACACTTTAATTTTTCGTCAATAGACGTTGCTTGAAAGTTTCTTTTTCGCTTAATTAAAAATGCTACGTATAGGAAGCTTGATGGAGAGGTTTTTTTGTATTCCGGACTTTCGCTGAGGCGTAAATGTATTTAAATCAGTAGGCATTATATACATTTATTCAGTAAGAGGGAATTTAAAAATGTTTCCATTTTTATAGTAACTTTAATTTTATTGACCTGCAAGCTTGCATTTAATATTTGCATTGGCACTTTTTTAAATTTCCAAAATTGTTAAAAATATTGCTGACGATGTTATCATCTTGATTATTTCCTTCCTATATTCGAAAATGTATCGATGTCTGAATTAATTTTCGGGATCTTTTTTATAATTCTTTTTCTAATTCTACACATCCTTTTACTTTTAACTAATGGGCACTGATAACGCTAGAAAACAGATCATCATACTCTATCTAATTTAACATTTTTGTAGTGAACAATTTGGGACGAAAGCTAGCGAAATAGTTCGTTTTGTGGAGCATTCGTTCATTGAATGTCGCATCATTAACAGTCATTAGTTGCTGATTACAACACTGTGGTCTTGAGGGAAAAAGTCTCCACAAACGCTTGAGAGAGCTTATATCGTATCAACGAACATCATGGCACAAGCACACACTAAGAGCCTCGTTAGTAGGTTTACTGCACATTGTAAGGACTCAGGAAAATCGACGATTGATCACCGTCTCAAGATCAAAGTTGACCGATGGAAAGGGCTGTCATTTGCGTCACGGTAATGTAATAACCCGTGCCAGGACGGGCGGTTATTTGCGTAAGAGCGAATGGCCAACGAACGAATGGCCCCGAGTCCCGGGTATTCGAAGACGTGTGGGTGAAGCAATATGGGCCCGCCTCGACCGTGACTCAATTATTACTCCATTAAACCCCGCCAGTACGGAGCGCCAGTAATTGCCAATGTCGCACAATGGCTCTGTAACTAGCCGAAGGTCGAACGTGGCGACAATGACCAGGCGCCTCCATCGGTGGCACAAAAAGCTGGCGCACTAATAACGAATGTTGCCGGCGTGGTTACCGGCTTCATTATAAATGAGTTTCGGTGGCTAGTCCCTGGCTGAGTCGGTGGCACGTGCCTTCTTTATGCCGGGTGCAGCAAATGCTGCAATGGACAGCTTTCTGGAACCGAAGGAGCTTACGTTGCATGCGGAAAATTCTCGCCGTACGGCACGCCACCGAAGAGAATGTTTTCATTTAATTCCCGAGAAAACCCAGTGGTGCCCGAATGCTCGTAATCAAAATGGCAAACACGAACAAGAGGGCGTTGAAGGCTGCGTTGTGGCTCCACTGGCCAAGTCTTACCTATCTAGCAAACGTTCAGCTTCGTTAGCAATGCGTTCTCCAGAGGGTAACAAGCGGGGATTTATCAAGGTTTTCATCCCAACTTAACCGCAACTATTCTTCATTTAAATTTCTCGAGAATCCAATTGTATAGGATTATTATGTTACGATTTAGAAGCATTTGCCTTACATCATATTCAGAAACTTTATCGTTTTTTATACAAACAGATTGCTGCTATTTGTTTTTTATTTGAAAACCTCTTTTCTTCTCGATGAGATCATTTTTTCAATCATTTTAGATACATTGACTTGCTTCATTATAAATATCGTAATAACTGAGTGCTTAAAACATAATTTACTTATGTATTCCTAAGTAAATTCTCTCGGATGGATACGAAACCGCAAAGGGGGTTCCTCGTTTGAAAAAAATCGTTTTGAGACGCTCGATAAACCATAAGAACTTTGAAGTAATTTATTTTTTTATGGTACAATTAACATAGTTAACCGTAAAACAAATATGTATTTAACATTGTCGCAACACGCTAAACAATTATGTATTTAACATTGGTATTACTAGTTCATGCCCAGTGTCCATGTTTAAGGTCATTTGAATAGTTTTGTTATGTGAATATAGTCGATTTGAACCACAAGATATTTCAATTTATTTATTTTTCCTTCCCATTTGGTTCCTTGCATTTCCAGGTACACAAAAGGATAACTTACTTACGGCATTTAATTGTAAGTTTGGCCCAAGCGAGGGACATTTCACGCACGCTGCTCGTCTTCTCGCACGATTTCTACGACGACGACATCAACGATCTGGTGCAGAGCATAGACTTCTGCAAGGTGATGCAAGTACGTACCCGCGCTCTGTGCGAACATTCCCATGCCGAGCAGAAAATTTAGTTGACCACCATTTTGTTACTGTTTCTAATAATTTTCCTTTCCCCCCCAACGGAACGTCGGGGAACGTTCAGATATTCTATCCCTTCTCGATACAGACCCATCCGAACGAGTTTCCCGGAGCCGATCCCGGCGATTGCCCGCGGGACATTAAGAAAGAGCAGTAAGTTTCACAACTTGTGGCTACCGAGCGTGGCATGTTTGTCCTCCGTGTTTCATGGCGTTCCATTTCCCCCCTTCTCCCCTGCCAGGGCGCTGCTGCGAAAGTGCAACAATGCGCTGCACCCGGACCTGTACGGCCACTACCGGGAGGCAAAGTTCACCCAAACCAAACACCACTGGTGGTGGAAGGCGAACCGAGTGTTTGACCAGCTGGAGGTCACCAAGTACCATACGGGTGAGTTACGCTCGAGGGGGAAGTTGGAATTGTTTTCATTGTAGCTTACGAACCTTTCGTCTTTCGGCTGTACGCCATTTTCCACCGTCCATTTCCCTTTGCGCAGGTATGGTGGTATTTCTCGAAGAGGACCACTACGTGGCGGAAGATTTCCTGCACATCCTGGAGCTCATGTTCCGGAAGTCGCAAGACCTGTGCTCGAAGTGCAACATCCTCTCGCTGGGCACGTATCTGAAAACGTTCAACTACTACACGTACAACAAGAAGGTAAATTTCGGGCGAAAAGGTATTTCAAAAGAATGCCAAAGAAAAAGAGGATGGGCGTGTGTGTGTTTGTGTATGTGTGTATGAGAGAGAGAGAGAGAGAGTGAGAGAGACAGTATAGTGGGAAAAAATTAGTACAAACTAGTGTTGTGCTTAATGAATCTTTTGGCGAGATTCATTCATATGAATCTTTTACCTAAGATTCATTCAGATGGATTCATGAATCTTTGCGGATTCGAATATTCAAAGCTTAATGAATCCTTCGAAACCTTAATGAATCTTCATGAATCTTTCATGGTTCTGTCATGAATCTCCCCGATTCTGTCATAGGCGTGGACAATGAGACCAAAAAAAAAAAAAAAAAGGTGGTCCCTCAACCGACTTTTGGTTGGTGACTTTACACCATTTGGTGTGTCTTTGGGATTCATGAATCTCGCGGCGAAAGATTCATGAATCCCTTATAAGGCAGAGATTCATTCAGATTCATGAATCTGAATCCGATTTACACAACTCTAGTACAAACACCTTCGGCACTGTTTGCAATTTTACACTAGAAGCAAGTTAAACAAAAAGCAAACGCCTGCTGCCTTTTATTTTGGTGCTGATAAAAAAAAATACGTAAAACTTTTTTCCGAACCTTTCGGAAAGGAAGCAGAGTCCTTGAAGCGGCAAGGGAAACCACATGCCACATTTAGCTCACAACAGAAGCACACTGAGCACAATGAAGCGTTGTGACACAGTTTTCGTTTCCGGCACACATTTTATCGAATCGCTACTGATCCACACGAAAAAATAGACTTTTTCCTAAGAAGAAACATCGAAACACTTTAAACGTACCGATCTTCTCGAAAGCAATGATGTGCGAGAGGAATTCGGTTTCGTTACCTTTTACCACCTGTACAGTATCGTTCCGATGTATGTTTTGCCAAGATCATGTTTGCGTTGTTTAGTGTCTATTTGGTCCATATTGTTTCGTTTCGTATCACACACTATCAACACACTTTCAAAACCCTCACCGAATAGGCACATAAGTTTGTTTAGGTAAAAAAAACAGCCAACCAAACAAATGTGACGAAACTATTGATTAACCCTTTACAGGTATTTTCAGGATTGAAAGATAGGAACGGAAAGAATTTATTCCGCGAAAAAAAACCCTACTCCGGTGTACAATAACTGATTTGAGAAAACAAACCAACCATGAAAATGGATTATCATATCGAAGGATATCAATTTAGAACAGTTGCTATCGGAATATGGATGAAAATCATATTTTATGAAAATATTTATGGCTACACGATGTCTAAATTTCAATAAGTTCAGCTTATCAATACACCTTAAAGATTGAAATCAATTTATTCATGATTATAAAAAATAAGTTCACGTGATCGGCCGACATTGTTGGAGTATTCTATTTTTCAAACTATTGTAGCAATTTAAAAAATCGAAAGGTTAATGAGGAAACAAATGAATTATGAAAATATGTTGGCTCTTAATGTTTTACGTAGCCATAAAAATTGAGTTACAACATCCACATAATTTAAAAAGATTAGAGAAAAGTAAAATGTCAGGTAACGTAAAGGGACCATCGTCGCGTATACCAACTCACTCAATCCGTACCTTCCTTTCACGAACAGCATACCACAACCCGTTCACCATACAGCGCAAGCTTTTTGCCTTATCACGCCTTAGAGAAGAGGCTTAACCGCCAGATAGAACGACACCCCCCATCGCCGCTTTGCAAATGTATAAATTTTCACATTGAACAATTCACCACACTAACGCCTCGTAACGCTACCGTTACGGTCACGATCGGGAATCGGCTGTGTGCTTACATCAGTCACCCAATCGATGTTGGATGTTTTCCGTGTCGATGTACTGTTGTTTAAGTGTCACAATGGGGGCGAGGAAACAAAGCGCTCCATCACACTGTCCCACTAACCCCCGTACACCCAAGCACACGTACAGAACTGTCACTTACCTTTAGCTGCTTTTTGCGGAAAGTTATACAAGAATATTTTCTTTCTCTTCGATCCGGCCCCTAAACTAACGGTAACAATGTATGTTACATGGGACCACTATCATCATCATCATCATCATCATCATCATCATCATCATCATCTTCACCGTCATCATCTTCATTACCATCATCCTCATCAACCACAATCGCATCGCTGATCTGGGGCTGTCACTCGATCACACGATCGAATAAATTCACCAGTCCTTCGCCAACGGTTGGTATGCGAGGGTCAAAGGGAACCGAATGGGCGGGTTTGCCCCGGGGAGAGCATTCCCTGCCGAGCACGCTCGTAGGTCGCGGGGATCCTTTTCCTTCTCCGCTTCGTACAATGCGCTCGATCGAAGCCAGAAGTCAACGTCGGACTTTCCGGCAAAGCCGCGTTCGGGAACGGTTGATGTGAGCACACTACTCGATCAGACTTTGGACGTGCCCGTGGACTCGGTAAATGTTTTTCGCGTAGTCCCGCACCAGCGCGCACTTCTTCCCGTGGACGTGCCCCTATGGTCCGATCCCTTCTCTCGCGCGAGTCATTCGTTTGAGGCTCACGGCAACGATATCGCTACGTTGTCGGACGTGCGTAACGGTTTTCTGAACACTCCTTCCAATCCCTGGCAACGCCGGCGTCCCTTGCAGCATCAGCACCAGCAGCAGAAGCTTCTCCAGCAGCAGCGCCAACTTCAGCAGCAACAGCAACTGCAACGTCAGCAGCAACAGCGTCAGGAACTGCAGCAACAGCAGCAGCAGGGACAACAGGTGCCACAGACACAGGTCACCACCGAAAAGTACGCGTCCCAGTCGCAATGGGGCTACCAGGTGTTACCGACACTGTACTCGATCTATCAGAAGGTAGCCACCGGTCAAGGAAACCTTTTTTTACTTCTACTCCCCCATCTACCACCGCTATCCACTGCAGATATGTTTGCCTTCTTCTTCTTCTTAAAACAACTACTATTGTTTTAGTTTCTGTATGCTATTATACCACTGCTAATGCTACTACCTTTTGTCTCCGTTACTACCGTTACTACCACTACTTCTACTACATACCACCCGTATTGCTATTTCTTGAAAGCCATTTAAGTTCTTACGTTTGCATCCAACCACCTGATTGATTCTATTTCGTATTCGCAAGCGAAAGTATGTTTCCTTTTCTCTAATCACTGTTGATCGTTTCTTTTACGTTACGTTGCTATGGTTGCGTTGCTATCGTTGCGTTACTTACGGTGGTGCGTTACTTTCGCTAAGTGTCATCCTTGGTTTGGCATAACTTTTAATCCTTCGCTCTATGTTTTTTTCCTTTCCTTGTGGGCAAAAAGAGTAAGAACTTTCATCTTTACGCACCCTGTGCGGTTAAGTTTGGTTTTAAATATTATTTGTCCAGTTAAAGAGGGTTGGTAATTTTTTTCAGACATCTTATGCACTTGTTTTACTAGTGTTGATTGTACCTCACATCGGACGCCCCACAACATCAAACAGCAAAACATATTTCTTTGATAATCACTTCGGATGATTGGTAATTGACAATAAAGTAGAAATGATCTAAATACTCCTATGTTACCTCCGAAGCTGTGCAATAGAAAAAAGCACTCCTTTCAGCAGGATAACCAACGGACATTAGTCGCTATTGTTTGATTCTTTCCACTCGATGCACACTCGCCAACAATTGCGCTGGCGATCCGTTGTGCGATTTTATAGCCTACACGGAAATGGAAACACTTCCAACTCCCGGTGCTGAAACGTACATTTCCCGTAGGTACAATAAAGCCTTCTGCGGGTCATCATTACCGTCCCGGTCCCTTCTCGTAGCCCGTCTAGGGTCGGGACGTGCGCTTCCCGGAAGATGCCGGAAGCTTACGCCATGGGCAGCGTTTAATTATTGAATGCATCATGCAAATCCAGTGCACCGTCTTGCACCTGTAGCCCATTGTCATTCACCCACGTAGCGATATATGTAATGCACCGTCCATTGTCGGCCAACCCAGGCACACACACACACCTACATACCAACTCAGTTTTGCATGGCACCATTTTTGCAACGCTTGCAGCACCCGCCTACCAGAATGCGTTCCCATCCGAATCCATCCTTTCCATGGCTTTCCCTCACTCAAACCATCATCACTATCACTATACTCAGGTCCGATCCCATCCTTTAGCATACTAATCATGTTTACCCTTCGATGCACATAACGCATATGTCATCCCCGTTATCTCTGTGTAGCGTTATCGCACGTGACGCTCGATTGGTGTTTGCCTTGTTTAGTGTTACTTTGGGGATTTTTTTTTGTGTTGGTCTAATGTACAGATTAATTTTTAAGTGAACTCCACTCCGCCCCACTGAGGTAGTCGTTTTTTACCTAAGTGTGTGTGTGTGTGTTAGTGTATTTTTGTACAAATGTGTTGGTCTTGGGTTAGGAAGAAACATTTGAGTGAACTATTTTTTTTTTCTATTTGTACTAGTTATAACTTTTTCCTTTCTTATGCCACAATGTCACATAGACGGTTTGGAACTTTGATTGTTTTGAAATGGTACCACTAGCATAGTTTAGACCTGGTTGCCTGCACGTTCCCGTTACGTTGCGTTACCCGCTGTGTCCCTGCCAAAAAGAGGCTTAAATAAAATACCCTTCGTAGTGCTGCCGTCTCAACTACCGTGTATGGTGTATGGTGGTTATACCTTCCTTCCTATCCTTCCCGTGCGCAGGTTGAGGTGACGCCGTGGGTAAGCAGCAAGCACAACATGGGCATGACGTTCAACCGCACCACGTGGTACGACATCGTGCGCTGCGCGCGCCACTTCTGCGAGTACGACGACTACAACTGGGACTGGTCGCTGCAGCACGTGTCGCAGCAGTGTCTGAAGCAGAAGCTGCACGTGATGGTCGTCAAGGGTCCGCGGGTGTTTCACATCGGCGAATGGTAAGCGAGTGCAAATCTGTCCGTACTCCGATCATACGTTGAACGTTTTTTTTTTCTTTTCCGTTTACAGCGGTGTGCATCACAAAAAGAGCAACTGCGAGTCGAACCAGGTGATCTCGAAGGTGCAGAAGGTCCTGAAGGCGGCCCGTGGCTCGCAGCAGCTGTTTCCACGGTCAATTTCGCTCACGCAAACGAGCCTGGTGAAGAAGACGAAGCTACGCAAGGGCAACGGCGGCTGGGGAGACCAGCGAGATCACCAGCTTTGCTTCAACATGACCCTGGTCGGGCGGTAATGCGCGCTGGAACCGTACACCGCAGGGCATCCTTCCACGATACGCACATTCCTTTCTGGCTGCGCATAGACCGTTCGTGCATGCGAACTACAACGACGATTTTGTGAGCAACCATAATAGCAAAGAAAATACACACCCCATGTTTTAGGGAGAGGATCCGGTAACAGCTCAGACCAAAGTTACGTTTATAGTTTTACGGTTTTGTTTTCCACTTGCGTAGGGTAAGTTAGCCAATCGTTCTCATTGTTTTGTGTAGTTGGTAAGACACAGCAGCTCGGAGAAGTGGTTATTTTTAACGCATGTTACCAAAAAAAACAGGAGGCAGTTCCCCAGGCCAGAATATAAAGTATTAGGTTTAACGCGGCAATATGTCCCCAAAGTTCCACGAAGAGCGAACAGCTTAAGCCCCAAACAGGAGGTTATTACCGTCAAACTAATTGGCAATAGAATGATCCCGTTGATGCAATAAGTGAGAAATTGTGTGTATTTCGAATGGCCTAAATATGATGATGAGGATTCGAGTCCATAAGCGAATATATCGGCCACCACTCGCAGCCGGTGGTCTGACCGTAGCGATTTTACACCTCCGGACTGCTAATTGAAAATGTACCGTACACCTTATTCGAGGCCCGAAATGTGGAACTAACATTCAATCAGCCACCGTTCTAGTCAATAGCACCATGCTTTCGTTCTGTGAAGTGTGTTATTACCCGTCTGCATTGGCAATAGGATTTTCCTTCAAGGAAGGAAGTAGGAAAAGTGTGATTCGAAACGGGGTACCATTTGTTGTTGAACTTGTGCGACTAACGCGTTGTGTTTTTCGTTTTCTTTTGTACCCTGGCGCGGTAGGCGAAATCGGCCGGTAAGACATGCGGTTCGTTTTAGGCGTTTTGAAAAAAGGAATGCTAGGTGTTCCGAACGGTTCCCGAATGTCCCCAAATTTGCGGTAGTCAGTAAGTGTGATGTTAGATGTAATGGTAACGAAAACAATAAAACTAAGTAAAAAAGCACACCAAATAAACGAAAACGATTGTACATACAAGTATGGAAAGTCTTCGAGTTTTTCATGGGTATAATTTTCGTCCAATCTTAAAATTAAACCCATTAATCTCAATGAACCACAACGGGACATTAACTTCATTCGAAGATATGGATCATGTGGAATGGTCAGCGAACAAAACAACGGAAGAATCACTCGATTGAATCTTAATCGTTATCATCTTCGCGCATGTTTTTAACAATCTTGTATTTTATTTGCAAATTTTGCAAAAAAAACTCGCCGCTTCAACACAACTCGGGGATCGTGCTGCACGGGGATCGGATTGTTGATTCCGATTTTGCCCGAAATGAATCACAGAGCCATTGAGTCTGCGCTAGAGTGCCCACCACTATGCATTGTGTTTGTGTTGGTGGCCCTCCGTATTAAAGTTCCAAGTGTACACTCATATTGTTACAATATCATAGTATATGCGTTTTACAATCCATAACAATCTATTTTTTCCTTCAATTCACAATTCGCCGTGTTTGCGGGTCTGTGGCGCTTGTTCGTTCCCTTCGTTCGGTCGTGTCGGTCGCACGTACGTTTCCGTGGCTCGTTGTCGCCGATTGAATTAAATTATCTTCCCGTCAGCTCGGCTCCGTTCCGGCATCTTCCGCATATTTACAGTGACACCAGTGTGAACGCGCTAAAACGGTGGAATAATCTTCGCAAATAACGGGGGGGAATATCAAAGGAATTTAGTGGTGCTACGAAGAAGACAACCTAAAGAACCATGTCGTCGTTCGCTTTGCGACTTGCTCCCCGGTTTGCCGGTAAATCGGCCAACCAGCTCCTGGCGGCGGCCGCGGCCCAAAAGAAAACCTACTTCACCTACTCGAACCAAATCTCGCAACCGCTCGAACGGCAACCGAAGTACACCACTCCCGAGGAAGCGGTCAAAGTCATCAAATCAGGTAAAGGGCTGATTGCTCGGACATTATGAGGCACCCTTTCCGGCCCGTCAGCACTGGCAGGAAAACGTTGATAATGCATACGGTCCACGGCAAATAACGTCATGCAGAACAAAACATCATCTTAAACTTCGATGCTAGAACTACCGTAGATCACAAACCAACGCTCAAGGTTGAATTCGGAAGAAATTAATCGAGAGGCCGTTACGCAATACGTCGAGCTTCCTTCCCGACATACGCACCTTTTGGTCGGTGACGTCTACCATTGCGATTGCGGCAGTGCCATTCTATGTCCGGATAGAAATTGCCAGTGATTCTTCGATGCTGTCCTTCTAATGATTAACTGGTACTGGTTTTACTTATTCCAAAATGTTTGTTTTCGTTTGGCCGGTGTCATTGGCCAAGTGAACTTTGGTGGTTGTTCCCGGTTAAAAACATCGGCTGCCTCTGATAATCGCCCTGCTTCGCGGGGAGACTTATGACCGTACTGTCCTACATAATCTGTTTCATCTGTTCCACTATCGAAATGTAATGACCAAAGACCGACGAGCTGCAGCTGTGACTGTTTGCCAACGTCATCACACAGCGGCTGATTGGATCATTTCCGTGTGTTATATTCCCTTTAAAAGCATACCGTGTACGTTCCGGGAGTTGGAAACGAGCCCCGGGCACAACACTGTTCGCTTGAAACGCGATTAGCGGATGGTGGACTTTGACACACCGAACGAAAAGGAAAGATGGACAAGGAACGAACAAAGTTCGTCCGTAAAAACCGGCGCAGCGAGGAAATGATTGACCCATGACTGTTGTGATGTTTTCTAGTTTTCCTCATCGCAGTTAGCTCTGATTTAGCTAGAATCAACTACAACTTATCAATAAACTTTTTCCAGAAGAAATCAATCTTTCGAATCCATTCCCCCGTATGTCAAATAAACATTTCGTTCCAAGATAAACATGCAGGAAACTGCAATGAACTGGACATGTTTATTTTTTCATAATCCACCGGTATGGTGCTAACTGAAGTGTGATAAGTGAGGGACCTAATTGTGTGATAACTCAATGTGGGAGCTTCAAAAAGGCATCCGCCGATGTGTAAATTGTCGGTTTCACTTGAAGAAATCGTGCCTCCACCATGGTGCACCGGAAGCCAAAAGGGTGGACAGATTTTCACAGGTGTACAACTTGAACCCCTCAGAACGACACAACAAAAACATGAGTATCTTCGAATGTCAATGTCGCGTCCAAACACACCGCGGTTCGCTTTGGCTGGGTGGAATCGGAAAGCATCCACAACACATTACCCAAAAGAGAGTTAATTTTAGAACGTCTATTTTTTTCCTCCCCCTATAAAAACCCACAGTTTTTCTTGGGAAAACTTTTCTAGGTCAGTGGGTGAAGATTGAGGAATCCCTATTACGGGCCCTTCGGTATGGCACGCCCACATTCGTGTGTTTTTTTTAAATCCTTGAATAGAATTAGATAGTTTGTTGTCACCGGTTCCCAACCGGGGAGGGCCGTAACCGGTTTCAAGGTTCACCCGACGCAAACCAGTTCTATACTTATTCCATTAGTATGCAACATCGCAAAATCTCGAACATCTTACCGAGCAAAACATCGAATCCCAATTTAAAGGAATGGTCAAATTCCATTTTCCTGTGCCTTTCCATGTGGATTAGCCATGTGGATCTAGATTCTTTTTTAACCAGATGATTTGGTAGTATGGCTCCGCGCTTCAGGATTCCCTTAAATTATTTAACAACTTTCCAATACAGAGGATTTCGTTTGTCGGTCAATTGCCCTTCCGAGCCGCTAAACTACCCATCTTTTATGGGGCGAATTACGAACGACATGCAATCGAAAAACCGGTGTGTTGCATCTCAAATGTCTGTACTTGCACCATGCGGTGCCGTTTTCGATCGCACGAGTTGCATTCTGGCCAAGGCAACGACAAATGATGACGCGACTGCCGCATAGGTCATTGAGTGCATCGCACGCATGCACACGCCGTAAATGTATGCAAGGGAATTATTTAAGTTTGTTAAATTTGCTTTTGTGGGCTACGAGCGTGCCATTCCGAAATGGAGGTCTGAATTTTTAAAGAAACATAAAACACTGTGTACACTTCGTAGATATCAAAAGGAATGAAACCACTCAAATCTCGATCGTAGGTTATCGCCAAAACATCAGAGTATTTGTTTTCTTTAGTGTACATCCTTGTCCTTGATATGTTTTTGTCTCAAAACAATCCCTCCAAAGTAGAAAAAAAATCAACAAATCTTTTTTCTTACGTTTCTAAATAACAGTAATTCAAAAATTTAAAAAATTATGTATCTCATGTTCATTAAAAGTTAAACGTTCTAATATTATAACTACGGATAAATTCCAACATACACTTCACAAACCCAACTACAAAAACGTACCACTTTGTTATTGAACAATCCGTGAAACGTGATTGACGAGCGTGTTGCAGGCCATATTTTTAGTTACTTCAGAACCTATCATCGAAGAACATCGGTGGCGTTTGAAGCAAAACCCCCACACGTGCTGTTGTTGAGAAAGGCAAATAAAAGCTGCTTGATCAGCTGATGCTAGCAGAGTTTGTTGTTGGTGAAGCGTACTAATTGATAAAACCTCACATTCGTCGATCGGTTAAATGAATACTTCACGAACTACAAACAAACAAACATAGATTCATTTCCTCAACCATCGGTTACATGGTCATGGGTAGGAAATCATATTTTTCAGAAAAAGGATGGAAATACATTGGAGGCGATTTTTGTTCTCTCACTCAATCAACAGACAGCAATCTAGCGTTTGTCTTTAAACCGTTTTTTTTTACAATTTCCTTCTGCATAGTTATTAAGATTAGATACGGCTTATCTGCAGACATCTGGCCGTAACCTTCGTTTGGATAACAATGTTACGGAACGGTAGATGATGAGCTGCTTGGATTGCACTTTAAAGTAGACTGTTAAAAATCTTTATTTCAAATGTATACTACACAAGTTCTCCGAATTCGAGACGAGAAAAACTGTTTTGTTTAGAGAAAAAAATAAAATGTTTCAATCTTTGTCATTACCTGTTCAACCAAAAATAATCGCTAACAACAAATATGCTACTCTACTTTTATCCTATACCGCACCAATAAACCCGTAGTATGAAAAGTGGAAAAAGTATGTCATGTTTAACTGAAATGCTCTGCTAGTACATCTTTCCGTATGGCACGAAATCAAAGTTCTGACTCGGCACGTTTCCTTGCTTACTCGTAGGTGATGTCGTGTTTGCCCAGGGAGCCGCTGCAACCCCGATCACGCTGCTGGACGCGATGACGAAGCACGGCATGGAGAACAACCTGCGCGATATCACCGTAGCGCACATGCACACCGAGGGACCAGCATCATACTGCAAGCCGGAGTGCAAGGACGTGTTCCGCTCAAAGTCCCTGTTCATGGGCGGCAATGTGCGGGCGGCGGTGGCCGACGGTCGCGGTGATGCCGTACCGATCTTTCTGCACGAAATTCCGCTGCTGTTCCGCCGCAAGCTGATCCAGCCGGATGTGGCGATCGTGTCGGTGTCGCCGCCGGATCAGCACGGTTACTGCACGCTCGGTACCAGCGTCGACTGCGTCCGGGCCGCCCTGGAGAACTCGAAGGTGATCATCGCACAGGTAAACAAGCAGATGCCGCGCACGTTCGGTGACAGCATTATCCACGAGTCCCACTTCGACTATGCGGTCAACGTGGACATTCCGCTGCCGGAGCACGGTGGCCACGCGATGTCCGAGGTCGAGACGAAGATTGGCAAGCTGATCGCGGAAAACCTGGTCGAAGATGGGGCGACGCTGCAGATGGGCATCGGCAACATCCCGGACGCGGTACTAAACGCACTGCACAACCACAAGGACCTCGGTATTCACTCGGAGATGTTCGCCGGCGGTGTTGTTGATCTGGTGCGCAAGGGATGTGTTACGAACGACAAGAAAACGTACCACCGTGGACGCATCGTGGGCTCGTTCCTGATCGGCACGAAGAAACTGTACGACTTTGTGGACAACAATCCTTTCATCGGTGAGTGTTGGTGTACGTCAAGACAGCGAAATGTCTCTTTTCAACACGATTCTACCGCCTGCTTTGTTTTCGTTGCAGAAATGTTGGAAATTAACTACGTCAACAATGTCGGCATTATCGCCCGCAACCCAAAAATGACGGCCATCAACTCGGCCATCGAGGTTGACCTGACCGGACAGGTGTGTGCCGATTCGATCGGCACGCGCATGTACTCCGGCTTCGGTGGCCAGGTGGACTTTATCCGGGGAGCGGCCGAAGGTTTCGACGGAAAGGGTAAACCCATCATCGCTCTGCCATCAGTCACCAACAAGGGCCAGAGCAAGATTTCACCGATTCTTAAACCAGGTGGGTAAATTTATTAGGTGTCCATTTATATTTCTTGTTTAGCTCACACAACTTTACTAACATTTGTCCTAGTATCTTTGAAATATGCAATACAGTTGTAAGCATTAATTTCCACGGGTCACATTGATCAAGCGTTACACTTTTGCTGTTTATAATTTTAAACCGCTCTGTTGGCAATAATATTCACCCTACACTTCTCGTTATTTTTGCAGGCGCTGGCGTGGTCACCTCCCGTGCCCACGTGCACTACGTCGTCACTGAGTACGGTATTGCCAACCTGTTCGGACGCAGCTTGCGTCAGCGTGCGTACGCTCTGATCCAGATTGCGCACCCGGAACATCGAGAAGCTCTCGAAAAGGCCGCCTTCGAGCGCCTGAAAACGATGCCCACCCCGAACTAAATGGTCCCACTTTTGCACCGGTGGCATCATTAGCGGCATCATCATCAGCACCATTATCATCCTCTCAACGCACCAATCCGAAATGCATTGCGTATTCGCTTGGATGGCTAGGCGGAACCAAAACCCTCCCGGTGCTGAAGTGAACATTTCGGTCGATATCGATTCAAAGCAATGAATTATTTAATCGAAGCACGCGTTGCACACACCAATATCACGTTGCAAATTTTGGGGAGGAACACAAACACACACACAGGACAAGAAAAAAACCCGCGCTTGGAGGGTGAAAAAGTCAAGCATAAAGTTCTTTATCGTTATCTTTTTTAATTATTTTAATCTGTTTAAAACGAAATTTACAATGTGGCTTCACGTCCTCGGCAGCTTCGATGGAGTAACTCTCTCATCGAGGTAAAAATTGAACAACTCTTTCTGTCGTAAAAATTATCAGCGAAATTACCAAATAAAGCAATTTATCGTTAAAGGATTTATTCTTTTTTTTTGTTTGGCTAGTTTGTAAAATTTTGCGAGACCAACTGAAGCAAGTAAAAAAAATGAAATCATAGAATATACAGCAAAACTGCCATGCGAAATGAAATCAAATTTCCTTCATGCAAAATATGCTTTTGGAGGGTAGATCGACTGGTCCGGAACTAGGGATAATAATACCTTCAATCACATTAAATGCAACATTTAACGTTCCAATTATAGAGCGAATTCTGCCAACTCACCAACTTCGGTCGCATATCGTTACAGACCGTGATGGATAGGAAACAATGAAAGTTCGCAAACACACGTGAAACTAATAAAATGCGTTTGTTCCTCTATAAGCAGCTAGCACTGACCACGGTAGTCAATAGTGGAAGGACCTAACTTACTAAAAATTTGTTAGAAAAAAATTATTAGGACAGAAACTAGTAGATAACATGTTTGAAATAACACAAAAAATCACAAATTAACATGAAACGAACTAGCTCTCAATCAAACCTGGTGCATTGCCTAGATAACAACTAATAGCTGTAGAACGGGAAGTTAAGGGCGTATGTTTTGCGTAAGACACAATGGGTAGATCTTTAGCAGTGTAACCATATTAAATGCGTAACAGTAGTAGCAGCAACAAACAGTGTTCAAAGTAAATTCCGAACGTTTGAATCGGAGCCTCAGAATCAGCTTTTGAAATAAAGTCATTACATTATTGAAATTGAACGTTGGATTTTGAAAGCTGGAACCTGGAATGTTATTGTGCCCGAGGGAAACCCAAACCCAAACCAATTACCCTCGACAAAGTGGGGAAACCTTCGCCTAATTTAATTATCAACCATTTCGATGTCCATTCCTTCGTCCGAAACCGGTTGAATTTAAAAGGCTCTAAAACATGTTGGTTTGTCACGATTTCAGCAAGGTCTTACCAACAGAGGTTTCCGCAATCATTAAAAGTAACCTTCAGGAAACGCATTAAACGGGCAATAAAATGATCCGTACCCTCTTTCTTCGTGCCGCACTATAATCGCAAACACGTTGATTGAATCTACCAAGTTCCTCGAAAAGTTTGGTGTCGTTCGCGAGCTCTCTCGTAGAACGTTTTAGCCTAAAGGTAGATAATTTCAACAGCAATTTTAAATTGTTTCCGTTAGACCAACCGTCCGTGCAAGCCAGAGGTTTCCCGCGTCGACACTGATTACAAACATTGATTTACACAGTAGTTGGGAATTTCTTTTATTAGTTGATTTTATTTCTTAGTTCATTTCTGTCCATGGTTGATGAATAATGGCCGCACTTACTGTCGATTGAGCGCAATGTGTAGAGAACTGTTTGTATCTGTTTTCTGTTCCGCAAACAGATTTGTGCAGCTCATTTGTTTCCACAGCTTGCTTTTCTTTTTTTTTTTTTGGTAAAATTATGTTCATGCTTTAGTAGATCCTTGCCATCATTATTTGCCTAATGGCTACGAAATTTACGATTTTTAATGATGTTCCAAATGCCACCTTCCCCTGTGAAACGCTGGACCAGGTAGGAAGACACCGGTTGCCCGTTAGGTTGTATTTCATTTCACGCACTATCCTCGCCATTACTTACATGAGAACTGTCTGAGATGAGCTGTTCTATGACACCCCTTTGTTGAAGCAGTCACAGCAAACTATGTTTTTCCAACTTTGAAGAAAAGGATTAAACCCCAACCCCGGCTGTGGATCCACGAAAACTCGGAGTAGCGCAAATAAATCAAAAAGTGAACGTCCCGCAGCCACAACACGCTGTGTGTTGCCAAAGCAAAGTGTAAGCCTTCCACCAATTCGTTTACCCATTCTTCGGCCTTTAATTTTTACAGTCGTTTATTTTAGTTTTCAATTTGACCTGTCCAGGGCAATTGTCCCAGTAGTGTCTGAACATCTTTCCTTTCTTCCCTTTTTTTTTGTTTGTGTTCATACGTGCACTATGGCTAAATAGTATTTATAGCATTAATTATCTTCAAACGCATTCGGGAGTCCGCTGTTCAGAGATACCGATAGTCAAGGGTAGAGCGCACTCCGCACTGGTGGATAGTGTTGAAAAGCAAGGAATATTTACCGCAACCGTTGATGCGACAAAAGGGGGGGGGTGACAATTATTATTCTACTACTCATTCGTTAGTTCTCCGCCATGCCAACGATTGGACACCCCTGCCTGTTCACCCAAGGAACGGGCGAAGAACAGGAGAAGTTTAAATTGAATTGTGAAGGAGAAAGACGCCAACTCGTCTGTTTAACCTGGGGGGCTGTGCTCTGTTTGGTGCCAAGGAGCCAACCAGATGTGTGTCTCATAAACCTATCGACGTTTCTCGGATTTTGCATTCCGGTTGGTTTAGGTAGTTTTGTAAGTGGGGGATGATTTGCTGGCGGTTCTTTTGTTTTGTTTTTTTTGTTGATTTTTATCTTTTGTAATACATATGATTAAAGTGTGGTGAGGAATGACACGCTTTAAAGTGTCGACACAGAGTGGACACACCACGGCGCCGCTTATTTCCTCTTTCGGTTTTTGTCATTGCCCGCCGGCCCTCCGGCACCACCCGCCGCCGGTTTGCCGGGACCCTTCGAGTTGTTGGTCAGTTTTGGCTTCTTCTTCTGTTGCGCGCCATCCTCATCCTCATCCTCGTCGGCCTCCTCCTCGTCCAGTCCCTCCTCCTCCAGCTCCTCCATGTCCTCGAACTCCTCCACCAGCGAACCGAGCAGGTGCTGACCGTGAATGTGCACCGGTCCCTTGCCCTCGACCAGCGTAAATGTGACGGGTGCGTCGGAGAACTCCAGATCCATGCGGCACTGTCGCGTCTCGCCCACCTTCAACACGGCAATCGGAATGCGGAGCGTGTCGCGGATGGTCATCGTCTCAACCTGTACCACATTAAACTCGTCGGCGGCCGCTTCGTGCCCCAGGATGCACTGTTTAATTACGAGCTTATGCGTCCTCGGGTAGCTTTCGGACTTATTCTCCGGATCCCAGGTCACTGTTTTGTTTCCCTCCTTCAGGGTCGCTCCTGCAAGATAGAAAAGAAGAAAAAAAAAGTTAAGAATAAGGACCCCATAAAAAATGCACGCAAATAAGGTTCTCAACATCAACAATTTAAAATGTTCATAAGCATCGCCCATTAAGTTCGTCCTAACATTTCGAAGAAATTAACAAATTCAACGTACACACCGGTGGAAAAGCAAGCGCCGCCATTTCCATGGCATTTTTTCCCATAACCCTTCAACAAGCGCCGATAGAGGCGCGCGAGCGAGTTGTGTGTTTAAAGCCGGGGAAAAGCGGAACAGGACGAAGTAAACAAAAACGAAAACTGTTCTGCACCGCTGCACGCACACACGCTCATAGCAACCGGGCACCGACGCGTGCATCGTTTATAACCGTACGAGTGTTAGTTTTTTTTAAATATCTTTTCTTTTGTATTTCAGTAATTATGCTTACGAAAAAAGGCGCTAACGAGGAAATGACCAAGCGTAGAGATTATTCGGGAAGGCTGCGTTAAAATGATACCCCACGGGGTAGTCTCCTCGTTTGCGTACTCATGTGTCAAACAGAATAAAAGATAACCTCATATTGAGGCTGCAGAACAAGCACAGCTTCAAGCTTTGTAAAAAGCAAAAAAAAAAAATGAGTACCGTTCCGTTGGAGGAAATTAAGGTTCTTGAGAAAGTAGAACAGAATGCCGGCTGGATTACTCAATGGTCAATTCATTCGTTGCCGGGTGGGGGGTCGATACTGCATAAGGGACTACCGGCATGGCGGCTCAAACGATGCTCCGCGACGCCATGAGAGCTCATCATCAAACGTACGTAACCTCGAATAAAATCTCGAATCAACACAAGAGTTGAAATATGCTGCCCGGGGGGCCCTGAAAACGCCACCATATAGTCCAGCTTTTGGAAACAAGCTTTGAAGCACGGTTATATGGCGATGGCGACGGCCATTGACGACCGACTCGGATTGGTCGTTTACGGTGAAGCGCGTGCGGTACCCGCGGTGCGGTTGGCGGCATTTTGCACCGTCACTGTACGCTCGAATATCTCTCGAAATAAATCGCACCCCGAGCCGAACTGCATCGTAATGGGTAGAAAACAACTTTTACTCACCGTAGAAGTACTCGTCGGCCATTTTAATGTGCGGATGGTTAACTTTTACAAGATTTTCTTCAGCGAAGCAAATGGACGCACGACAACTTTGCACCACGTTAGGGCTACCAAGAGAATGATATCGACATCCGTTTTCACTAGTGTTGGCAGAATCGGGATTCGGAAGATCCGAAGATTCAATCCCTAGACGGTTTCTTAGAATCCCATTCGAATCCCATTTGACGAATTCTACAGATTTGATTTGTTTGGAATTCGAATCATATTTGATTTGTTTGGAATTCGAATCAGATTTGATTTGTTTGGGACTCGTATCAGATTTAATTGGTTTGGGGCAGTTTATTTGAATTATATGTGACTCATTGTAGACACGAGGTGAGTCGAAATAGTCACGCAACAACTCGATCTAGAGACAATGTGATTGATTTCAATTTACTCAAACCGAACGCTGGGTAGAATAGATTGGACATGGATTCAGTTTTTTGCGCGATTTTAATTAGTAAGTTGATTTTCAAGATCAACAGAACTACTTACAGCGGTGAACCTGACTTGGGAAACGTGTGGCAAGTTTTTATTACGGAAAAAGCGAGTTATCAGTTGTCATTTGATGGGGATTCAGATTAGGATAAACGATTGGTTCACATCGTCTCGCGACTGTTTTATAGATTGGGACTCGGATTTGGGGCTTGCATTTACCCACCACTAGAACGAATCTGACAGCGCAGCTTGGCATCAACAAGATTCTGAAACCTTGGTCACAATTTGAAATACAGTCTGTTCCCGAGTTACGCGGTTTTTGCGTTCCACAGAAATCCGCGTATCTCGAATTTCCGCGTATCTCGAATATTGCTTGACACATAGTTTATATTAGGAGTTAAGAGATCGAGCTATTGTGTACATGTATCATAGAATATTCAAAATTTTTCTTTGTCCATTAATATGAATGCAATGCAAGCGTATTCAAACTACATAAATTGCAACAAACGAAATTAAAAGCGTAAGTTATGCAAATGTGTAATTTACACATTTTTTCGTGTGGTTGTGCATCTCAGGAATTTAAATCGATGTAATAAACCCAATCTACTGTCAAATTTTGAAAACCGCGTATCTCCGAATCCGCGTAAGTCGAGAACCGCGTAACTCGAGAACAGACTGTAATGGGTGAAAAAGTAATTTGTTAATAACTTTTTAGTGCCTTGGCCAATTTTAGAAATAGACCCCTTAAATGAGTGGTCTTTTGAAGGCAACAATAAAAGGTCTTTTCATCTGGTTGGCAAACGGATTTGTTAATGCCACAGTTCAATTTATCTCTCTCCAAGCAGATTTTACCAGAACTAACTAAAACAAATAACTGGAAATATGATTGGCAATAACAGAAACAAACGCATCATCACTTTATTCATGTTGCTGGTAAAGATTCTTTTTCGATTCTATTCCATTCCATACTCTGGGTCCACACTACAGCGCTACGTCGCCTGACAGGAGCTGAACTCCATATAAAAAAAAACCTTGCGCGATGTCGCGCGAATCGCGCTATGTTTTTTTTTGCATGGAGTTCAGCGCCTGTAACACGCCTTCCAGACTGCACCGTCGCGTAACGCGACGTCGCCTGACAGGCGCTGAACTCCATGCAAAAAAAACCTAGCGAGATTCGCGCGACATCGCGCAAGGTTTTTTTTATATGGAGTTCAGCTCCTGTCAGGCGACGTCGCGCTGTAGTGTGGACCCCGAGATAGACAGCAAACGATGGTAGTCTACTGTGGCCACAAACAAATTAATTTAAAAATTGAAAAAAGGTGCATTAATCTATTGAATCTGATTACTAAAGTAAAAGCTTGATTAGGCAAATCTTTAAAAATATGATAAAATAAACAAATAAAAATCCGTTACACTAATCGTAGGCATGTAATTGCTGTAGGAAACGTAACGGTAGTTTCAAAACATAAATTTATGTCGTACTAGCTGATTAACCCGATTTCATCCGGGTAGAAATAAATTCCAAACTGAAGAGTGTTTGCATTCAGTATCAGTTTTCAGTTTTGCAATTTTAAATTTTATTATGTGCTGAAAATTTTAGTATTAATTTTAGTCGACGATACCATGTAAATATACATTTTGCATTCATTACTTAAATGCTTGCACTAAGCTGGAAGAACAGTTAAAATTAATCCATTAAAGCAAGTATGAGACAAACTGTGCCTAAACCACAGTTGGACCAGGACAACAGATAATCGACTATTATTTAAGAGGCCCTCTACCATCACCCCGCAATAATTACGGTGTTAAATACAGTCGGACGTCGATTATCCGGGGCCGGATTAACCGGTGGGCGGATTATCCGGGGGTCTTGCAACTGACAACTGCACAACCGGGCTAACATGTTTCCATGAATATTAGGTTGGTTCACAACATTTTGTAGCAATAATGTGTCAAATAAATTTTATCGGATCGAAAATAGCAATAAAAATACCATAGGAAAATAATTCAAACATTTTTTATGATTAATCAACTAACTGGAACTGGTCAAAAGTGAACTAGCCGAGACTCAAACCAGGTATTATAAACGTATTTTAGTATATGTTCGATTATCCGTGGAATTCGGTTATCCGGGGACCTCTCGGTCCCGACACCCCCGGATAATCGACGTTCACCTGTAGTGTCTTTTTTAAAATCCGTCACATCTGTCGTGGCATCATCATGTTTTAGATATTTTCTATCGTTCAGGTGATAGAAAATTATAGGCAGGAAGGAGGCATAAGAATGTTGGACCTTTCGCACTTGAAAATTTGGCTTTCTTATAATTATGTTTGGTTGATTTGATTTGACCGATTTTGTATGATTGGGAATATTTATTCCGTAGGAGAGATGAGATTGAGCACTCAAACTGTGACCATTCGATTTAGTAACCCCAAATTGTAGAAAAATGATACCCATATTGCATTGTAACCATTGTTGAGCTAGAAGGCAGGATGGTAGCCCTCCTTACCCCTTCCGCCAAATGGATGAAATATTATCACATGATGGCTAAATGTCAAAATAGTGTGTGGTCCAATTTTTGTAAGAACCCATTCCATAAATGACGAATTATTATTATTTTTCATCATTTTAAGCGAAAGGTGTTCGAAAAAGGGGCAGGGGCATTCGGCAAAAAGGGGCATTCGAAAGAATAAAAAATTAGCAACATTCCAGTAAAGTTTGGTACAAATAGACTTAGTAGATTTTGCGTAGCATACATATGATAAGAATGCACTTTTTTTCGTTTAGAGCATTGCTATTTTTTTTACTGAAGAGGAGAATGGTAAAGGGAGTCTGAGGTAAGATTGAACATTAAGAGTGAAGCCATTCGATTTAGAGACCATGAATAACTCGAAATTGATACCCATATTGCATTTTTCCGATTTTTGGGGTAGGGGGTAATATGAGAGCACCCCCTTTCCCCTTCCCCTAGATGGATGAAATTTTAACCCATGGTATGTCCCTATGTAATTAATATTTGTACCATGTTTTGTGAAAATCCGTTCAATAATTGTTGAACTATAATTGTTTTTCATTAATTTCAGAGGGTAGGTGTTCGGGAGGGGTAGGGAGGTATGAGGATATCAACAAACGAAGTTCAGATCATTCAATCCTGGAAAATTAGCTACCTTCCTGCCAAGTTTGGTGTAAATCGGCTCGGTAGATTTCGCGTGATGCGAGCACATACATATATATATATATATATACAGACAACGGTGACTTTTATATATTAGATTCTAAAATGTCAAAATTGCATAAACACAAAAGAATAAACAAACACCACATAAAAACATAAGCGCATCTGGCGTCGTGTGGGGAATGTAACCCGGTAACAGGACAAGATTCAGTTGAATGTAGTGAATAGTTTTAGTGGAACATCGTTCCCAAAATGCATTTTAAATCTTGTATATTTATATTTTCCGTGATATGGAATGAATGCTGTGTTGGAGGACTAATGCATTTGGATGGGCAAGCATCATCGGCTTTAGTTGAAAAGGGGAAAAAACAACTCGAGGTTAGTTGGGAACCATTTTAAATATCCAAAGTGATAAAACCTATTTCCTTTGCAGTCTTTGAAGGCGAAAACTCTCCTCCCACAGTATGGAAACTGTTGGGTGAAATCATTGGAGGTTTTAGCAGACGGCTGTCGCTCACTTTCCGACGCGGTGCATATCGACATAGCGCTGCGGTTTACCGGCTGCTTTATGGAAATGTCCGGCCAAGAGGATTCACCGGACTGCGTTACCGAGCGGACGGAAGCATTGAAAAAACTATGCATGAGCCAACTGTCTGATCGCACCTTCACCGTATACACGGAGTTCTTTACCCAAACACAAAACATGTGTTTTTTCCTGCAAAACCAAAACTGGCACAGCGAAACCGAACGTACGATCAACCGATTGAGTAGCTTTTCGCGTGCCGCTGGAGAGCAGTTGCAACTGGTGAACGATATGCAAGATGCACTTTTACTGGAACAACACAAACAGTACGCGTTGCAAATGGAACTAATGCGTATCGGACAAAACCTTTCCGATTCACTTAACGGCTCACAGCAGACGATAGTGAGGTTGACCCAAGAATTAAAACACTCCACCGAACAACATTCGCTAGTGCTTGAGGAATTGTTTCGCGAATTCCATCAGTTGCATCGATGGATCGTCGGCCGTTACGCTTTCGTGGATGGGTTGATATTCTACATTTGCTATGTCTTTTTCGTCCTGTTACTCTCGTCCTTAAAACGTACCGCTGATGCTAGAGGGCCTCTTATGGCAATTGTTGTGATGGGTCTGTGCTTAGAATGGTCCCTGTACAAGCATCAAGAAATAAGAAACGATATTAAACAAGACAATTACCGATGGATCATTCGACAAATGAGTTTTATCACTTCCATTATAATACTTCTTTATTATGCATATCGGTTCAAAGATTTCTCACGCCATATGCTGACACAAATAAGGGAGCAAAATCGAATAATTATGGAACACATTATTCGCAGGAAAGTTAATAATTACAGCATTGATTCACAAAGAAGTAACGTACTGATCGAAGAAAATATTGTAAATGAACGTCGGACGTCTAGTAGTCAATCTTTCTCCTTTGAGGAAGTCAAGCGTGTACCAAAGAGAACGACCGAAACACGAGTTGAATCGCCTACCTCGACGCGGTACAATTTGAGGAAAAAATAACTTGCCATGATCGCCATTGCTTAGTTTTTAAAATGTTTTTCTCACTGCACAATTATTTATTTGCTATTTATTATAATTTAATTCCATTTTATACCGTACGGTAACGCTTAAACCGCAACGTAAAGTTTCAGAATTTTACATTCCAAGGAAAGTACCAAAGCATAACATCTTCGCAACATTCTTTTTAGCATGCGACCTAATATATTGTAAATTATGCAAACTACTTGCCAACCTGTAGTGAAACAAATCTGTCGAAATTCGTGCTATTTTTGTAGGTGATAAATTTAATTACGTTTACGACTTACAAAAAAACTAAGAGGTATGCAAACTAAATATATTTTGTTCCAAAGCAACATGGTATTATTTTATTGATATTCCACGAATCCTCCGTTGGAAGTGTATTCTCGACTCCGGGTCGGTGGTAAAATATTAGTATAAACCTTCATAGTAATGCTTATCCGCTTCGTAGATACGCTCCAGCACCTCGTCGACTTTCACGTCCGTGAAGCGTTCGACCCACGACTGAATGTATCCGGAGAAGTTGGCTTCGTATGTTTTCAACTTAACGTTGCCTGAATCCGATTCCACTTCCGTGTTCGCCTGTAGGAAGATCAATCGTGGTTTCTTATGGAGCAGCACAATGTCCCTCCACTTGGCCCACGGGTGCGAACCACCTTCCGACACTTCCGAGTAGTGGTTGTACATATCGGTGGCCGCCTTTATATTTCCGGTCGATTTGTAGAACTGCAGCTTCAGCAGAAACTTGCGGATGGCCTCCTTTCCGACAGTTTCGATCTTGCTGCGGTCGAACTTGAGCAACAGATTCTTGCCTTCCTCAGTCTCCTGCACGTTGACCAAACCCTCGCCGGCTTCTAGCAATACCTTCATGATGACAAAACGGGCCTGATAGTGGGCCTGTAGCCAAGCTTTCTGGGCCGGATTGTACAGTTCCATCGCCACTCCAACGCCACCCCAAACAAGTAGCAACCAGTTGACGTAGATAATGTTCTCAATCTCCTGTTCATCCGTATGGCCGAAGATCTTCAGTACGTCACGATTCAGGCAGAGATACAGTCCGACCGCTTCGGCACGGCACTCTTCGTACGAGGAACCGAGCGATTTGAACTTCGAATCATATGTTTCTCCCGGTTCGTACCAACAGTCAACTGGTTCGCCGGTTAGCGGATTCGTCAGCTTTTTCAAATCAAAATTGTACTCGCCCGCCTCGTTGATGCGCAACAGTTTTCCGCTTCCATGACCGAGCAGCTCGTGAAGACCGACCTGAACCTCGAACGCTGCCGCCTTGTACTTCTTCATCAAGGCTTGATCCTCTTCCGTTAGGAAGGGAATCGCATCGGTTTTGTTCGTATTTGCAAGCACATTGCCGAGGGATACATTTTTAAAGCCTTCATCCTGACGAATCTCATCATCTGCAATGAAAATTAAATGTTGAACCACTTTTTGTCAAAAACCATTTTCCCACGCATAGAAGACACGACTGCTTACAGTTGGGAATGTTGATACCACATGGTACGCCCGATCCGGCAAACGTAAGTATATCTAGGGACGTAAAGTCCGGCTTGAGGTAAGAATCTTTCTCGTAATCCTCACCCCACGGTAGCAGTTTGATGAAACTTTCCGCGTTCGTCACAAGCGTCCCAAACTTGGCCGACATCTCCTTGTTTACCATAGCTACAAAACCTTCGAATTCTCCACGCTGCCCAACGGGATCTCGGTACGTTTCGATGAATCCAATGTACGTCTCAATAACCGGTCCCTTATCCTTGATCCAGTATCGCGATCCTGTTTTGTGCGCATCTAGACTGCCCTGGCGGAAGCTTTCAACGTATGCCTCGATCATGTGCTCTTGGTTCTCGTTGGCGCAGTGCTTTTTGGCTTCCTCCAGCGCATCAGCAACCAGTTGCATCAGTTCCTTGTAGTCCCCCCGTGTGATTTTAAAAATGCATCCCTTATACTCTTCCGGTTCACGCGTCAAGCCCTTCTTGTCACCTTCCTCGCTCGAAGCCAGCTTGATGTCGTAAACCGTCTTGCCATTCTCTTCCGTTTTGAACGTACGGCAAATGTACGCCTCGAACTTTTGCTCCTTCATCCATTCGCTAATGAGCTCCGTATCTTCACGCGTTACATTGCTTGAAAAATATGTCGTTACGCCGGCGTCACAAAGCCCGAGCGTTTTCGTACGCTCCGTAAGCAGGAAGATGGGAACCTTTGTCCGTTCCCACAGCGAACCAACCAACTCGTTGTTTGCCTTATAAGCAGCGGAGTGCTTGACGATCAACTCGAACTTATCTTCATCGAGGTTCGGGACGATTTTACTGTCACCCATTCCTTTGTAGTTACCGGCGTTCGCCAGGAACCCGCAGGTGTATACCAAGAATGCCTACAGAAAGATGGATCCGTCATCTGATTACGATTTATTTACAACAGGAAGCTTGCCGATCTTGGGCAAACAACCGCGATAAGATAAACGCTCAGTCCATCGTTCTTTTCCTTGTTCAAATACTCACCGTAAACTCATCTTCTGCCACGCCAGCAGAAACGGCAGATTCTTTCAATGTCTCCACTGACTCAGCTAGGAAGATCCGGTGCAACAGGGAAAAAATGAGGGGCGATTCGGGACTTGATTGAACCAATGCAACCAATCCGCCAGTCCATGATGCCTACAGGAACCACATTAAAGAAAAGTAAATTAAAACCCATAGCAGAGTGCTGAGTCAGCGCAAAATATATTTTACCTTGCTGAAGAAGTGGGCATATTGCTTCTCTTTCTCCGTGAGATTGTTGAAAGCGGTGGCACATTCAAGCTCGACGATCGGTTGGGTGTTGGGTAGGACGTACTGCGCCTTGTCGGACATATTCAAAAATGCCTTTTGCAGCGACTTTGTTTCTGCTTCGATTAACGATGTTACTCCTTCGAATGGAAATGAAAGATTAGCACAGAAAACAAAGTGAACAAAATCAGGAAAATTAGCACGACTGATGCGGAGGTCCTACAAAATGATGAGACGGCAATACTGCCGATTATTTGGCATTCGGTAGACAACAGTGCGGCTGTCATTTGCCTTGAACTGACAGTTATGGAAGCGAGAGTATTTCTTATTTCTAACAATTTTTATGTAATCTTCAACCATTTGTTAAACTTATCAATCTCTATCTAAAACAATCTTATCATACCATTTCATGCTGATGATGTGAAAGAATCACAAATTTTACTTAATTTTAGTACTGGCCGTTGGAGAAAACTGGCAGCCTATCAAAAAGCCAAAATGACAACCGATGCTGGCACTTTGGCTAGCCCAAGTTGTCAAAGCAAGCCGTCGCGTTCGCGCGCTTTTCTCTTGCCTACCAGTAGCAACAGCAGTCATGTAGTGAGTTTTGTATTCCTCGAAAAAATAGTCCTAAAACACATTAAAATGGTGTCTATAGAAACAATACGCGAACAGTTCGATGAGCTAGGCATCGAACCTTCAGATGAGATTATTAACAAGAGTAAGAAAGGATGTGATCACTGCAATATTCAGTGATTTTGGTTACTTGCGTCAACAACGTTACAATTACGATTTTTATTCCGCTTCTTTGTAGGTATCGAGATCTGTATCAACAACGATATCAACGATCCGGTTGAGTTTGTAGAGCAATGGATGGCGTACAGTGTTTCGAAGTTAGGTGGCGCCGAACCCACGGTCGCTTTTCTAAACGAAATGGAGGCTCATGAGTACACGAGCAAATCCTCGCGGAAAGCTAAAGTAAGCAGTCTAGCTGGTGTTCCACTGGGTAATGTGGCGTCCCCACGTTTGGACACAAAAGTGGCCAAAATAACAACATACCGAAACGTGGATTCTACGGAGCAGGATGTGCTAGAAATGTATGGCTGCATAACACCAAAGGTAAGTGATTTAACTATTTTCTATAATTTAGCTTTATAAGAAGCGGTAAAGTTGTATGATAATTTATATTGCACCATTGGATGTTTATATGCTACTTTTAATGGTTGCTTTTAAAATGTTACATCCAAACTTGTCATTCACAAGTTGATCGTACAGTAAAAGTCCCAACAAAAAGTCTACCTAAAGCAGGGTTATCGAACTATGCAATAGAACTAGCACACATCGTAAACGTACCTTTAAATGCCTCCCGGATTGTTGAACGTAAATCTTTCTGCTCGAAACATGAATGCAGTTCGGCAGAAGGAAAAAAGTAGAGAAATGTGAGATCGTTAAACTGAAGAATCAAAACAAAGAAGTATCCCCCACCCCAAACCCCAGCTACCTCTGGTGGCTTGTATGTGTGCAAGAGGTCATTGGCAACGGATCGCCGGAAGACAAAAGCTGAAGAACCAACGAGCGCCATAATACCATGAGTACTATCCCCTTCAACATTTTCTTTTGCCGATAACAAAAGAGATTCTTTTGGTAGCTCCAATAAAGTATCCCCTGCGGCTCATCGATGTCGATCGTCTCCCCTCCAGGTTTCGGGACACAGCACAACGTCAAAACAAGACTCTTTAGTCTTATCGAACGATGATGATGATGATGACTGTTGTGGTGATGATCGCATCCGCTTGGCCATTGCACTACGTGGTAATGCATTCTCTTTCGTAAGCATCGTTCGTGCTGCATCTCGGCACGATCTTAGCATTATTGCAGCTCAAGAACGCAACACAACATCCCCCTCTTGCCGTCTGGTTGGGGGAGGAGTGAAGGGATCGTATTCAATTTTCTTTCATCGCGCCCTTTCGCAACGCCTGGAAGCGCATGCCAAGCTAGTTGTATTGAAAAGGCAATACGTAAATAAGGGCACACGCGCTCATATACAGAGAAAAACCTTGAACCGAAGCTTCAAAGAAAGCATTACTGCAAAATAAACCCCGATGCAAATTATTTGACCGGAAAGTTAGACGACCCTTGGCAGATTATTTTAGTTTCACTTAGTTTGTTTTGAGACCTGGCATGTGATACACCCTTTGTATATATCTAATCCATGACCCATATCTATTGAATGGTGTTCTTTGGTGATATCGGTTTTTAACTGTTTTCCATCCTTGCATCCACCTCGGACTGAATTGTATATAAAAAAATATTGTTTGGAAATGTTGGAGGTTTCATGTTTGCGGAAGCGTTGAAATCTTTCGTCTGAACTTCTAAGGAATTGAGTGTAACCTTTTTCTGTATGCTTCAATATGTTCATTTCATTCTTGCTGAAGTTCAAATTTGATTAATGTCTCAACCAAACTAGAACTCACATTCTTCGTTTCTTTCCCACTGATGTTTAAAAGAACTTTGTGGCGTTTAAATGTTTAAATTGACCAGGAAAAGCTCGCAATGGATTTGAGGTGATTTTCCTAAAGTTAAAATAAAACAAAAATGTCACAATAGTCATTGTCCAGTTGCGATACAGTTTGTTATATGCAATTGTTGATGCTACAACAGATCATGTTGGTGTTGATGCAAAAGAAATCAAACATGCGATTGAGAAACGCTGCCCTTGACCAATTGCACACTGAAGGAAGCGTCAGGGCGAAAACATGGCGAGTGTTGTAATCTTAGTCCACAGGTACTGATTACCGATAATTTGGAGCTTCCTCTCTCATTCGCGCACATAAAAACACACACACTCAAGTGCAAAAGCCTACCGTTGCCCTGAGGATCACATGATCGTTGGTTGTTTTCGCGTTTGAATTCTTCCCCGGTTCCGTCGTAGAGGGGTTGGTACTTCCTTCGCGGGGTGAGTTCTTTTTTTCTACGGCTCGGTTCTCACGCCAAAAGCCCTGATCGTCCTTACTTCTGCCCATCGCCATCACCTGCCTGTCGCTTTCCGCGCGGCTTCGGTTGGATTCGCCGGCATCGGATATCTTTCGTGTCAGCAACGTTTTCTTATGTACAGGAAAGAGCCAGGTGAAGCCATCCCGGTCTATTCCCCTTTTTCCTCCCCGACTGTCTTACGATACACAGCCCGTGTGGTTCCTGGTGGCAAGGGAGAACTTGTAAGTGTGCGGTTTTTGTAACGAACCCAAGCGCACACGTCTACCAAACAATTTTCAGTGCGCGAAACCGAACCTGTACCATCGGCCCAACTGTGCTGGCCAACTTAAAGGAATGGAATATTCTACTGTCTTGGAACTCTTGAGGAAAATGAACAACATTAACGTAGGAACGTGAACAAATGAAAAGGGGCAGTTGTACTGTAAGGGAAAAGTGTTGTCATAACTCCTTTCCTTTGGTCCATCGGCTGGCATCCTGTGAGTAAAAGCGAAGCGATATAGAAACAAGCATTTTCCAAAAGACGCCATCGACTTTTGTCTGCGCGTAAGCATATCTTTCGCATGTGCTGGTGTCCCTTTTTACAATACCCTAAGAAACCATCATACACATACACAGATAGAAGCACCTGCAAATGATCGTGCCTCGCTCGCCGATCCCCTGCTAATATAATCTTGCGCCTTTTCTGTGCAGAGCCGAAACATCCGTAGAAGGTTGTTTTCCCCTTGGTTCTTTGCTACGATTACATTCTCCTTCTTCTTCCCTTCTGATGTTTACGACACAACAACTCGGCTGGGCAAGGTGGAAGAGAAGCAGGAAAGCCGCTCGTTGGTTGTAAAATTTTGAACTTGCTCAACCGACGGTCGGACAATGGACCAGAGAAAGGTAGCCAACCACCTCCTCCACCACCACCATCCACATGCTTGCCTGCCCTCCCTGTGGCTTCCCAGGAAGCTGGGATGCTGCGCCCTTCGGGTGACCATTCGCTCACCTTTGGGAGTGTCCTGTATCCTGTCTTGTGTGTTTTTAAGAAGCTTCGTTTGCTCATAAACAGGGCAGTAATGAATATTCGACCGTTTTCGTTGCTGTCCATGAATTTGTACCGAATACTTCTCATACAATTATTACGATTTCTTATAACAATGAGTCTTTAAGGGGTTCACATTTTTAAGGGGTAGTGTAGCGAATACACATATTTTCCTCCTTACACTCATTTACGGATCGTTTATTCACCTGGGTGTAGGATTGCTTTCAATCCGCTGTCTTATTTCTCCCTACGCTTGTGATGTCCGAGGGCAGTGTTTCTGTTTTAATGCTGCATGCATGTCTTTACCACCTTCCACTCGCCCCGCCACGACTGTCCTCATCATGTATGTTGTTTTCCCCGCATTTTATTTTCCTACACTCGCTTCGTTTGGTCCGGAATTAAAGGACGCACCGTAAACATATATCCACGTGAAAGAATCTTTCCCTCTCGGTGTGGTGTAGCATAAAGGGTCATCCTCGTCGAGGTCACCACCGTTGGTCCGCTTCCATTAACGGGCTTACGTTCTCCAGCATCGCCTTGCTCAGACCCGGTTTCCCCCCGCACGCATCGCGTGCTTTTCTTGCTGCGGTTTTGTTTTTCTTTCGTTTTCTTGTCTTTTTGTTTTGTCTAGTGGCTTCTTTACCGTCGCTCCCTTTATCAATTCCACTTCCACTTCGAAACCACTTCCAGAATATCGTTCGTGGTGGGTTGTAATGATTTTAGAAAAGTAAAAAATGAAAGGTAATGGAAGATTTTTTTCCGCCTTCGTGTTCAGCCAACAATCCAGCACGCAAGCTCAGCACCTTCAGCGTAATTTTGTTGTTGTTGCAAGTAATAGTTTCTACCGCCCCCCCCCCCCACCCCCACCCAAACCCCCCCCCCTCCCGCCCTGCCAGCCATTCACGATACTTGTGGTTCGTCTTTTAGGAACATAAAGAAAAATGTACCTTTCCATTCTCTTCATCGACGATCATCGCGGCGATCTTTTCTCCTCCATCGTGGAGGAGAGCGATCTAGCGTCTTCGTTATGTAAAAGTCCTCTGTCCTGTGCTCGGTGTGCTCGGTGTGTTGGTGCTTATTAACCGTTCTTCTCCTTCCAAAACCACCTGCACATTGCCCGGCGTCTTATGTATCAACATGTTTTCACACGAAATCGCACACACAGCCAGAGACGAATCCGGCTCTTCTCTCAGGGTCATGCAGCACAAGAAGCTCTCCTGTAAAGCCAACCCAAGCGCGGCGTCTTTCGTGTAATAACCGTTGGCAACATTGCGTTCGCGAACGGCAAAACGTGAAAGCCAACGAAGCACATGATGCAAACGGGCAATTAAGGTAGCAGAGTGTAGGAAATTCTGTTACAGTTGCGAAAGACCCAAGCACTGTGTTTTATGGTGGAAGAACTGTACCGTTTGGTACCACATTTATCTTAACATAAAGATAGTCAACTGTTTGTGACAAAGAAAACTTTGGGGAAAAGGACTTCTTTCTGCTGTACACAGTTTTGTATACTTTAGGCTTTCCTTTTCGTCTTGTCGTTGCAATCTTTTATGGTTGGGGACTTTGGGGCTATTGGATCGAACTAGGATATATCAAACGACAAAAGTTTTTCGACCGTTTTCGGCTGCACCAAAACCGCCAACAATGCCATCAGGGTTAAGATACATTTCGTAACCAGTGGTGTATCGATGGTTGGTAGCCCAGAAAATTATGGCACTGTTTCCAGCACGAGCATGTAGTGGTGCTGATGATCGACCAAAGTTGCCAATGTGTGTATCGGGGCCGGTGGTTGATCTCTTCGCATCAAACCATTCTACGATCCATCATCACGATACGAAGGAGTATCCATCATCCAGAAAGCCCAAATCATAAGGAAGCAGTGAACCCAAGCCAAAGATTTGAATATAAAAGGTAGCGCAGATAAAAACGAACAAAACGAAAAGAAGCCCACATTGGTGATGCAAAGGAAAATCTAAATCCTATTAAGACTATGTTACATGATGGACCATCGCTTGAGCTTGTTTGTCTTGAATAAAATTCGACAAACACTAGCTATAAGATAATCATTCTATTTGGTATGGATATTTAAAAATAACTGAATATTTTTGAAAGCATTTCTCCGCGGTTTCATCTACATGAGTGTGATGTTTGAATTATCAATTTGAATTCCTTCCATCGTTGGAGTGCTCGGAGCTTTTTTCTAACATCACACTGTTTCAAGGCTGTCTAGACGATCGCGACCGTTGCTGATATTTCAACCGTCCTTTTTCAGTTGGATATGCTAGTGTTTTCTTTTAGTTCGTACACGTTTTGTTGTTCATACTAAGCATATTTCAGGTTTCCTTTGCAACAGACGATTTATTTTGGCATTCACCGTTTTTTTTTTGCTCTCTAAATCATTTCTACGGTTCGTCCCCTTTTTCTGCATTTTTTTTACCTCTTCGCTTCTTCATCGCAAAATCCGCTATCCTGTACTTCTCGTTTATTATTCTTTATCTTCATGCCTCAAAATGCGTGCTTCATAGTTTATGAGAGTTTGACCAGTGTTGCGGACCATCCAACGTCGATCGACGGGGAAGAGTTGAACGACTTTTTCTGTTTCGGCCGAATAGAAAACGGTGGAATAACTCTGCGTTTAAAGCGTGCTAGAGTCGTCCCATAGCGTTTTTCCTTTTACAGGAGGAGGGTTTTCCACTCTGCATGCCATTATCTTGCCATTCCGCTTCTTGGCTCCCGGGGCTTGCAATACAAATCTCAAGCGCACGTGAAGCGTGGTGTGAAGTAAGTTTTCCGTTTGTTTCAGTATTTTTCCACTCCAGCTGTTACTAGCGTTGGCATTGTTTTGCGAAACCGAGCATAGCATTTGCAACAGATACAACGTACACTAAGTCCGAATCGGTAATACTGGATTAACTACTACGAATTTTCCAAAAAAAGCAATGCCCATAGTGATGTTTAAAAGGTTCCACTATCTCTAGTAAAAAATTAAACAATCTTAAATTCTTGATGGTTCTAACCTCACTAACCAATTGCCCATCGTCAGAGGTTTTCCTTCTGCGGCCAGTTTCTGGCGGATGTATGTTGCTGGGACGAACAAATCTCGATTTAGTTGCATGACTAGACTTTATTTCATCGGAAGCTAATCAAGTCTTTCCTTTCCTTCGCACTCTACCTTCGGTTCTGCCGGGGTAGCACGGGTTGGTCTTATAGCTAAAGGTTGTGTGGTAATATCCGGGGCGGTTTGAAGTTTTTTTAAATTCTTTTCTTTGCCGTACCACATTCTAGTTTGCTGTGTTTTTTTTTTGCGCTGAGTTTTCGGTAACACCGTCAAACCAAGGCAACAAACAGCATGCCCAGCACCCGTGGAAGAAGAGTATCTGTAACGGACATCATGGTCTTTAGTTCCACTGACGTCAGGAAATCGGTTGAAGCGTGCGAACAGAACCAGAAAAGGCGCTCGAAAATGATCATTTTCACGTTTTTTAATCGCCATGGCCGGTCCAATGTAGAGCTACAATAGTTTGCAGGATTTTCAGAAGGGAGGTTTTCCAGCTCACAATACACAAGAGTACTGGCTTTCTCTCCTTTTCCATGTTGATTTTCAACTTTACGGCCACGTGTTTTGTTCGTCAAAACGACATCCTTGTTTAGTGTGTTTCTTTATTTTAACTCTGTTCTATCCTTTTCAGCAAATGAATTATGGGCCCCTTTTCCTTTTTTACTAATTTTTTATACATTTGTTTGCAAGACTAGATACACATAGTTTGGTGTGTGCTAAATTTAGCTAAAATCGTTTAGATAGGTATTGTACGCTATAATGTAAGGTTTTGAAGAGGAAAACCTGAACAAGATTGACTAATTGGATGGATGGTCCTCAAAGTTCAACTTTTTCTAACTTATTCTTTTTTGAAAATCAAATTTTCTACACCTTGTTAAAGTATAATATTATTCATGCTTGTTCACTATATCCCGTCATCAGCAAATGCCGGCCAATTACAATTTTTGTTTCGAGACACCCTGTACAATGGTGTCGGTTTCCCTCCTGTTTTAGTCCAAGTTTCAGTTAGTACGTGGTTTATCAATTGAATAGAAATAATAGTAGATTGAAAATGTTTTTTTAACTCATAAGGCTGCTTTTAAATCTGGATTATTCTTTCACTTGGATTGGTAAGAAGTTCTTTTTGTCGATAAAATTGTCAAAATGTAATCCCTTTTTCCCCCGACACTGACACATCCACACGAGAGGCGCGAAAAAAATAACACAAGCCGCACATACCTACACACAATAAGAACTGGTGAGTATATAGAAAGTTCGTCGATTAATGAGAGAGTAGGAAGGACTATCCAATTATTTCACGCTGGTAGCGACACACTAGAGCAGGATAGCGATGCTCCTAGAGCGAATCTTTTGCAAAATCGTTGTCTCTCAGCTTGCACGACTGACTTGCCATCTCACTTCGTCGTACTACTTCTCAACTTCTCATGTGTCGGTATCCGGTTGGCTTGGTCAGAGCGAGAACGCACAACGTCAACTCGCTCCGTAACTTAACGTAAGTTGTGTGCGCAGTTGGTTAAGCGATGTACATAAGCCGGTCAAGGCACAAATACCAGCGCAGCAGAGCTGATCACGACATAGGGGACTGGAGAAATAGATGTAATGCAATGATGGATTTAGTTTAGCGTCGTCTGTTCTGTGGTTCGTTGTGTTACGGAATGGCTTTGCTTTTGAACAAGGGCTGCATGGAACGTTGGTTTTGGCGGTTCTCTGCTTCCGCCGTGGCGGACCCTTGCTTTTGTTTCACCACGTCGATGACCCCCGTATCACTACCGCACCGTTGAAAAGGCGTACAATGCGCCTTTTGGAACTATTCCTCGTAAGTTTAGCATTTTCCATGTGAGATTGAAAAATGATTTAGCTAAAAGTAAAAGCTACAACCAGTGTCTTGAAAGAAGAACAAAATGGAGTTGAACAGAACAATGAATGGTTACGGTTACCCTTCACGGCGAGAGTCCAATGGCCTCTTTTGGACAATCGGTGTTCTGTGTATTCGACTGTCGATGCTAATGAACTCGCGCAAAGTTCCGTGTAATTTACTGCCAGACACGGCAAGAGTGCAAATCGCAAGTACTGCTTATGCCCCGCGATCATGGAGAAAAAAAGCCGTATGATTGCAAAAGAAAAGAAAAATGGCCGCCGCCTGTGGAAGCGGCCCCAAGCGCCCCGTTTGTGTGACTTCAGCAAATTGGCGGCAGAGAGTGGCGAGCGTTGGAATCCGTAACGTCACCCCTTCTTGGATCCCTCCCGACAGCACACCACGATCACCGCCAACCAACAACCGGCGGACACTTGAAAGCGCGCGCCTTCCTGTCCGGCCCTGTCCTATTCTGTCTCGCGATACGTCGTCATCGTTCGCCGTCGCCATGCCGGCACTGTTGCTTGCACGGATTTGTGCTCACGCACACCAGGTCAAGCGCTTGCGCGCGTGTAGTTGAGCCTAATTAACGGTCGTTCGCGGAGCAGTGTCTTCTCTGGAATCGAGGAAAGGAAGTCGTGCGTTGCTGTGATTGTTGAAAAC
This sequence comes from Anopheles coustani, assembly GCF_943734705.1. Taxonomy (NCBI): domain Eukaryota; kingdom Metazoa; phylum Arthropoda; class Insecta; order Diptera; family Culicidae; genus Anopheles; species Anopheles coustani. The sequence continues at coordinate 43,765,149 of NC_071288.1, read as the reverse complement.
ATTTTTTTCTCGAAACAGTTATTCGTCGTGCTTTCGATATGTTCTACACGTGATTTTTTCGGTGGTTCTTTTGCGCACTGGATAAAAGAACAACCAAGCTAGTTGAGATCGTGTGGAGTGAGCAATCTGATAACCCTACGTACTGGACTATTGGACGTTGGATCACCCCGTTGGATCAACTGCAGAGTTTTGGTTCGTCGAAGAAATAAGAGTAAGTGTAGTGAACCGTTGTCGGTATGTGGAGTGGTTATTTAATATGGAGTATTTACTGCTTATCGTCATTTTAGAGGATATTAGAATAGTATCAATGAATAATGTGAAGAAAGCAGATTATATCGAACAAAAACCGTATTATAGAAAACATGAAAGCGAAAACAGCGCGCGCGCATGTTTTGGGTGACTGAACCGTGTTCACATCAAAGAAGCAAAGAAACCAGACAAAGCCTACTTGGAAACCGAGTGGCAATCGAAGTTTCGCATCTGGAGTGATAAAGACAGAAAGCGTGTTGTTGGTTGGTTTCTCCGTTTCGAGTTGTTTCCCTCCGTTTGTGCCGCCTTTTGAATTCTGCCATTCTGTGGCCGGCGTATTGATGCATTGCGTGATAGGGGATCGTTCTTGGCTCGTTACTTTACGACGAGAGGGGAGACACAACAGCAAAGCATGAACAGTAGTTTTTCGATTATACTTCAATTGAAACGCTACGACGAAGCTGACGGACAAAGAAAGCGGATGGTCAAATTGGCATACGAGATCGACAAAAACGTAGTGAATTTCTCAGAATGCGTCGAAAATAGTTTTCTGTGTAAAATGTAGCGTTTCTCGGATGTGTACCGAATTTTCATATCGTCGTTTCATAGCTCTGGTATTAACCAGAAATTTGAGTGAATCGAAAGACGCGTTAATGTGTGCGTGTGTGTACCGCCACGATTCTTTACGATCAAAGCCACGATCCCATGACACGTGCGCGCCCTTGATGAATCTTCTAGTTAGTTTCATCATGTTATCACACATCTTTCCCAGCGCGCACGATGCTTCTGAAGTACATCGGTAGATGACCCCTGTTTGAATAGTCCGCGCCGGAACCCATACAGCTAAATGGCCAACGTCGCTATGTAAACTGGTGAATAACACACAAAGACTGCACACATCTTATGATGAAGATTTTTTTAATTTGTTGGCCAAGAACACTAGACGAGAGCGATGATATTGATAACATCACAGATGATTTTCTTTCGCGTGGATCTGGGACCGTAGTTGTCATAGCATTTTACGCCTTACTTGCTTGATTACTTTAAAACACTTGCACTGATTTAGTCAGCCAAAATGACGGTCAGTTGATTAAAAATAAACTAGTTCTGGAAAGGCCCGCCAGACATTGACTAATGAAGTATTTTTTCAGGCGTTATGTTTTTCCATAGTTTTATATCTGTGTATCTCACTCGGCGTTGCAGTTGTGTAGTGAAACGAACCTAAGTTTTCCGCGGCGCTACCAGCGCAGGAACCGGCTAAAAGAGACGATGTCGTTGATAGAAACTTGCGCATGCACCACGCGTGTGCTCGCCGGCGAGTTCTTCGGTCCACCACTTTTGTTTTCTTCCCCGCGACATCAACGAACACATGCTCTGCCGCATTGCGTCACAAGAATCGATGGACCGAACTAGGGAGGAACACACATCTTGTGTATGTAACAATGAGGCTGGGAGGATGATGCGGTGCATGGATAGCTCTATCTCGCTTTGATAATGGTATATTCGGTACCCTGTTCCGAGCACACTGAGAGAAGGAAAAAGATAAGGACCTCATAGTAACCGCAAGGACGTAAGCAGGCGCAGAGATGAGGCGAGGGTTGCCAGCTTGCTGGAGCACAAACATATGCGCGCTGATAATTCTGTGAACTACCGGGTTCGCTATCGACAGTCAGTCCCGTATTCCCCGGTCATAAGTTCTCTGTTGGATGAATGGCGGTGGTGGCTTGTGCTACTGCCAATAGATAGGGCTGTGGCGGAGGTAGAGTTGAAGACCGGAGGGGTACCATCATATTTCTAGATAATCTGCCGCGTGTGTCGACTGCTTACTGCTTATTGAGTCAATAGATTACCGTCACCATTCCCCTTGAAATATCCATTTAGAGATGTAGTTTTATGGCAATGCACCAACGTTATCCGTATGACGGCCCGTGTCATTTTTTTGTTTAAGACGTGGATAAAGCTACAGTTTTATTTAATACTTGAGTAAAGGATTTTTTTTTTATATAAAAAAGAGGATCTTAACTCACAAGCCATTTGCGGTATAAAGAACTAACCGAAGAAAAGCGACGGCGACGATGCGCGCAGGAAGTAGCAAATCGATTCGCCTCAGCATCATCAGCTACCACAAACAACCGAACTGCCGGGTTGGCCAGCACACACATAGGGGCGCGCAAAGGCAAATCTCTAATAATGGGGTTGGGAAAAATGCCATCATCACTGTCGTCATCATCATTGCCATCATCATCACCGCTGCTCTTAATGCGTTACTACTGCGGTAGTCCGAGACGTTTTCCAGGAGGAAGCAAAAGCAACAAGTCGCTGGGGTTTTTCTTAAACACCATCATCATCATCATCGCCGCCATCTTGCTTGTTCGTCGCCGCCATTTTTCACACAGCTCTCGCAACCGTATCGTCCAGCTTCGGATGGTGTCCGGTGTGTGTGGTTTCCATGGGGCGCATCAAAGAGCATGTAAAAAATTGTCTTAGCTGCTGACTTGTCGATATTCGTTCGAAAGCCACTGAGGTGTACTGTTTCTTTTAATTACAAAACTCCATACAAACACCACACACACACAACCGGGCTTTTGCTGCCCATGCACATGCCTAACGCCATGGAGATGCCGGTCCGCGCGTCAAGCCTTCTTCGATCTTTTCTTGTCTACTCTGTTCGCGTCTGTTTTCTGATCTTCACTTCCTTCTCAGAGAGTAAAATCGACGAAACACAGCGAATCACAAGAGAGAGGAAAGGAAAGAGTGAGTTGGAGCTTAAAGAAAGAAGCTCACCTGAGTGCGGCAAGCAGCGCGCCAGGGTTAGGGGTAGTAGCAAGAAAGCTCTTTCCATTTTCTTCCTACCCGCAGCATCACTTTCGGTCATCGTTAAGGATCACTGTGGTTAGGTGATGTTGTAAAAAACGCTATGACCGTTCTCCATGACGCTAGCGCTTTATGAACCATCATCGGCGATGGTTGGTCTATGGTGTAGAGAAGAGGTGTAGTATTGGGTACTTGTATTGGACGGTAACGACTTTCGCGCTCCTATACAGTCGGTGGACCGGAATATACAGAATCGGAATGGTTCTTTTCGGACTCGAGAAAAGCCCTTATATTAGCCTCGCGACGGTTCACGGTGGAAGAGGAAGAATTCGATATGCGAAACAGCATAAAAAAGAGAACACTGATCAGACGTCTACGCTGAGGGAAAAGGCAGCAACCCCACGTAAGAGGGAGAAACAATTAATTTCCTTTGGCTTGCTTTTGAAATACAAAGAGGAGGAGGTGAACGGGTAAAGAATTAAAATCATCGTGGACTAGGGAAAAAAGGTAGCACATCCGTGTTATGTGTGCGTGTGTTTGTGGCTGTTCGCCTCTGCTTACGGGAGTGAAGAAAGGGCAAGGGACGGGGACTTGAAATGGTAGGGTAAAGAGTTGTTGTTTTTCTGGAAGAAAGAATGATTGGTCAAGGCATTATTATTAAGGGTTGACCGTTTCTTCATCGTGCGCGTCGTCCTTAGGCCAAGAGAAGCCAAAACGAATCGAAAAACAACAGATACAGCTTTGGTAAGAGTAAGACAGACAGCAAGCGCAAAAAAGATACGGTCTTCGCCACCGCACCATCAAAACCCGCTATCGGAAAATATGGGGGGGGTATACGATCGCGCGCGGTCGCGTGGATTTTTTCTTTAACTCTTTCCGCGGATGTTGCTGGATCAGCATATTTACCCTCCCTTTACTTTCTAGAGCGCGCGTGCCTCGGTCATCGTCTCTTTCGTCATCGATGCGGTTTTCTTTTCTTCCGCAGTAGTCGACGACTTTGTTTCACGTTTTGGTGCCCTGAGAAGAACGTGCAAAACAAGCGAACACGCTTGTGTGTACGCTACGGGGGTAGTTTGTTGCTGTAGTTGGGGTTTATTTCCAAGTGAACTGTCGGGTTCGCCACGATCGTTTGTGTTCGAAAGGAAAGATTACAGAATTCGAGATGCGCGCAGTAGGCAACAGAAAAAGAAAACTTTTGTGTACTATTTTTATTTAGCACTACAAAATGGTTGTAATCATTCTTTATGTTTTCTGTTTACGATGTTTGTTTGTCTTTTTCTTTTTGGCCTCCAAATCTTCGCGATTGTGGTAAATATGTCCGATTTGTTGTTGAAATTGAACTGTATGTAATAATGGCCGAACCGAAACTGGATGGACTTTTGCAACGCTTTAGTATTTTCCCTTGTAGTTCTATACAATGTTCATTGTTGTCATCAGCTTCCACAAGTAATTTACTACATAATTATGTTTTCAGTGTTGCGTTTTCATAATATATATTTGTGTGTGTACGAGTGGGACAGAGAAAAGGAAACAGAGAACTTGGGCGAGAAAACGACAATAAGCAACTATTCCGCATCGCGTCTCTGTGTGTTCCTCCTTTAATCGCGATCTTTTCTGGGGCTTTCAAAAAGAAGCTTCTCTGCTCTGGGTTCCACACAAAACAAGTGCTTGTTTTTTGTTCCTCTCTTTTCTGCTTATGCGAGGAAATAAGTTTTGCTGCCTTCAAGTGGTCCGTTTTATTTTTCATTCTTGGCTTGTGGTCGATTCTACGGAAAGGTCGTCAACCTTCGCCTTGATTTTCCGCCATACCCTTCTATCTCGCTGCTGTATGGCTGGGTGGCCTCTCTGGACCTGGACACTCTGCTGTGCTCTGGGGGTGGTGAAAAGCCAAATACGGCGCCTGCCCAACCCGAGCGAGTAGGGGAATGTAAATCTTTGTGTACATCGTGGCAACATTTCATGAACATGGGCTAGAAAAAATAGGTATGGTTTTGTTACGATCAGTTATGAATTTCCGTCACTATGAAAGGTGTTGGAAAAAGAAAGATTCGTGTGGTTTTAAGGGTTGCAAAACTTCAAAAGGAATGGAATTCAACTTTATTATCTTTTCAAAATTTTAATGCAAACTTACAACCGAAAAAGTGGGTGTGGAACGGAAATAGCTTTGAAGAAAATGTATTACAATACAGCCATATGTGTCATATAAGCACGTGTATTGCAACATTTGTAGTAAAAAATATAACGGTCAACAAATACTCTACCAACATGATTCATCCATGGTATGAGATATCCCAATTGAGGGGTAATCTCGTGAAAAAAGATGAGTAAAACAAGCGAAACCTCACCCTGCTTGTCATCCGAAAACAGTTGAAATAAGTAAAGTATGAGAAAATCGAAGTGTAATAATCATTGTCAAATTTAAAATTTTGTAATAATAATCTTATCGAAGACAGAAGCGTTCAAGTTGGTTTGGAGCAAAAATAAAATTGAAATAAACGTGAGCTAAAAACAATTCTCCATTGCGCCGATAATGGGTGTGAATCTAGTGCCTTCACAGTGTTTTCTATATTGTGACTAGATCCACACTCATTAACGAAACTCTGGAAGCACATCGGAAAAAACGCGGCGAAGTGAATTTCTGACGAAAAAGTGTGCATCACAGTATGCGGAAGCGTCATCTCTAATGGAATCTAAACATACCTCGTCGTGCGGTCCTTCGAAATGCAGTGCCATGTGGTCGTGTATGAAGCTCCTCTTGTTGGTTTCGCGTGCGGCCGCCCCGGTGATTGTTGCATTTAAGAAACATAGTCAAATTTGGTGCCAATTAAACCCGATGTCAAAACAATCATTCTTCATCATCATATTCCCGTGAGAAATTCAATTACATGGCGTCCGGTTTGGGTCGAATGAAATCACTTTGAATTTTGCTTTCTTTACACAACAGTCGTCTAAATGTTCAGATAAAACTTTTAAATTTGTTTTTAGGATAAAAAAACTACCTTTTACAAAAATAAGTCGAGAGAAGTCGAATAGAGAGAGAACATACCACCGATGTCCTCCTTTTACAGGTCGTGATCATCATATGTAACACATGGAGGGAGGGTAAATCCAGGAAAACAGGAAAACCAGCATCATCATATATGCTTCCTCGCGATGGAGTAGTGAAAACCAGCTCTCTAAGCTGCACGAGAAGAATCATTCGACATCATCAACACACATTCACAAACTCCACTTTGTGGGCGAACATGTTTCTAGTGCACGGTTTCAGTTAAAGTTTCGTGACTAGATTACATGCTCGTCTATTAAGTTGAGATCAAACGGCGATCGAGTATAGAGGAGTCGACACCCCAGGAAGGAAAGGAGTTTTTACACGGTATATAACGGTGACCTGCATCGACAGCGGGAGTGTGTAGTGTTTTCATCGGCCGTGGGAATCGGGCAGAGCATAACGAACCGCGTGTGTGATAATCGTGTCTTCTAAACCAAACGAAAACTAACCATCCCTTGCTCCCCTCAGATATGTGGAAGACTCGGACAACAAAGTAAAACGATTTTTTATAGCGAGGATATGCTGGTTTTGATCATACGAGAAACGATTCATTATTGAAAAATTGAGATAGCTAAAGGAAGAAATCTTCTATAGAAGTATACGAAGTTTTCTTCTTCAAGTTGGGTTCCAAACACCCTAAATACTCCACCGTTCTTAAACCGATTTAATTCAAGGGGAGTAAAAAAAACGATGATTTTATGTTGTACAACCTTATGTGTTGTAGCAGTAGAAAAAAGGTACAAATAGGCGCGGAAAACGGAAAACCGGCCTTTACTGTCACAAACAAATATCGGGGAATAAAAAAATAAATAAATAAATAAACTTTCCATCAACCATACAGGGTGGCCACTCAACCGGGAAAACCGGGAAAACCGGGAATCAGCCTTGAATTTAATTTTTCCGGGAAAAAAACCGGGAAAACCGGGAATATTTTTCATATAATATTTTTTTGAGATTTACATATTTTATTCTCGTAGCGTAATTAAATTTTCCTTTAAAATTGTCACTACATTTCAATTGTTAAGGGCGACATTTGTTGTCAGCTGTTTGAAGGTCCAATGTATCCATATTGCGTTTTCGTTTCTTCCAGTAGTGCCGGCGTAGAGGCAAAGCGAGAAAGCATGATGATTTTGTCGCCAGGGAAGCAATGTGTACGAAAGACAAACGCATCGAGGGTTAACATTCGTAACATGGTAACGGGGATTTCCAGTTGAAATTGTAAAAGCATTGATCATCTGTTTAAACACTCGATATGAAATGGCAAAGCAACCAAATGTCTTTGTATATGCTTCAGATAGTAGCCAAAACAGTTATTTTAAATCTAGTAAATCTACTAGCTGAAAAGCTAATCGCTTCCTATGATATTGTACGAAAATATTCACAGCGTTCAAATCCGTCCTTTGAAATTTCAATTGCAAACTCCTGTCCTTCTACCAATATTTCCTGATGAGATCCTTTATCCTGTTGAGTTTATAAGGTTGCTTGTTTCGGGACGATCGCACGCGGTGCAATCTCTTGCTTCACTTGTTATGAATGTGTCACTATGGATGTACCTTTCGGATGTGATCTGATCGATTTATATGCTTGCAGATATACGGAAATAATTATGTATGTTTCATTCTATTTGTCAGTAATGGTTTGATATGGATAAAGGTTTTTGTTTTACCTTTAACTGTTAACCACTCTCTAGCAGGTGTATTGGTTGTTTTGGTATGGGATCTCATTGTATTGCGGCATTCGCTAGACGAGTGTGCTGATCAGTTTTTATTCTTGGTGAAATGTAGCTCATTTGAGTTGTTGGTGTGTTTGCATAAAATTTTGATAACGTGAATCATTTGTATCGACGTGTTTATGAACGTGTCTTTTGATAGAAATATTAGAAGATGTACAACAGGTATGCTACATCTCCCTTCTTTTGTTGAAAAATGTTATGATTAAGCAAATTCTATGAGCGAAGGAAAAACATTTTTCATTTCTAATTTTGAGCCGAATTAAAAATTAATTTGTTATTTATGTCATTAATGAAGTTGTTCTTTAACATTTTTATAAGGATTTTCTTTTAAAACATATACGCTCAAGCAATGTGTGTTGTTGCAATGAAAGTTCAGTTTACGATGCTCTATAATCCCAAACCGTATGTGTTGTCCCTGTTTTCCTTCGGTTTTTCAATAGTTTTTGTTTTTGAAAATTTTGAAGTTATTTCCTAAAAGTATTCTTTAAGACATAACTTACATGCAGTTTTGACCTACCTAAAAAACCATAGAGACATATAACAGCCAAGTTTATCTACTATAAGCAATCGAAATGTAGTGAACCTGCATAAACTAGAAAAAACCGGGAAAAGCTGGGAAAAAACCTGGAAAACCGGGAAAAAACCGGGAATTTGAAATCATAATCTGAGTGGACACCCTGACCATAGTAGACACATCTTTCTAAGATT